>NW_027448788.1:600000-964066 GCF_030867145.1 Opisthocomus hoazin
CAAGACAAGCACGCAGCCCCAGTCTCTGTGCCTCTGTGCGAGCAGTGCCATGGGCAGATCAGGCTGAGCAACAGCTTTCCAGGCTAGCTCTTTCTGCCTGCCAGCTATCTGCAGACGTTCGCATTTTCGGAGCAGCGCTGCCGGAGGCGCCCGGCACAGACCACCTAAGCTACGTTTGAAGTTTCAGGGGACAAGACAAGCAAGCAGCCCCAGTCTCTGTGCCTCTGTGCGAGCAGTGCCATGGGCAGATGAGGCTGAACAACAGCTTTCCAGGCTAGCTCTTTCTGCCTGCCATCTATCTGCAGACGTTCGCATTTTCGGAGCAGCGCTGCCGGAGGCGCCCGGCACAGACCACCTAAGCTACGTTTGAAGTTTCAGGGGGCAAGACAAGCACGCAGCCCCAGTCTCTGTGCCTCTGTGAGAGCAGTGCCATGGGCAGATGAGGCTGAGCAACAGCTTTCCAGGCTAGCTCTTTCTGCCTGCCAGCTATCTGCAGACGTTCGCATTTTCAGAGCAGCGCTGCCGGAGGCGCCCGGCACAGACCACCTAAGCTACGTTTGAAGTTTCAGGGGGCAAGACAAGCAAGCAGCCCCAGTCTCTGTGCCTCTGTGCGAGCAGTGCCATGGGCAGATGAGGCTGAGCAACAGCTTTCCAGGCTAGCTCTTTCTGGCTGCCAGCTATCTGCAGACGTTCGCATTTTCAGAGCAGCGCTGCCGGAGGCGCCCGGCACAGACCACCTAAGCTACGTTTGAAGTTTGAGGGGGCAAGACAAGCAAGCAGCCCCAGTCTCTGTGCCTCTGTGCGAGCAGTGCCATGGGCAGATGAGGCTGAGCAACAGCTTTCCAGGCTAGCTCTTTCTGCCTGCCATCTATCTGCAGACGTTCGCATTTTCAGAGCAGCGCTGCCGGAGGCGCCCGGCACAGACCACCTAAGCTACGTTTGAAGTTTGAGGGGGCAAGACAAGCACGCAGCCCCAGTCTCTGTGCCTCTGTGCGAGCAGTGCCATGGGCAGATGAGGCTGAGCAACAGCTTTCCAGGCTAGCTCTTTCTGCCTGCCAGCTATCTGCAGACGTTCGCATTTTCGGAGCAGCGCTGCCGGAGGCGCCCGGCACAGACCACCTAAGCTACGTTTGAAGTTTCAGGGGGCAAGACAAGCACGCAGCCCCAGTCTCTGTGCCTCTGTGCGAGCAGTGCCATGGGCAGATGAGGCTGAGCAACAGCTTTCCAGGCTAGCTCTTTCTGCCTGCCAGCTATCTGCAGACGTTCGCATTTTCAGAGCAGCGCTGCCGGAGGCGCCCGGCACAGACCACCTAAGCTACGTTTGAAGTTTGAGGGGGCAAGACAAGCAAGCAGCCCCAGTCTCTGTGCCTCTGTGCGAGCAGTGCCATGGGCAGATGAGGCTGAGCAACAGCTTTCCAGGCTAGCTCTTTCTGCCTGCCAGCTATCTGCAGACGTTCGCATTTTCGGAGCAGCGCTGCCGGAGGCGCCCGGCACAGACCACCTAAGCTACGTTTGAAGTTTGAGGGGGCAAGACAAGCACGCAGCCCCAGTCTCTGTGCCTCTGTGCGAGCAGTGCCATGGGCAGATGAGGCTGAGCAACAGCTTTCCAGGCTAGCTCTTTCTGCCTGTCAGCTATCTGCAGACGTTCGCATTTTCA
The DNA here is from genome assembly GCF_030867145.1 of Opisthocomus hoazin. Lineage (NCBI taxonomy): Eukaryota > Metazoa > Chordata > Aves > Opisthocomiformes > Opisthocomidae > Opisthocomus > Opisthocomus hoazin. Next base: position 601,658 of record NW_027448788.1, read on the forward strand.
GAGCAGCGCTGCCCTAGGCGCCCGGCACAGACCACCTAAGATACGTTTGAAGTTTGAGGGGGCAAGACAAGCAAGCAGCCCCAGTCTCTGTGCCTCTGTGCGAGCAGTGCCATGGGCAGATGAGGCTGAGCAACAGCTTTCCAGGCTAGCTCTTTCTGCCTGCCAGCTATCTGCAGACGTTCGCATTTTCGAAGCAGCGCTGCCGGAGGCGCCCGGCACAGACCACCTAAGCTACGTTTGAAGTTTGAGGGGGCAAGACAAGCACGCAGCCCCAGTCTCTGTGCCTCTGTGCGAGCAGTGCCATGGGCAGATGAGGCTGAGCAACAGCTTTCCAGGCTAGCTCTTTCTGCCTGCCAGCTATCTGCAGACGTTCGCATTTTCGGAGCAGCGCTGCCGGAGGCGCCCGGCACAGACCACCTAAGCTACGTTTGAAGTTTGAGGGGACAAGACAAGCAAGCAGCCCCAGTCTCTGTGCCTCTGTGCGAGCAGTGCCATGGGCAGATGAGGCTGAGCAACAGCTTTCCAGGCTAGATCTTTCTGCCTGCCAGCTATCTGCAGACGTTCGCATTTTCGGAGCAGCGCTGCCGGAGGCGCCCGGCACAGACCACCTAAGTTACGTTTGAAGTTTGAGGGGACAAGACAAGCAAGCAGCCCCAGTCTCTGTGCCTCTGTGCGAGCAGTGCCATGGGCAGATGAGGCTGAGCAACAGCTTTCCAGGCTAGCTCTTTCTGCCTGCCAGCTATCTGCAGACGTTCGCATTTTCAGAGCAGCGCTGCCGGAGGCGCCCGGCACAGACCACCTAAGCTACGTTTGAAGTTTGAGGGGGCAAGACAAGCACGCAGCCCCAGTCTCTGTGCCTCTGTGCGAGCAGTGCCATGGGCAGATGAGGCTGAGCAACAGCTTTCCAGGCTAGCTCTTTCTGCCTGCCAGCTATCTGCAGACGTTCGCATTTTCAGAGCAGCGCTGCCGGAGGCGCCCGGCACAGACCACCTAAGCTACGTTTGAAGTTTGAGGGGGCAAGACAAGCAAGCAGCCCCAGTCTCTGTGCCTCTGTGCGAGCAGTGCCATGGGCAGATGAGGCTGAGCAACAGCTTTCCAGGCTAGCTCTTTCTGCCTGCCAGCTATCTGCAGACGTTCGCATTTTCAGAGCAGCGCTGCCGGAGGCGCCCGGCACAGACCACCTAAGCTACGTTTGAAGTTTCAGGGGGCAAGACAAGCACGCAGCCCCAGTCTCTGTGCCTCTGTGCGAGCAGTGCCATGGGCAGATGAGGCTGAGCAACACCTTTCCAGGCTAGCTCTTTCTGCCTGCCAGCTATCTGCAGACGTTCGCATTTTCGGAGCAGCGCTGCCGGAGGCGCCCGGCACAGACCACCTAAGCTACGTTTGAAGTTTGAGGGGGCAAGACAAGCACGCAGCCCCAGTCTCTGTGCCTCTGTGCGAGCAGTGCCATGGGCAGATGAGGCTGAGCAACAGCTTTCCAGGCTAGCTCTTTCTGCCTGCCATCTATCTGCAGACGTTCGCATTTTCGGAGCAGGGCTGCCGGAGGCGCCCGGCACAGACCACCTAAGCTACGTTTGAAGTTTGAGGGGGCAAGACAAGCACGCAGCCCCAGTCTCTGTGCCTCTGTGCGAGCAGTGCCATGGGCAGATGAGGCTGAGCAACAGCTTTCCAGGCTAGCTCTTTCTGCCTGCCGTCTATCTGCAGACGTTCGCATTTTCAGAGCAGCGCTGCCGGAGGCGCCCGGCACAGACCACCTAAGCTACGTTTGAAGTTTGAGGGGGCAAGACAAGCAAGCAGCCCCAGTCTCTGTGCCTCTGTGCGAGCAGTGCCATGGGCAGATGAGGCTGAGCAACAGCTTTCCAGGCTAGCTCTTTCTGCCTGCCAGCTATCTGCAGACGTTCGCATTTTCGGAGCAGGGCTGCCGGAGGCACCCGGCACAGACCACCTAAGCTACGTTTGAAGTTTGAGGGGACAAGACAAGCAAGCAGCCCCAGTCTCTGTGCCTCTGTGCGAGCAGTGCCATGGGCAGATGAGGCTGAGCAACAGCTTTCCAGGCTAGCTCTTTCTGCCTGCCAGCTATCGGCAGACGTTCGCATTTTCGGAGCAGCGCTGCCGGAGGCCCCTGGCACAGACCACCTAAGCTACGTTTGAAGTTTCAGGGGGCAAGACAAGCACGCAGCCCCAGTCTCTGTGCCTCTGTGCAAGCAGTGCCATGGGCAGATGAGGCTGAGCAACAGCTTTCCAGGCTAGATCTTTCTGCCTGCCAGCTATCTGCAGACGTTCGCATTTTCAGATCAGGCTGCCGGAGGCGCCCGGCACAGACCACCTAAGCTACGTTTGAAGTTTCAGGGGGCAAGACAAGCACGCAGCCCCAGTCTCTGTGCCTCTGTGCGAGCAGTGCCATGGGCAGATGAGGCTGAGCAACAGCTTTCCAGGCTAGCTCTTTCTGCCTGCCAGCTATCTGCAGACGTTCACATTTTCGGAGCAGCGCTGCCGGAAGCGCCCGGCACAGACCACCTAAGCTACGTTTGAAGTTTGAGGGTGCAAGACAAGCACTCAGCCCCAGTCTCTGTGCCTCTGTGCGAGCAGTGCCATGGGCATATGAGGCTGAGCAACAGCTTTCCAGGCTAGCTCTTTCTGCCTGCCAGCTATCTGCAGACGTTCGCATTTTCAGAGCAGCGCTGCCGGAGGCGCCCGGCACAGACCACCTAAGCTACGTTTGAAGTTTGAGGGGGCAAGACAAGCAAGCAGCCCCAGTCTCTGTGCCTCTGTGCGAGCAGTGCCATGGGCAGATGAGGCTGAGCAACAGCTTTCCAGGCTAGCTCTTTCTGCCTGCCAGCTATCTGCAGACGTTCGCATTTTCAGAGCAGCGCTGCCGGAGGCGCCCGGCACAGACCACCTAAGCTACGTTTGAAGTTTGAGGGGGCAAGACAAGCACGCAGCCCCAGTCTCTGTGCCTCTGTGCGAGCAGTGCCATGGGCAGATGAGGCTGAGCAACAGCTTTCCAGGCTAGCTCTTTCTGCCTGCCAGCTATCTGCAGACGTTCGCATTTTCAGAGCAGCGCTGCCGGAGGCGCCCGGCACAGACCACCTAAGCTACGTTTGAAGTTTGAGGGGACAAGACAAGCAAGCAGCCCCAGTCTCTGTGCCTCTGTGCGAGCAGTGCCATGGGCAGATGAGGCTGAGCAACAGCTTTCCAGTCTAGCTCTTTCTGCCTGCCAGCTATCTGCAGACGTTCGCATTTTCGGAGCAGCGCTGCCGGAGGCGCCCGGCACAGACCACCTAAGCTACGTTTGAAGTTTGAGAGGGCAAGACAAGCACGCAGCCCCAGTCTCTGTGCCTCTGTGCGAGCAGTGCCATGGGCAGATGAGGCTGAGCAACAGCTTTCCAGGCTAGCTCTTTCTGCCTGCCAGCTATCTGCAGACGTTCGCATTTTCAGAGCAGCGCTGCCGGAGGCGCCCGGCACAGACCACCTAAGCTACGTTTGAAGTTTGAGGGGGCAAGACAAGCACGCAGCCCCAGTCTCTGTGCCTCTGTGCGAGCAGTGCCATGGGCAGATGAGGCTGAGCAACAGCTTTCCAGGCTAGCTCTTTCTGCCTGCCATCTATCTGCAGACGTTCGCATTTTCAGAGCAGTGCTGCCGGAGGAGCCCGGCACAGACCACCTAAGCTACGTTTGAAGTTTGAGGGGGCAAGACAAGCAAGCAGCCCCAGTCTCTGTGCCTCTGTGCGAGCAGTGCCATGGGCAGATGAGGCTGAGCAACAGCTTTCCAGGCTAGCTCTTTCTGCCTGCCAGCTATCTGCAGACGTTCGCATTTTCAGAGCAGCGCTGCCGGAGGCGCCCGGCACAGACCACCTAAGCTACGTTTGAAGTTTCAGGGGGCAAGACAAGCACGCAGCCCCAGTCTCTGTGCCTCTGTGCGAGCAGTGCCATGGGCAGATGAGGCTGAGCAACAGCTTTCCAGGCTAGCTCTTTCTGCCTGCCAGCTATCTGCAGACGTTCGCATTTTCAGAGCAGCGCTGCCGGAGGCGCCCGGCACAGACCACCTAAGCTACGTTTGAAGTTTGAGGGGGCAAGACAAGCAAGCAGCCCCAGTCTCTGTGCCTCTGTGCAAGCAGTGCCATGGGCAGATGAGGCTGAGCAACAGCTTTCCAGGCTAGCTCTTTCTGCCTGCCATCTATCTGCAGACGTTCGCATTTTCAGAGCAGCGCTGCCCTAGGCGCCCGGCACAGACCACCTAAGCTACGTTTGAAGTTTGAGGGGGCAAGACAAGCACGCAGCCCCAGTCTCTGTGCCTCTGTGCGAGCAGTGCCATGGGCAGATGAGGCTGAGCAACAGCTTTCCAGGCTAGCTCTTTCTGCCTGCCAGCTATCTGCAGACGTTCGCATTTTCGGAGCAGCGCTGCCGGAGGCGCCCGGCACAGACCACCTAAGCTACGTTTGAAGTTTGAGGGGGCAAGACAAGCACGCAGCCCCAGTCTCTGTGCCTCTGTGCGAGCAGTGCCATGGGCAGATGAGGCTGAGCAACAGCTTTCCAGGCTAGCTCTTTCTGCCTGTCAGCTATCTGCAGACGTTCGCATTTTCAGAGCAGCGCTGCCCTAGGCGCCCGGCACAGACCACCTAAGATACGTTTGAAGTTTGAGGGGGCAAGACAAGCAAGCAGCCCCAGTCTCTGTGCCTCTGTGCGAGCAGTGCCATGGGCAGATGAGGCTGAGCAACAGCTTTCCAGGCTAGCTCTTTCTGCCTGCCAGCTATCTGCAGACGTTCGCATTTTCGAAGCAGCGCTGCCGGAGGCGCCCGGCACAGACCACCTAAGCTACGTTTGAAGTTTGAGGGGGCAAGACAAGCACGCAGCCCCAGTCTCTGTGCCTCTGTGCGAGCAGTGCCATGGGCAGATGAGGCTGAGCAACAGCTTTCCAGGCTAGCTCTTTCTGCCTGCCAGCTATCTGCAGACGTTCGCATTTTCAGAGCAGCGCTGCCAGAGGCGCCCAGCACAGACCACCTAAGCTACGTTTGAAGTTTGAGGGGGCAAGACAAGCAAGCAGCCCCAGTCTCTGTGCCTCTGTGCGAGCAGTGCCATGGGCAGATGAGGCTGAGCAACAGCTTTCCAGGCTAGCTCTTTCTGCCTGCCAGCTATCTGCAGACGTTCGCATTTTCGGAGCAGCGCTGCCGGAGGCGCCCGGCACAGACCACCTAAGCTACGTTTGAAGTTTGAGGGGGCAAGACAAGCACGCAGCCCCAGTCTCTGTGCCTCTGTGCGAGCAGTGCCATGGGCAGATGAGGCTGAGCAACAGCTTTCCAGGCTAGCTCTTTCTGCCTGCCAGCTATCTGCAGACGTTCGCATGTTCAGAGCAGCGCTGCCGGAGGCGCCCGGCACAGACCACCTAAGCTACATTTGAAGTTTGAGGGGGCAAGACAAGCACGCAGCCCCAGTCTCTGTGCCTCTGTGCGAGCAGTGCCATGGGCAGATGAGGCTGAGCAACAGCTTTCCAGGCTAGCTCTTTCTGCCTGCCAGCTATCTGCAGACGTTCGCATTTTCGGAGCAGCGCTGCCGGAGGCGCCCGGCACAGACCACCTAAGCTACGTTTGAAGTTTGAGGGGACAAGACAAGCAAGCAGCCCCAGTCTCTGTGCCTCTGTGCGAGCAGTGCCATGGGCAGATGAGGCTGAGCAACAGCTTTCCAGGCTAGATCTTTCTGCCTGCCAGCTATCTGCAGACGTTCGCATTTTCGGAGCAGCGCTGCCGGAGGCGCCCGGCACAGACCACCTAAGCTACATTTGAAGTTTCAGGGGACAAGACAAGCAAGCAGCCCCAGTCTCTGTGCCTCTGTGCGAGCAGTGCCATGGGCAGATGAGGCTGAGCAACAGCTTTCCAGGCTAGCTCTTTCTGCCTGCCAGCTATCTGCAGACGTTCGCATTTTCAGAGCAGCGCTGCCGGAGGCGCCCGGCACAGACCACCTAAGCTACGTTTGAAGTTTGAGGGGGCAAGACAAGCACGCAGCCCCAGTCTCTGTGCCTCTGTGCGAGCAGTGCCATGGGCAGATGAGGCTGAGCAACAGCTTTCCAGGCTAGCTCTTTCTGCCTGCCAGCTATCTGCAGACGTTCGCATTTTCAGAGCAGCGCTGCCGGAGGCGCCCGGCACAGACCACCTAAGCTACGTTTGAAGTTTGAGGGGGCAAGACAAGCACGCAGCCCCAGTCTCTGTGCCTCTGTGCGAGCAGTGCCATGGGCAGATGAGGCTGAGCAACAGCTTTCCAGGCTAGCTCTTTCTGCCTGCCAGCTATCTGCAGACGTTCGCATTTTCAGAGCAGCGCTGCCGGAGGCGCCCGGCACAGACCACCTAAGCTACGTTTGAAGTTTCAGGGGGCAAGACAAGCACGCAGCCCCAGTCTCTGTGCCTCTGTGCGAGCAGTGCCATGGGCAGATGAGACTGAGCAACACCTTTCCAGGCTAGCTCTTTCTGCCTGCCAGCTATCTGCAGACGTTCGCATTTTCGGAGCAGCGCTGCCGGAGGCGCCCGGCAGAGACCACCTAAGCTACGTTTGAAGTTTGAGGGGGCAAGACAAGCACGCAGCCCCAGTCTCTGTGCCTCTGTGCGAGCAGTGCCATGGGCAGATGAGGCTGAGCAACAGCTTTCCAGGCTAGCTCTTTCTGCCTGTCAGCTATCTGCAGACGTTCGCATTTTCAGAGCACCGCTGCCCTAGGCGCCCGGCACAGACCACCTAAGCTACGTTTGAAGTTTCAGGGGGCAAGACAAGCAAGCAGCCCCAGTCTCTGTGCCTCTGTGCGAGCAGTGCCATGGGCAGATGAGGCTGAGCAACAGCTTTCCAGGCTAGCTCTTTCTGCCTGCCAGCTATCTGCAGACGTTCGCATTTTCGGAGCAGCGCTGCCGGAGGCGCCCGGCACAGACCACCTAAGCTACGTTTGAAGTTTGAGGGGGCAAGACAAGCACGCAGCCCCAGTCTCTGTGCCTCTGTGCGAGCAGTGCCATGGGCAGATGAGGCTGAGCAACAGCTTTCCAGGCTAGCTCTTTCTGCCTGCCAGCTATCTGCAGACGTTCGCATTTTCAGAGCAGCGCTGCCGGAGGCGCCCAGCACAGACCACCTAAGCTACGTTTGAAGTTTGAGGGGGCAAGACAAGCAAGCAGCCCCAGTCTCTGTGCCTCTGTGCGAGCAGTGCCATGGGCAGATGAGGCTGAGCAACAGCTTTCCAGGCTAGCTCTTTCTGCCTGCCAGCTATCTGCAGACGTTCGCATTTTCGGAGCAGCGCTGCCGGAGGCGCCCGGCACAGACCACCTAAGCTACGTTTGAAGTTTGAGGGGGCAAGACAAGCACGCAGCCCCAGTCTCTGTGCCTCTGTGCGAGCAGTGCCATGGGCAGATGAGGCTGAGCAACAGCTTTCCAGGCTAGCTCTTTCTGCCTGCCAGCTATCTGCAGACGTTCGCATTTTCAGAGCAGCGCTGCCGGAGGCGCCCGGCACAGACCACCTAAGCTACGTTTGAAGTTTGAGGGGGCAAGACAAGCACGCAGCCCCAGTCTCTGTGCCTCTGTGCGAGCAGTGCCATGGGCAGATGAGGCTGAGCAACAGCTTTCCAGGCTAGCTCTTTCTGCCTGCCAGCTATCTGCAGACGTTCGCATTTTCGGAGCAGCGCTGCCGGAGGCGCCCGGCACAGACCACCTAAGCTACGTTTGAAGTTTGAGGGGACAAGACAAGCAAGCAGCCCCAGTCTCTGTGCCTCTGTGCGAGCAGTGCCATGGGCAGATGAGGCTGAGCAACAGCTTTCCAGGCTAGCTCTTTCTGCCTGCCAGCTATCTGCAGACGTTCGCATTTTCGGAGCAGCGCTGCCGGAGGCGCCCGGCACAGACCACCTAAGTTACGTTTGAAGTTTGAGGGGACAAGACAAGCAAGCAGCCCCAGTCTCTGTGCCTCTGTGCGAGCAGTGCCATGGGCAGATGAGGCTGAGCAACAGCTTTCCAGGCTAGCTCTTTCTGCCTGCCAGCTATCTGCAGACGTTCGCATTTTCAGAGCAGCGCTGCCGGAGGCGCCCGGCACAGACCACCTAAGCTACGTTTGAAGTTTGAGGGGGCAAGACAAGCAAGCAGCCCCAGTCTCTGTGCCTCTGTGCGAGCAGTGCCATGGGCAGATGAGGCTGAGCAACAGCTTTCCAGGCTAGCTCTTTCTGCCTGCCAGCTATCTGCAGACGTTCGCATTTTCAGAGCAGCGCTGCCGGAGGCGCCCGGCACAGACCACCTAAGCTACGTTTGAAGTTTGAGGGGGCAAGACAAGCACGCAGCCCCAGTCTCTGTGCCTCTGTGCGAGCAGTGCCATGGGCAGATGAGGCTGAGCAACAGCTTTCCAGGCTAGCTCTTTCTGCCTGCCAGCTATCTGCAGACGTTCGCATTTTCAGAGCAGCGCTGCCGGAGGCGCCCGGCACAGACCACCTAAGCTACGTTTGAAGTTTCAGGGGGCAAGACAAGCACGCAGCCCCAGTCTCTGTGCCTCTGTGCGAGCAGTGCCATGGGCAGATGAGACTGAGCAACACCTTTCCAGGCTAGCTCTTTCTGCCTGCCAGCTATCTGCAGACGTTCGCATTTTCGGAGCAGCGCTGCCGGAGGCGCCCGGCACAGACCACCTAAGCTACGTTTGAAGTTTGAGGGGACAAGACAAGCACGCAGCCCCAGTCTCTGTGCCTCTGTGCGAGCAGTGCCATGGGCAGATGAGGCTGAGCAACAGCTTTCCAGGCTAGCTCTTTCTGCCTGCCAGCTATCTGCAGACGTTCGCATTTTCAGAGCAGCGCTGCCGGATGCGCCCGGCACAGACCACCTAAGTTACGTTTGAAGTTTGAGGGAACAAGACAAGCACGCAGCCCCAGTCTCTGTGCCTCTGTGCGAGCAGTGCCATGGGCAGATGAGGCTGAGCAACAGCTTTCCAGGCTAGCTCTTTCTGCCTGCCAGCTATCTGCAGACGTTCGCATTTTCAGAGCAGCGCTGCCGGAGGCGCCCGACACAGACCACCTAAGCTACGTTTGAAGTTTCAGGGGGCAAGACAAGCACGCAGCCCCAGTCTCTGTGCCTCTGTGCGAGCAGTGCCATGGGCAGATGAGGCTGAGCAACAGCTTTCCAGGCTAGCTCTTTCTGCCTGCCAGCTATCTGCAGACGTTCGCATTTTCGGAGCAGCGCTGCCGGAGGCGCCCGACACAGACCACCTAAGCTACGTTTGAAGTTTCAGGGGGCAAGACAAGCACGCAGCCCCAGTCTCTGTGCCTCTGTGCGAGCAGTGCCATGGGCAGATGAGGCTGAGCAACAGCTTTCCAGGCTAGCTCTTTCTGCCTGCCACCTATCTGCAGACGTTCGCATTTTCGGAGCAGCGCTGCCAGAGGCGCCCGGCACAGACCACCTAAGCTACGTTTGAAGTTTGAGGGGACAAGACAAGCAAGCAGCCCCAGTCTGTATGGCTCTGTGCGAGCAGTGCCATGGGCAGATGAGGCTGAGCAACAGCTTTCCAGGCTAGCTCTTTCTGCCTGCCAGCTATCTGCAGACGTTCGCATTTTCAGAGCAGCGCTGCCGGAGGCGCCCGGCACAGACCACCTAAGCTGCGTTTGAAGTTTCAGGGGGCAAGACAAGCAAGCAGCCCCAGTCTCTGTGCCTCTGTGCGAGCAGTGCCATGGGCAGATGAGACTGAGCAACAGCTTTCCAGGCTAGCTCTTTCTGCCTGCCAGCTATCTGCAGACGTTCGCATTTTCGGAGCAGCGCTGCCGGAGGCGCCCGGCACAGACCACCTAAGCTACGTTTGAAGTTTAGGGGGGCAAGACAAGCAAGCAGCCCCAGTCTCTGTGCCTCTGTGCGAGCAGTGCCATGGGCAGATGAGGCTGAGCAACAGCTTTCCAGGCTAGCTCTTTCTGCCTGCCAGCTATCTGCAGACGTTCGCATTTTCGGAGCAGCGCTGCCGGAGGCACCCGGCACAGACCACCTAAGCTACGTTTGAAGTTTGAGGGGACAAGACAAGCAAGCAGCCCCAGTCTCTGTGCCTCTGTGCGAGCAGTGCCATGGGCAGATGAGGCTGAGCAACAGCTTTCCAGGCTAGCTCTTTCTGCCTGCCAGCTATCTGCAGACGTTCGCATTTTCGGAGCAGCGCTGCCGGAGGCGCCCGACACAGACCACCTAAGCTACGTTTGAAGTTTCAGGGGGCAAGACAAGCACGCAGCCCCAGTCTCTGTGCCTCTGTGAGAGCAGTGCCATGGGCAGATGAGGCTGAGCAACAGCTTTCCAGGCTAGCTCTTTCTGCCTGCCAGCTATCTGCAGACGTTCGCATTTTCAGAGCAGCGCTGCTGGAGGCGCCCGGCACAGACCACCTAAGCTACGTTTGAAGTTTGAGGGGGCAAGACAAGCACGCAGCCCCAGTCTCTGTGCCTCTGTGCGAGCAGTGCCATGGGCAGATGAGGCTGAGCAACAGCTTTCCAGGCTAGCTCTTTCTGCCTGCCATCTATCTGCAGACGTTCGCATTTTCGGAGCAGCGCTGCCGGAGGCGCCCGGCACAGACCACCTAAGCTACGTTTGAAGTTTGAGGGGGCAAGACAAGCACGCAGCCCCAGTCTCTGTGCCTCTGTGCGAGCAGTGCCATGGGCAGATGAGGCTGAGCAACAGCTTTCCAGGCTAGCTCTTTCTGCCTGCCAGCTATCTGCAGACGTTCGCATTTTCAGAGCAGCACTGCCGGAGGCGCCCGGCACAGACCACCTAAGCTACGTCTGAAGTTTCAGGGGGCAAGACAAGCACGCAGCCCCAGTCTCTGTGCCTCTGTGCGAGCAGTGCCATGGGCAGATGAGGCTGAGCAACAGCTTTCCAGGCTAGCTCTTTCTGCCTGCCATCTATCTGCAGACGTTCGCATTTTCGGAGCAGCGCTGCCGGAGGCACCCGGCACAGACCACCTAAGCTACGTTTGAAGTTTGAGGGGGCAAGACAAGCACGCAGCCCCAGTCTCTGTGCCTCTGTGCGAGCAGTGCCATGGTCAGATGAGGCTGAGCAACAGCTTTCCAGGCTAGCTCTTTCTGCCTGCCAGCTATCTGCAGACGTTCGCATTTTCAGAGCAGCGCTGCCGGAGGCGCCCGGCACAGACCACCTAAGCTACGTTTGAAGTTTGAGGGGACAAGACAAGCACGCAGCCCCAGTCTCTGTGCCTCTGTGCGAGCAGTGCCATGGGCAGATGAGGCTGAGCAACAGCTTTCCAGGCTAGCTCTTTCTGCCTGCCAGCTATCTGCAGACGTTCGCATTTTCAGAGCAGCGCTGCCGGATGCGCCCGGCACAGACCACCTAAGTTACGTTTGAAGTTTGAGGGGACAAGACAAGCACGCAGCCCCAGTCTCTGTGCCTCTGTGCGAGCAGTGCCATGGGCAGATGAGGCTGAGCAACAGCTTTCCAGGCTAGCTCTTTCTGCCTGCCAGCTATCTGCAGACGTTCGCATTTTCAGAGCAGCGCTGCCGGAGGCGCCCGACACAGACCACCTAAGCTACGTTTGAAGTTTCAGGGGGCAAGACAAGCACGCAGCCCCAGTCTCTGTGCCTCTGTGCGAGCAGTGCCATGGGCAGATGAGGCTGAGCAACAGCTTTCCAGGCTAGCTCTTTCTGCCTGCCAGCTATCTGCAGACGTTCGCATTTTCGGAACAGCGCTGCCAGAGGCGCCCGGCACAGACCACCTAAGCTACGTTTGAAGTTTGAGGGGACAAGACAAGCAAGCAGCCCCAGTCTCTATGGCTCTGTGCGAGCAGTGCCATGGGCAGATGAGGCTGAGCAACAGCTTTCCAGGCTAGCTCTTTCTGCCTGCCAGCTATCTGCAGACGTTCGCATTTTCGGAGCAGCGCTGCCGGAGGCGCCCGGCACAGACCACCTAAGCTACGTTTGAAGTTTCAGGGGGCAAGACAAGCAAGCAGCCCCAGTCTCTGTGCCTCTGTGCGAGCAGTGCCATGGGCAGATGAGGCTGAGCAACAGCTTTCCAGGCTAGCTCTTTCTGCCTGCCAGCTATCTGCAGACGTTCGCATTTTCAGAGCAGCGCTGCCGGAGGCGCCCGGCACAGACCACCTAAGCTACGTTTGAAGTTTGAGGGGGCAAGACAAGCACGCAGCCCCAGTCTCTGTGCCTCTGTGCGAGCAGTGCCATGGGCAGATGAGGCTGAGCAACAGCTTTCCAGGCTAGCTCTTTCTGCCTGCCAGCTATCTGCAGACGTTCGCATTTTCGGAGCAGCGCTGCCGGAGGCGCCCGGCACAGACCACCTAAGATACGTTTGAAGTTTCAGGGGGCAAGACAAGCACACAGCCCCAGTCTCTGTGCCTCTGTGCGAGCAGTGCCATGGGCAGATGAGGCTGAGCAACAGCTTTCCAGGCTAGCTCTTTCTGCCTGCCAGCTATCTGCAGACGTTCGCATTTTCAGAGCAGCGCTGCCGGAGGCGCCCGGCACAGACCACGTAAGCTACGTTTGAAGTTTGAGGGGGCAAGACAAGCAAGCAGCCCCAGTCTCTGTGCCTCTGTGCGAGCAGTGCCATGGGCAGATGAGGCTGAGCAACAGCTTTCCAGGCTAGCTCTTTCTGCCTGCCAGCTATCTGCAGACGTTCGCATTTTCAGAGCAGCGCTGCCGGAGGCGCCCGGCACAGACCACCTAAGCTGCGTTTGAAGTTTCAGGGGGCAAGACAAGCAAGCAGCCCCAGTCTCTGTGCCTCTGTGCGAGCAGTGCCATGGGCAGATGAGGCTGAGCAACAGCTTTCCAGGCTAGCTCTTTCTGGCTGCCAGCTATCTGCAGACGTTCGCATTTTCAGAGCAGCGCTGCCGGACGCGCCCGGCACCGGCCACCTAAGCTACGTTTGAAGTTTGAGGGGGCAAGACAAGCAAGCAGCCCCAGTCTCTGTGCCTCTGTGCGAGCAGTGCCATGGGCAGATGAGGCTGAGCAACAGCTTTCCAGGCTAGCTCTTTCTGCCTGCCAGCTATCTGCAGACGTTCGCATTTTCAGAGCAGCGCTGCCGGAGGCGCCCGACACAGACCACCTAAGATACGCTTGAAGTTTGAGTGGGCAAGACAAGCACGCAGCCCCAGTCTCTGTGCCTCTGTGCGAGCAGTGCCATGGGCAGATGAGGCTGAGCAACAGCTTTCCAGGCTAGCTCTTTCTGCCTGCCATCTATCTGCAGACGTTCGCATTTTCGGAGCAGCGCTGCCGGAGGCGCCTGGCACAGACCACCTAAGCTACGTTTGAAGTTTCAGGGGGCAAGACAAGCACGCAGCCCCAGTCTCTGTGCCTCTGTGCGAGCAGTGCCATGGGCAGATGAGGCTGAGCAACAGCTTTCCAGGCTAGCTCTTTCTGCCTGCCAGCTATCTGCAGACGTTCGCATTTTCAGAGCAGCGCTGCCCTAGGCGCCCGGCACAGACCACCTAAGCTACGTTTGAAGTTTGAGGGGGCAAGACAAGCAAGCAGCCCCAGTCTCTGTGCCTCTGTGCGAGCAGTGCCATGGGCAGATGAGGCTGAGCAACAGCTTTCCAGGCTAGCTCTTTCTGCCTGCCATCTATCTGCAGACGTTCGCATTTTCGGAGCAGGGCTGCCGGAGGCGCCCGGCACAGACCACCTAAGCTACGTTTGAAGTTTGAGGGGGCAAGACAAGCAAGCAGCCCCAGTCTCTGTGCCTCTGTGCGAGCAGTGCCATGGGCAGATGAGGCTGAGCAACAGCTTTCCAGGCTAGCTCTTTCTGCCTGCCATCTATCTGCAGACGTTCGCATTTTCGGAGCAGCGCTGCCGGAGGCGCCCGGCACAGACCACCTAAGCTACGTTTGAAGTTTGAGGGGGCAAGACAAGCACGCAGCCCCAGTCTCTGTGCCTCTGTGCGAGCAGTGCCATGGGCAGATGAGGCTGAGCAACAGCTTTCCAGGCTAGCTCTTTCTGCCTGCCAGCTATCTGCAGACGTTCGCATTTTCAGAGCAGCGCTGCCGGAGGCGCCCGGCACAGACCACCTAAGCTACGTTTGAAGTTTGAGGGGACAAGACAAGCAAGCAGCCCCAGTCTCTGTGCCTCTGTGCGAGCAGTGCCATGGGCAGATGAGGCTGAGCAACAGCTTTCCAGTCTAGCTCTTTCTGCCTGCCAGCTATCTGCAGACGTTCGCATTTTCGGAGCAGCGCTGCCGGAGGCGCCCGGCACAGACCACCTAAGCTACGTTTGAAGTTTGAGGGGGCAAGACAAGCACGCAGCCCCAGTCTCTGTGCCTCTGTGCGAGCAGTGCCATGGGCAGATGAGGCTGAGCAACAGCTTTCCAGGCTAGCTCTTTCTGCCTGCCAGCTATCTGCAGACGTTCCCATTTTCAGAGCAGCGCTGCTGGAGGCGCCCGGCACAGACCACCTAAGCTACGTTTGAAGTTTCAGGGGGCAAGACAAGCACGCAGCCTCAGTCTCTGTGCCTCTGTGCGAGCAGTGCCATGGGCAGATGAGGCTGAGCAACAGCTTTCCAGGCTAGCTCTTTCTGCCTGCCAGCTATGTGCAGACGTTCGCATTTTCAGAGCAGTGCTGCCGGAGGCGCCCGGCACAGACCACCTAAGCTACGTTTGAAGTTTGAGGGGGCAAGACAAGCAAGCAGCCCCAGTCTCTGTGCCTCTCTGTGACCAGTGCCATGGGCAGATGAGGCTGAGCAACAGCTTTCCAGGCTAGCTCTTTCTGCCTGCCAGCTATCTGCAGACGTTCGCATTTTCGGAGCAGCGCTGCCGGAGGCGCCCGGCACAGACCACCTAAGCTACGTTTGAAGTTTGAGGGGGCAAGACAAGCACGCAGCCCCAGTCTCTGTGCCTCTGTGCGAGCAGTGCCATGGGCAGATGAGGCTGAGCAACAGCTTTCCAGGCTAGCTCTTTCTGCCTGCCAGCTATCTGCAGACGTTCGCATTTTCAGAGCAGCGCTGCCGGAGGCGCCCGGCACAGACCACCTAAGCTACGTTTGAAGTTTAGGGGGGCAAGACAAGCACGCAGCCCCAGTCTCTGTGCCTCTGTGCGAGCAGTGCCATGGGCAGATGAGGCTGAGCAACAGCTTTCCAGGCTAGCTCTTTCTGCCTGCCAGCTATCTGCAGACGTTCGCATTTTCGGAGCACCGCTGCCGGAGGCGCCCGGCACAGACCACCTAAGCTACGTTTGAAGTTTGAGGGGACAACACAAGCAAGCAGCCCCAGTCTCTGTGCCTCTGTGCGAGCAGTGCCATGGGCAGATGAGGCTGAGCAACAGCTTTCCAGGCTAGCTCTTTCTGCCTGCCATCTATCTGCAGACGTTCGCATTTTCAGAGCAGCGCTGCCGGAGGCGCCCGACACAGACCACCTAAGCTACGTTTGAAGTTTCAGGGGGCAAGACAAGCACGCAGCCCCAGTCTCTGTGCCTCTGTGAGAGCAGTGCCATGGGCAGATGAGGCTGAGCAACAGCTTTCCAGGCTAGCTCTTTCTGCCTGCCAGCTATCTGCAGACGTTCGCATTTTCAGAGCAGCGCTGCCGGAGGCGCCCGGCACAGACCACCTAAGCTACGTTTGAAGTTTGAGGGGGCAAGACAAGCAAGCAGCCCCAGTCTCTGTGCCTCTGTGCGAGCAGTGCCATGGGCAGATGAGGCTGAGCAACAGCTTTCCAGGCTAGCTCTTTCTGCCTGCCAGCTATCTGCAGACGTTCGCATTTTCAGAGCAGCGCTGCCGGAGGCGCCCGGCACAGACCACCTAAGCTACGTTTGAAGTTTGAGGGGACAAGACAAGCAAGCAGCCCCAGTCTCTGTGCCTCTGTGCGAGCAGTGCCATGGGCAGATGAGGCTGAGCAACAGCTTTCCAGTCTAGCTCTTTCTGCCTGCCAGCTATCTGCAGACGTTCGCATTTTCGGAGCAGCGCTGCCGGAGGCGCCCGGCACAGACCACCTAAGCTACGTTTGAAGTTTGAGGGGGCAAGACAAGCACGCAGCCCCAGTCTCTGTGCCTCTGTGCGAGCAGTGCCATGGGCAGATGAGGCTGAGCAACAGCTTTCCAGGCTAGCTCTTTCTGCCTGCCAGCTATCTGCAGACGTTCGCATTTTCAGAGCAGTGCTGCCGGAGGCGCCCGGCACAGACCACCTAAGCTACGTTTGAAGTTTGAGGGGGCAAGACAAGCACGCAGCCCCAGTCTCTGTGCCTCTCTGCGACCAGTGCCATGGGCAGATGAGGCTGAGCAACAGCTTTCCAGGCTAGCTCTTTCTGCCTGCCAGCTATCTGCAGACGTTCGCATTTTCGGAGCAGCGCTGCCGGAGGCGCCCGGCACAGACCACCTAAGCTACGTTTGAATTTTGAGGTGGCAAGACAAGCACGCAGCCCCAGTCTCTGTGCCTCTGTGCGAGCAGTGCCATGGGCAGATGAGGCTGAGCAACAGCTTTCCAGGCTAGTTCTTTCTGCCTGCCAGCTATCTGCAGACGTTCGCATTTTCAGAGCAGCGCTGCCGGAGGCGCCCGGCACAGACCACCTAAGCTACGTTTGAAGTTTAGGGGGGCAAGACAAGCAAGCAGCCCCAGTCTCTGTGCCTCTGTGCGAGCAGTGCCATGGGCAGATGAGGCTGAGCAACAGCTTTCCAGGCTAGCTCTTTCTGCCTGCCAGCTATCTGCAGACGTTCGCATTTTCGGAGCAGCGCTGCCGGAGGCGCCCGGCACAGACCACCTAAGCTACGTTTGAAGTTTGAGGGGACAAGACAAGCAAGCAGCCCCAGTCTCTGTGCCTCTGTGCGAGCAGTGCCATGGGCAGATGAGGCTGAGCAACAGCTTTCCAGGCTAGCTCTTTCTGCCTGCCAGCTATCTGCAGACGTTCGCATTTTCAGAGCAGCGCTGCCGGAGGCGCCCGGCACAGACCACCTAAGCTACGTTTGAAGTTTGAGGGGGCAAGACAAGCACGCAGCCCCAGTCTCTGTGCCTCTGTGAGAGCAGTGCCATGGGCAGATGAGGCTGAGCAACAGCTTTCCAGGCTAGCTCTTTCTGCCTGCCAGCTATCTGCAGACGTTCGCATTTTCAGAGCAGCGCTGCCGGAGGCGCCCGGCACAGACCACCTAAGTTACGTTTGAAGTTTCAGGGGGCAAGACAAGCAAGCAGCCCCAGTCTCTGTGCCTCTGTGCGAGCAGTGCCATGGGCAGATGAGGCTGAGCAACAGCTTTCCAGGCTAGCTCTTTCTGCCTGCCAGCTATCTGCAGACGTTCGCATTTTCAGAGCAGCGCTGCCGGAGGCGCCCGGCACAGACCACCTAAGCTACGTTTGAAGTTTGAGGGGGCAAGACAAGCACGCAGCCCCAGTCTCTGTGCCTCTCTGCGACCAGTGCCATGGGCAGATGAGGCTGAGCAACAGCTTTCCAGGCTAGCTCTTTCTGCCTGCCAGCTATCTGCAGACGTTCGCATTTTCGGAGCAGCGCTGCCGGAGGCGCCCGGCACAGACCACCTAAGCTACGTTTGAAGTTTGAGGGGACAAGACAAGCAAGCAGCCCCAGTCTCTGTGCCTCTGTGCGAGCAGTGCCATGGGCAGATGAGGCTGAGCAACAGCTTTCCAGGCTAGCTCTTTCTGCCTGCCAGCTATCTGCAGACGTTCGCATTTTCAGAGCAGCGCTGCCGGAGGCGCCCGGCACAGACCACCTAAGCTACGTTTGAAGTTTCAGGGGGCAAGACAAGCACGCAGCCCCAGTCTCTGTGCCTCTGTGAGAGCAGTGCCATGGGCAGATGAGGCTGAGCAACAGCTTTCCAGGCTAGCTCTTTCTGCCTGCCAGCTATCTGCAGACGTTCGCATTTTCAGAGCAGCGCTGCCGGAGGCGCCCGGCACAGACCACCTAAGTTACGTTTGAAGTTTCAGGGGGCAAGACAAGCAAGCAGCCCCAGTCTCTGTGCCTCTGTGCGAGCAGTGCCATGGGCAGATGAGGCTGAGCAACAGCTTTCCAGGCTAGCTCTTTCTGCCTGCCAGCTATCTGCAGACGTTCGCATTTTCAGAGCAGCGCTGCCGGAGGCGCCCGGCACAGACCACCTAAGCTACGTTTGAAGTTTCAGGGGACAAGACAAGCAAGCAGCCCCAGTCTCTGTGCCTCTGTGCGAGCAGTGCCATGGGCAGATGAGGCTGAGCAACAGCTTTCCAGGCTAGCTCTTTCTGCCTGCCAGCTATCTGCAGACGTTCGCATTTTCAGAGCAGCGCTGCCGGAGGCGCCCGGCACAGACCACCTAAGCTACGTTTGAAGTTTGAGGGGGCAAGACAAGCAAGCAGCCCCAGTCTCTGTGCCTCTGTGCGAGCAGTGCCATGGGCAGATGAGGCTAAGCAACAGCTTTCCAGGCTAGCTCTTTCTGCCTGCCAGCTATCTGCAGACGTTCGCATTTTCGGAGCAGCGCTGCCGGAGGCGCCTGTCACAGACCACCTAAGCTACGTTTGAAGTTTCAGGGGGCAAGACAAGCACGCAGCCCCAGTCTCTGTGCCTCTGTGCGAGCAGTGCCATGGGCAGATGAGGCTGAGCAACAGCTTTCCAGGCTAGCTCTTTCTGCCTGCCAGCTATCTGCAGACGTTCGCATTTTCAGAGCAGCGCTGCCGGAGGCGCCCGGCACAGACCACCTAAGCTACGTTTGAAGTTTGAGGGGGCAAGACAAGCACGCAGCCCCAGTCTCTGTGCCTCTGTGCGAGCAGTGCCATGGGCAGATGAGGCTGAGCAACAGCTTTCCAGGCTAGCTCTTTCTGCCTGCCATCTATCTGCAGACGTTCGCATTTTCGGAGCAGGGCTGCCGGAGGCGCCCGGCACAGACCACCTAAGCTACGTTTGAAGTTTGAGGGGGCAAGACAAGCAAGCAGCCCCAGTCTCTGTGCCTCTGTGCGAGCAGTGCCATGGGCAGATGAGGCTGAGCAACAGCTTTCCAGGCTAGCTCTTTCTGCCTGCCATCTATCTGCAGACGTTCGCATTTTCGGAGCAGCGCTGCCGGAGGCGCCCGGCACAGACCACCTAAGCTACGTTTGAAGTTTGAGGGGGCAAGACAAGCACGCAGCCCCAGTCTCTGTGCCTCTGTGCGAGCAGTGCCATGGGCAGATGAGGCTGAGCAACAGCTTTCCAGGCTAGCTCTTTCTGCCTGCCAGCTATCTGCAGACGTTCGCATTTTCAGAGCAGCGCTGCCGGAGGCGCCCGGCACAGACCACCTAAGCTACGTTTGAAGTTTGAGGGGACAAGACAAGCAAGCAGCCCCAGTCTCTGTGCCTCTGTGCGAGCAGTGCCATGGGCAGATGAGGCTGAGCAACAGCTTTCCAGTCTAGCTCTTTCTGCCTGCCAGCTATCTGCAGACGTTCGCATTTTCGGAGCAGCGCTGCCGGAGGCGCCCGGCACAGACCACCTAAGCTACGTTTGAAGTTTGAGGGGGCAAGACAAGCACGCAGCCCCAGTCTCTGTGCCTCTGTGCGAGCAGTGCCATGGGCAGATGAGGCTGAGCAACAGCTTTCCAGGCTAGCTCTTTCTGCCTGCCAGCTATCTGCAGACGTTCGCATTTTCAGAGCAGCGCTGCTGGAGGCGCCCGGTACAGACCACCTAAGCTACGTTTGAAGTTTCAGGGGGCAAGACAAGCACGCAGCCTCAGTCTCTGTGCCTCTGTGCGAGCAGTGCCATGGGCAGATGAGGCTGAGCAACAGCTTTCCAGGCTAGCTCTTTCTGCCTGCCAGCTATCTGCAGACGTTCGCATTTTCAGAGCAGTGCTGCCGGAGGCGCCCGGCACAGACCACCTAAGCTACGTTTGAAGTTTGAGGGGGCAAGACAAGCAAGCAGCCCCAGTCTCTGTGCCTCTGTGCGAGCAGTGCCATGGGCAGATGAGGCTGAGCAACAGCTTTCCAGGCTAGCTCTTTCTGCCTGCCAGCTATCTGCAGACGTTCGCATTTTCGGAGCAGCGCTGCCGGAGGCGCCCGGCACAGACCACCTAAGCTACGTTTGAAGTTTGAGGGGGCAAGACAAGCACGCAGCCCCAGTCTCTGTGCCTCTGTGCGAGCAGTGCCATGGGCAGATGAGGCTGAGCAACAGCTTTCCAGGCTAGCTCTTTCTGCCTGCCAGCTATCTGCAGACGTTCGCATTTTCAGAGCAGCGCTGCCGGAGGCGCCCGGCACAGACCACCTAAGCTACGTTTGAAGTTTAGGGGGGCAAGACAAGCAAGCAGCCCCAGTCTCTGTGCCTCTGTGCGAGCAGTGCCATGGGCAGATGAGGCTGAGCAACAGCTTTCCAGGCTAGCTCTTTCTGCCTGCCAGCTATCTGCAGACGTTCGCATTTTCGGAGCACCGCTGCCGGAGGCGCCCGGCACAGACCACCTAAGCTACGTTTGAAGTTTGAGGGGACAACACAAGCAAGCAGCCCCAGTCTCTGTGCCTCTGTGCGAGCAGTGCCATGGGCAGATGAGGCTGAGCAACAGCTTTCCAGGCTAGCTCTTTCTGCCTGCCATCTATCTGCAGACGTTCGCATTTTCAGAGCAGCGCTGCCGGAGGCGCCCGACACAGACCACCTAAGCTACGTTTGAAGTTTCAGGGGGCAAGACAAGCACGCAGCCCCAGTCTCTGTGCCTCTGTGAGAGCAGTGCCATGGGCAGATGAGGCTGAGCAACAGCTTTCCAGGCTAGCTCTTTCTGCCTGCCAGCTATCTGCAGACGTTCGCATTTTCAGAGCAGCGCTGCCGGAGGCGCCCGGCACAGACCACCTAAGCTACGTTTGAAGTTTGAGGGGGCAAGACAAGCAAGCAGCCCCAGTCTCTGTGCCTCTGTGCGAGCAGTGCCATGGGCAGATGAGGCTGAGCAACAGCTTTCCAGGCTAGCTCTTTCTGCCTGCCAGCTATCTGCAGACGTTCGCATTTTCAGAGCAGCGCTGCCGGAGGCGCCCGGCACAGACCACCTAAGCTACGTTTGAAGTTTGAGGGGACAAGACAAGCAAGCAGCCCCAGTCTCTGTGCCTCTGTGCGAGCAGTGCCATGGGCAGATGAGGCTGAGCAACAGCTTTCCAGTCTAGCTCTTTCTGCCTGCCAGCTATCTGCAGACGTTCGCATTTTCGGAGCAGCGCTGCCGGAGGCGCCCGGCACAGACCACCTAAGCTACGTTTGAAGTTTGAGGGGGCAAGACAAGCACGCAGCCCCAGTCTCTGTGCCTCTGTGCGAGCAGTGCCATGGGCAGATGAGGCTGAGCAACAGCTTTCCAGGCTAGCTCTTTCTGCCTGCCAGCTATCTGCAGACGTTCGCATTTTCGGAACAGCGCTGCCAGAGGCGCCCGGCACAGACCACCTAAGCTACGTTTGAAGTTTGAGGGGACAAGACAAGCAAGCAGCCCCAGTCTCTATGGCTCTGTGCGAGCAGTGCCATGGGCAGATGAGGCTGAGCAACAGCTTTCCAGGCTAGCTCTTTCTGCCTGCCAGCTATCTGCAGACGTTCGCATTTTCGGAGCAGCGCTGCCGGAGGCGCCCGGCACAGACCACCTAAGCTACGTTTGAAGTTTCAGGGGGCAAGACAAGCAAGCAGCCCCAGTCTCTGTGCCTCTGTGCGAGCAGTGCCATGGGCAGATGAGGCTGAGCAACAGCTTTCCAGGCTAGCTCTTTCTGCCTGCCAGCTATCTGCAGACGTTCGCATTTTCAGAGCAGCGCTGCCGGAGGCGCCCGGCACAGACCACCTAAGCTACGTTTGAAGTTTGAGGGGGCAAGACAAGCACGCAGCCCCAGTCTCTGTGCCTCTGTGCGAGCAGTGCCATGGGCAGATGAGGCTGAGCAACAGCTTTCCAGGCTAGCTCTTTCTGCCTGCCAGCTATCTGCAGACGTTCGCATTTTCGGAGCAGCGCTGCCGGAGGCGCCCGGCACAGACCACCTAAGATACGTTTGAAGTTTCAGGGGGCAAGACAAGCACACAGCCCCAGTCTCTGTGCCTCTGTGCGAGCAGTGCCATGGGCAGATGAGGCTGAGCAACAGCTTTCCAGGCTAGCTCTTTCTGCCTGCCAGCTATCTGCAGACGTTCGCATTTTCAGAGCAGCGCTGCCGGAGGCGCCCGGCACAGACCACGTAAGCTACGTTTGAAGTTTCAGGGGGCAAGACAAGCAAGCAGCCCCAGTCTCTGTGCCTCTGTGCGAGCAGTGCCATGGGCAGATGAGGCTGAGCAACAGCTTTCCAGGCTAGCTCTTTCTGCCTGCCAGCTATCTGCAGACGTTCGCATTTTCAGAGCAGCGCTGCCGGAGGCGCCCGGCACAGACCACCTAAGCTGCGTTTGAAGTTTCAGGGGGCAAGACAAGCAAGCAGCCCCAGTCTCTGTGCCTCTGTGCGAGCAGTGCCATGGGCAGATGAGGCTGAGCAACAGCTTTCCAGGCTAGCTCTTTCTGGCTGCCAGCTATCTGCAGACGTTCGCATTTTCAGAGCAGCGCTGCCGGACGCGCCCGGCACCGGCCACCTAAGCTACGTTTGAAGTTTGAGGGGGCAAGACAAGCAAGCAGCCCCAGTCTCTGTGCCTCTGTGCGAGCAGTGCCATGGGCAGATGAGGCTGAGCAACAGCTTTCCAGGCTAGCTCTTTCTGCCTGCCAGCTATCTGCAGACGTTCGCATTTTCAGAGCAGCGCTGCCGGAGGCGCCCGACACAGACCACCTAAGATACGCTTGAAGTTTGAGTGGGCAAGACAAGCACGCAGCCCCAGTCTCTGTGCCTCTGTGCGAGCAGTGCCATGGGCAGATGAGGCTGAGCAACAGCTTTCCAGGCTAGCTCTTTCTGCCTGCCATCTATCTGCAGACGTTCGCATTTTCGGAGCAGCGCTGCCGGAGGCGCCTGGCACAGACCACCTAAGCTACGTTTGAAGTTTCAGGGGGCAAGACAAGCACGCAGCCCCAGTCTCTGTGCCTCTGTGCGAGCAGTGCCATGGGCAGATGAGGCTGAGCAACAGCTTTCCAGGCTAGCTCTTTCTGCCTGCCAGCTATCTGCAGACGTTCGCATTTTCAGAGCAGCGCTGCCCTAGGCGCCCGGCACAGACCACCTAAGCTACGTTTGAAGTTTGAGGGGGCAAGACAAGCAAGCAGCCCCAGTCTCTGTGCCTCTGTGCGAGCAGTGCCATGGGCAGATGAGGCTGAGCAACAGCTTTCCAGGCTAGCTCTTTCTGCCTGCCATCTATCTGCAGACGTTCGCATTTTCGGAGCAGGGCTGCCGGAGGCGCCCGGCACAGACCACCTAAGCTACGTTTGAAGTTTGAGGGGGCAAGACAAGCAAGCAGCCCCAGTCTCTGTGCCTCTGTGCGAGCAGTGCCATGGGCAGATGAGGCTGAGCAACAGCTTTCCAGGCTAGCTCTTTCTGCCTGCCATCTATCTGCAGACGTTCGCATTTTCGGAGCAGCGCTGCCGGAGGCGCCCGGCACAGACCACCTAAGCTACGTTTGAAGTTTGAGGGGGCAAGACAAGCACGCAGCCCCAGTCTCTGTGCCTCTGTGCGAGCAGTGCCATGGGCAGATGAGGCTGAGCAACAGCTTTCCAGGCTAGCTCTTTCTGCCTGCCAGCTATCTGCAGACGTTCGCATTTTCAGAGCAGCGCTGCCGGAGGCGCCCGGCACAGACCACCTAAGCTACGTTTGAAGTTTGAGGGGACAAGACAAGCAAGCAGCCCCAGTCTCTGTGCCTCTGTGCGAGCAGTGCCATGGGCAGATGAGGCTGAGCAACAGCTTTCCAGTCTAGCTCTTTCTGCCTGCCAGCTATCTGCAGACGTTCGCATTTTCGGAGCAGCGCTGCCGGAGGCGCCCGGCACAGACCACCTAAGCTACGTTTGAAGTTTGAGGGGGCAAGACAAGCACGCAGCCCCAGTCTCTGTGCCTCTGTGCGAGCAGTGCCATGGGCAGATGAGGCTGAGCAACAGCTTTCCAGGCTAGCTCTTTCTGCCTGCCAGCTATCTGCAGACGTTCCCATTTTCAGAGCAGCGCTGCTGGAGGCGCCCGGCACAGACCACCTAAGCTACGTTTGAAGTTTCAGGGGGCAAGACAAGCACGCAGCCTCAGTCTCTGTGCCTCTGTGCGAGCAGTGCCATGGGCAGATGAGGCTGAGCAACAGCTTTCCAGGCTAGCTCTTTCTGCCTGCCAGCTATCTGCAGACGTTCGCATTTTCAGAGCAGTGCTGCCGGAGGCGCCCGGCACAGACCACCTAAGCTACGTTTGAAGTTTGAGGGGGCAAGACAAGCAAGCAGCCCCAGTCTCTGTGCCTCTCTGTGACCAGTGCCATGGGCAGATGAGGCTGAGCAACAGCTTTCCAGGCTAGCTCTTTCTGCCTGCCAGCTATCTGCAGACGTTCGCATTTTCGGAGCAGCGCTGCCGGAGGCGCCCGGCACAGACCACCTAAGCTACGTTTGAAGTTTGAGGGGGCAAGACAAGCACGCAGCCCCAGTCTCTGTGCCTCTGTGCGAGCAGTGCCATGGGCAGATGAGGCTGAGCAACAGCTTTCCAGGCTAGCTCTTTCTGCCTGCCAGCTATCTGCAGACGTTCGCATTTTCAGAGCAGCGCTGCCGGAGGCGCCCGGCACAGACCACCTAAGCTACGTTTGAAGTTTAGGGGGGCAAGACAAGCACGCAGCCCCAGTCTCTGTGCCTCTGTGCGAGCAGTGCCATGGGCAGATGAGGCTGAGCAACAGCTTTCCAGGCTAGCTCTTTCTGCCTGCCAGCTATCTGCAGACGTTCGCATTTTCGGAGCACCGCTGCCGGAGGCGCCCGGCACAGACCACCTAAGCTACGTTTGAAGTTTGAGGGGACAACACAAGCAAGCAGCCCCAGTCTCTGTGCCTCTGTGCGAGCAGTGCCATGGGCAGATGAGGCTGAGCAACAGCTTTCCAGGCTAGCTCTTTCTGCCTGCCATCTATCTGCAGACGTTCGCATTTTCAGAGCAGCGCTGCCGGAGGCGCCCGACACAGACCACCTAAGCTACGTTTGAAGTTTCAGGGGGCAAGACAAGCACGCAGCCCCAGTCTCTGTGCCTCTGTGAGAGCAGTGCCATGGGCAGATGAGGCTGAGCAACAGCTTTCCAGGCTAGCTCTTTCTGCCTGCCAGCTATCTGCAGACGTTCGCATTTTCAGAGCAGCGCTGCCGGAGGCGCCCGGCACAGACCACCTAAGCTACGTTTGAAGTTTGAGGGGGCAAGACAAGCAAGCAGCCCCAGTCTCTGTGCCTCTGTGCGAGCAGTGCCATGGGCAGATGAGGCTGAGCAACAGCTTTCCAGGCTAGCTCTTTCTGCCTGCCAGCTATCTGCAGACGTTCGCATTTTCAGAGCAGCGCTGCCGGAGGCGCCCGGCACAGACCACCTAAGCTACGTTTGAAGTTTGAGGGGACAAGACAAGCAAGCAGCCCCAGTCTCTGTGCCTCTGTGCGAGCAGTGCCATGGGCAGATGAGGCTGAGCAACAGCTTTCCAGTCTAGCTCTTTCTGCCTGCCAGCTATCTGCAGACGTTCGCATTTTCGGAGCAGCGCTGCCGGAGGCGCCCGGCACAGACCACCTAAGCTACGTTTGAAGTTTGAGGGGGCAAGACAAGCACGCAGCCCCAGTCTCTGTGCCTCTGTGCGAGCAGTGCCATGGGCAGATGAGGCTGAGCAACAGCTTTCCAGGCTAGCTCTTTCTGCCTGCCAGCTATCTGCAGACGTTCGCATTTTCAGAGCAGTGCTGCCGGAGGCGCCCGGCACAGACCACCTAAGCTACGTTTGAAGTTTGAGGGGGGCAAGACAAGCACGCAGCCCCAGTCTCTGTGCCTCTCTGCGACCAGTGCCAATGGGCAGAGGAGGCTGAGCAACAGCTTTCCAGGCTAGCTCTTTCTGCCTGCCAGCTATCTGCAGACGTTCGCATTTTCGGAGCAGCGCTGCCGGAGGCGCCCGGCACAGACCACCTAAGCTACGTTTGAATTTTGAGGGGGCAAGACAAGCACGCAGCCCCCAGTCTCTGTGCCTCTGTGCGAGCAGTGCCATGGGCAGATGAGGCTGAGCAACAGCTTTCCAGGCTAGCTCTTTCTGCCTGCCAGCTATCTGCAGACGTTCGCATTTTCAGAGCAGCGCTGCCGGAGGCGCCCGGCACAGACCACCTAAGCTACGTTTGAAGTTTAGGGGGGCAAGACAAGCAAGCAGCCCCAGTCTCTGTGCCTCTGTGCGAGCAGTGCCATGGGCAGATGAGGCTGAGCAACAGCTTTCCAGGCTAGCTCTTTCTGCCTGCCAGCTATCTGCAGACGTTCGCATTTTCGGAGCAGCGCTGCCGGAGGCGCCCGGCACAGACCACCTAAGCTACGTTTGAAGTTTGAGGGGACAAGACAAGCAAGCAGCCCCAGTCTCTGTGCCTCTGTGCGAGCAGTGCCATGGGCAGATGAGGCTGAGCAACAGCTTTCCAGGCTAGCTCTTTCTGCCTGCAGCTATCTGCAGACGTTCGCATTTTCAGAGCAGCGCTGCCGGAGGCGCCCGGGCACAGACCACCTAAGCTACGTTTGAATGTTTGAGGGGGCAAGACAAGCACGCAAGCCCCAGTCTCTGTGCCTCTGTGAGAGCAGTGCCATGGGCAGATGAGGCTGAGCAACAGCTTTCCAGGCTAGCTCTTTCTGCCTGCCAGCTATCTGCAGACGTTCGCATTTTCAGAGCAGCGCTGCCGGAGGCGCCCGGCACAGACCACCTAAGTTACGTTTGAAGTTTCAGGGGGCAAGACAAGCAAGCTAGCCCCAGTCTCTGTGCCTCTGTGCGAGCAGTGCCATGGGCAGATGAGGCTGAGCAACAGCTTTCCAGGCTAGCTCTTTCTGCCTGCCAGCTATCTGCAGACGTTCGCATTTTCAGAGTCAGCGCTGCCGGAGGCGCCCGGCACAGACCACCTAAGCTACGTTTGAAGTTTGAGGGGGCAAGACAAGCACGCAGCCCCAGTTCTCTGTGCCTCTCTGCGACCAGTGCCATGGGCAGATGAGGCTGAGCAACAGCTTTCCAGGCTAGCTCTTTCTGCCTGCCAGCTATCTGCAGACGTTCGCATTTTCGGAGCAGCGCTGCCGGAGGCGCCCGGCACAGACCACCTAAGCTACGTTTGAAGTTTGAGGGGACAAGACAAGCAAGCAGCCCCAGTCTCTGTGCCTCTGTGCGAGCTAGTGCCATGGGCAGATGAGGCTGAGCAACAGCTTTCCAGGCTAGCTCTTTCTGCCTGCCAGCTATCTGCAGACGTTCGCATTTTCAGAGCAGCGCTGCCGGAGGCGCCCGGCACAGACCACCTAAGCTACGTTTGAAGTTTCAGGGGGCAAGACAAGCTACGCAAGCCCCAGTCTCTGTGCCTCTGTGAGAGCAGTGCCATGGGCAGATGAGGCTGAGCAACAGCTTTCCAGGCTAGCTCTTTCTGCCTGCCAGCTATCTGCAGACGTTCGCATTTTCAGAGCAGCGCTGCCGGAGGCGCCCGGCACAGACCACCTAAGTTACGTTTGAAGTTTCAGGGGGCAAGACAAGCAAGCAGCCCCAGTCTCTGTGCCTCTGTGCGAGCAGTGCCATGGGCAGATGAGGCTGAGCAACAGCTTTCCAGGCTAGCTCTTTCTGCCTGCCAGCTATCTGCAGACGTTCGCATTTTCAGAGCAGCGCTGCCGGAGGCGGCCCGGCACAGACCACCTAAGCTACGTTTGAAGAGACAAGCAAGCAGCCCCAGTCTCTGTGCCTCTGTGCGAGCAGTGCCATGGGCAGATGAGGCTGAGCAACAGCTTTCCAGGCTAGCTCTTTCTGCCTGCCAGCTATCTGCAGACGTTCGCATTTTCAGAGCAGCGCTGCCGGAGGCGCCCGGCACAGACCACCTAAGCTACGTTTGAAGTTTGAGGGGGCAAGACAAGCAAGCAGCCCCAGTCTCTGTGCCTCTGTGCGAGCAGTGCCATGGGCAGATGAGGCTAAGCAACAGCTTTCCAGGCTAGCTCTTTCTGCCTGCCAGCTATCTGCAGACGTTCGCATTTTCGGAGCAGCGCTGCCGGAGGCGCCTGTCACAGACCACCTAAGCTACGTTTGAAGTTTCAGGGGGCAAGACAAGCACGCAGCCCCAGTCTCTGTGCCTCTGTGCGAGCAGTGCCATGGGCAGATGAGGCTGAGCAACAGCTTTCCAGGCTAGCTCTTTCTGCCTGCCAGCTATCTGCAGACGTTCGCATTTTCAGAGCAGCGCTGCCGGAGGCGCCCGGCACAGACCACCTAAGCTACGTTTGAAGTTTGAGGGGGCAAGACAAGCACGCAGCCCCAGTCTCTGTGCCTCTGTGCGAGCAGTGCCATGGGCAGATGAGGCTGAGCAACAGCTTTCCAGGCTAGCTCTTTCTGCCTGCCATCTATCTGCAGACGTTCGCATTTTCGGAGCAGGGCTGCCGGAGGCGCCCGGCACAGACCACCTAAGCTACGTTTGAAGTTTGAGGGGGCAAGACAAGCAAGCAGCCCCAGTCTCTGTGCCTCTGTGCGAGCAGTGCCATGGGCAGATGAGGCTGAGCAACAGCTTTCCAGGCTAGCTCTTTCTGCCTGCCATCTATCTGCAGACGTTCGCATTTTCGGAGCAGCGCTGCCGGAGGCGCCCGGCACAGACCACCTAAGCTACGTTTGAAGTTTGAGGGGGCAAGACAAGCACGCAGCCCCAGTCTCTGTGCCTCTGTGCGAGCAGTGCCATGGGCAGATGAGGCTGAGCAACAGCTTTCCAGGCTAGCTCTTTCTGCCTGCCAGCTATCTGCAGACGTTCGCATTTTCAGAGCAGCGCTGCCGGAGGCGCCCGGCACAGACCACCTAAGCTACGTTTGAAGTTTGAGGGGACAAGACAAGCAAGCAGCCCCAGTCTCTGTGCCTCTGTGCGAGCAGTGCCATGGGCAGATGAGGCTGAGCAACAGCTTTCCAGTCTAGCTCTTTCTGCCTGCCAGCTATCTGCAGACGTTCGCATTTTCGGAGCAGCGCTGCCGGAGGCGCCCGGCACAGACCACCTAAGCTACGTTTGAAGTTTGAGGGGGCAAGACAAGCACGCAGCCCCAGTCTCTGTGCCTCTGTGCGAGCAGTGCCATGGGCAGATGAGGCTGAGCAACAGCTTTCCAGGCTAGCTCTTTCTGCCTGCCAGCTATCTGCAGACGTTCGCATTTTCAGAGCAGCGCTGCTGGAGGCGCCCGGCACAGACCACCTAAGCTACGTTTGAAGTTTCAGGGGGCAAGACAAGCACGCAGCCTCAGTCTCTGTGCCTCTGTGCGAGCAGTGCCATGGGCAGATGAGGCTGAGCAACAGCTTTCCAGGCTAGCTCTTTCTGCCTGCCAGCTATCTGCAGACGTTCGCATTTTCAGAGCAGTGCTGCCGGAGGCGCCCGGCACAGACCACCTAAGCTACGTTTGAAGTTTGAGGGGGCAAGACAAGCAAGCAGCCCCAGTCTCTGTGCCTCTGTGCGAGCAGTGCCATGGGCAGATGAGGCTGAGCAACAGCTTTCCAGGCTAGCTCTTTCTGCCTGCCAGCTATCTGCAGACGTTCGCATTTTCGGAGCAGCGCTGCCGGAGGCGCCCGGCACAGACCACCTAAGCTACGTTTGAAGTTTGAGGGGGCAAGACAAGCACGCAGCCCCAGTCTCTGTGCCTCTGTGCGAGCAGTGCCATGGGCAGATGAGGCTGAGCAACAGCTTTCCAGGCTAGCTCTTTCTGCCTGCCAGCTATCTGCAGACGTTCGCATTTTCAGAGCAGCGCTGCCGGAGGCGCCCGGCACAGACCACCTAAGCTACGTTTGAAGTTTAGGGGGGCAAGACAAGCAAGCAGCCCCAGTCTCTGTGCCTCTGTGCGAGCAGTGCCATGGGCAGATGAGGCTGAGCAACAGCTTTCCAGGCTAGCTCTTTCTGCCTGCCAGCTATCTGCAGACGTTCGCATTTTCGGAGCACCGCTGCCGGAGGCGCCCGGCACAGACCACCTAAGCTACGTTTGAAGTTTGAGGGGACAACACAAGCAAGCAGCCCCAGTCTCTGTGCCTCTGTGCGAGCAGTGCCATGGGCAGATGAGGCTGAGCAACAGCTTTCCAGGCTAGCTCTTTCTGCCTGCCATCTATCTGCAGACGTTCGCATTTTCAGAGCAGCGCTGCCGGAGGCGCCCGACACAGACCACCTAAGCTACGTTTGAAGTTTCAGGGGGCAAGACAAGCACGCAGCCCCAGTCTCTGTGCCTCTGTGAGAGCAGTGCCATGGGCAGATGAGGCTGAGCAACAGCTTTCCAGGCTAGCTCTTTCTGCCTGCCAGCTATCTGCAGACGTTCGCATTTTCAGAGCAGCGCTGCCGGAGGCGCCCGGCACAGACCACCTAAGCTACGTTTGAAGTTTGAGGGGGCAAGACAAGCAAGCAGCCCCAGTCTCTGTGCCTCTGTGCGAGCAGTGCCATGGGCAGATGAGGCTGAGCAACAGCTTTCCAGGCTAGCTCTTTCTGCCTGCCAGCTATCTGCAGACGTTCGCATTTTCAGAGCAGCGCTGCCGGAGGCGCCCGGCACAGACCACCTAAGCTACGTTTGAAGTTTCAGGGGACAAGACAAGCAAGCAGCCCCAGTCTCTGTGCCTCTGTGCGAGCAGTGCCATGGGCAGATGAGGCTGAGCAACAGCTTTCCAGTCTAGCTCTTTCTGCCTGCCAGCTATCTGCAGACGTTCGCATTTTCGGAGCAGCGCTGCCGGAGGCGCCCGGCACAGACCACCTAAGCTACGTTTGAAGTTTGAGGGGGCAAGACAAGCACGCAGCCCCAGTCTCTGTGCCTCTGTGCGAGCAGTGCCATGGGCAGATGAGGCTGAGCAACAGCTTTCCAGGCTAGCTCTTTCTGCCTGCCAGCTATCTGCAGACGTTCGCATTTTCAGAGCAGCGCTGCCGGAGGCGCCCGGCACAGACCACCTAAGCTACGTTTGAAGTTTCAGGGGGCAAGACAAGCACGCAGCCTCAGTCTCTGTGCCTCTGTGCGAGCAGTGCCATGGGCAGATGAGGCTGAGCAACAGCTTTCCAGGCTAGCTCTTTCTGCCTGCCATCTATCTGCAGACGTTCGCATTTTCAGAGCAGTGCTGCCGGAGGCGCCCGGCACAGACCACCTAAGCTACGTTTGAAGTTTGAGGGGGCAAGACAAGCACGCAGCCCCAGTCTCTGTGCCTCTCTGCGACCAGTGCCATGGGCAGATGAGGCTGAGCAACAGCTTTCCAGGCTAGCTCTTTCTACCTGCCAGCTATCTGCAGACGTTCGCATTTTCGGAGCAGCGCTGCCGGAGGCGCCCGGCACAGACCACCTAAGCTACGTTTGAATTTTGAGGGGGCAAGACAAGCACGCAGCCCCAGTCTCTGTGCCTCTGTGCGAGCAGTGCCATGGGCAGATGAGGCTGAGCAACAGCTTTCCAGGCTAGCTCTTTCTGCCTGCCAGCTATCTGCAGACGTTCGCATTTTCAGAGCAGCGCTGCCGGAGGCGCCCGGCACAGACCACCTAAGCTACGTTTGAAGTTTAGGGGGGCAAGACAAGCAAGCAGCCCCAGTCTCTGTGCCTCTGTGCGAGCAGTGCCATGGGCAGATGAGGCTGAGCAACAGCTTTCCAGGCTAGCTCTTTCTGCCTGCCAGCTATCTGCAGACGTTCGCATTTTCGGAGCAGCGCTGCCGGAGGCGCCCGGCACAGACCACCTAAGCTACGTTTGAAGTTTGAGGGGACAAGACAAGCAAGCAGCCCCAGTCTCTGTGCCTCTGTGCGAGCAGTGCCATGGGCAGATGAGGCTGAGCAACAGCTTTCCAGGCTAGCTCTTTCTGCCTGCCAGCTATCTGCAGACGTTCGCATTTTCAGAGCAGCGCTGCCGGAGGCGCCCGGCACAGACCACCTAAGCTACGTTTGAAGTTTCAGGGGGCAAGACAAGCACGCAGCCCCAGTCTCTGTGCCTCTGTGAGAGCAGTGCCATGGGCAGATGAGGCTGAGCAACAGCTTTCCAGGCTAGCTCTTTCTGCCTGCCAGCTATCTGCAGACGTTCGCATTTTCAGAGCAGCGCTGCCGGAGGCGCCCGGCACAGACCACCTAAGTTACGTTTGAAGTTTCAGGGGGCAAGACAAGCAAGCAGCCCCAGTCTCTGTGCCTCTGTGCGAGCAGTGCCATGGGCAGATGAGGCTGAGCAACAGCTTTCCAGGCTAGCTCTTTCTGCCTGCCAGCTATCTGCAGACGTTCGCATTTTCAGAGCAGCGCTGCCGGAGTCGCCCGGCACAGACCACCTAAGCTACGTTTGAAGTTTCAGGGGACAAGACAAGCAAGCAGCCCCAGTCTCTGTGCCTCTGTGCGAGCAGTGCCATGGGCAGATGAGGCTGAGCAACAGCTTTCCAGGCTAGCTCTTTCTGCCTGCCAGCTATCTGCAGACGTTCGCATTTTCAGAGCAGCGCTGCCGGAGGCGCCCGGCACAGACCACCTAAGCTACGTTTGAAGTTTGAGGGGGCAAGACAAGCAAGCAGCCCCAATCTCTGTGCCTCTGTGCGAGCAGTGCCATGGGCAGATGAGGCTGAGCAACAGCTTTCCAGGCTAGCTCTTTCTGCCTGCCAGCTATCTGCAGACGTTCGCATTTTCAGAGCAGCGCTGCCGGAGGCGCCCGGCACAGACCACCTAAGCTACGTTTGAAGTTTGAGGGGACAAGACAAGCAAGCAGCCCCAGTCTCTGTGCCTCTGTGCGAGCAGTGCCATGGGCAGATGAGGCTGAGCAACAGCTTTCCAGGCTAGCTCTTTCTGCCTGCCAGCTATCTGCAGACGTTCGCATTTTCGGAGCAGCGCTGCCGGAGGCGCCCGGCACAGACCACCTAAGTTACGTTTGAAGTTTGAGGGGACAAGACAAGCAAGCAGCCCCAGTCTCTGTGCCTCTGTGCGAGCAGTGCCATGGGCAGATGAGGCTGAGCAACAGCTTTCCAGGCTAGCTCTTTCTGCCTGCCATCTATCTGCAGACGTTCGCATTTTCGGATCAGCGCTGCCGGAGGCGCCCGGCACAGACCACCTAAGCTACGTTTGAAGTTTGAGGGGGCAAGACAAGCACGCAGCCCCAGTCTCTGTGCCTCTGTGCGAGCAGTGCCATGGGCAGATGAGGCTGAGCAACAGCTTTCCAGGCTAGCTCTTTCTGCCTGCCAGCTATCTGCAGACGTTCGCATTTTCGGAGCAGCGCTGCCGGAGGCGCCCGGCACAGACCACCTAAGCTACGTTTGAAGTTTGAGGGGACAAGACAAGCAAGCAGCCCCAGTCTCTGTGCCTCTGTGCGAGCAGTGCCATGGGCAGATGAGGCTGAGCAACAGCTTTCCAGGCTAGCTCTTTCTGCCTGCCAGCTATCTGCAGACGTTCGCATTTTCAGAGCAGCGCTGCCGGAGGCGCCCGGCACAGACCACCTAAGCTACGTTTGAAGTTTCAGGGGGCAAGACAAGCACGCAGCCCCAGTCTCTGTGCCTCTGTGAGAGCAGTGCCATGGGCAGATGAGGCTGAGCAACAGCTTTCCAGGCTAGCTCTTTCTGCCTGCCAGCTATCTGCAGACGTTCGCATTTTCAGAGCAGCGCTGCCGGAGGCGCCCGGCACAGACCACCTAAGTTACGTTTGAAGTTTCAGGGGGCAAGACAAGCAAGCAGCCCCAGTCTCTGTGCCTCTGTGCGAGCAGTGCCATGGGCAGATGAGGCTGAGCAACAGCTTTCCAGGCTAGCTCTTTCTGCCTGCCAGCTATCTGCAGACGTTCGCATTTTCAGAGCAGCGCTGCCGGAGGCGCCCGGCACAGACCACCTAAGCTACGTTTGAAGTTTCAGGGGACAAGACAAGCAAGCAGCCCCAGTCTCTGTGCCTCTGTGCGAGCAGTGCCATGGGCAGATGAGGCTGAGCAACAGCTTTCCAGGCTAGCTCTTTCTGCCTGCCAGCTATCTGCAGACGTTCGCATTTTCAGAGCAGCGCTGCCGGAGGCGCCCGGCACAGACCACCTAAGCTACGTTTGAAGTTTGAGGGGGCAAGACAAGCAAGCAGCCCCAGTCTCTGTGCCTCTGTGCGAGCAGTGCCATGGGCAGATGAGGCTGAGCAACAGCTTTCCAGGCTAGCTCTTTCTGCCTGCCAGCTATCTGCAGACGTTCGCATTTTCAGAGCAGCGCTGCCGGAGGCGCCCGGCACAGACCACCTAAGCTACGTTTGAAGTTTGAGGGGACAAGACAAGCAAGCAGCCCCAGTCTCTGTGCCTCTGTGCGAGCAGTGCCATGGGCAGATGAGGCTGAGCAACAGCTTTCCAGGCTAGCTCTTTCTGCCTGCCAGCTATCTGCAGACGTTCGCATTTTCGGAGCAGCGCTGCCGGAGGCGCCCGGCACAGACCACCTAAGTTACGTTTGAAGTTTGAGGGGACAAGACAAGCAAGCAGCCCCAGTCTCTGTGCCTCTGTGCGAGCAGTGCCATGGGCAGATGAGGCTGAGCAACAGCTTTCCAGGCTAGCTCTTTCTGCCTGCCATCTATCTGCAGACGTTCGCATTTTCGGATCAGCGCTGCCGGAGGCGCCCGGCACAGACCACCTAAGCTACGTTTGAAGTTTGAGGGGGCAAGACAAGCACGCAGCCCCAGTCTCTGTGCCTCTGTGCGAGCAGTGCCATGGGCAGATGAGGCTGAGCAACAGCTTTCCAGGCTAGCTCTTTCTGCCTGCCAGCTATCTGCAGACGTTCGCATTTTCAGAGCAGCGCTGCCGGAGGCGCCCGGCACAGACCACCTAAGCTACGTTTGAAGTTTGAGGGGACAAGACAAGCAAGCAGCCCCAGTCTCTGTGCCTCTGTGCGAGCAGTGCCATGGGCAGATGAGGCTGAGCAACAGCTTTCCAGGCTAGCTCTTTCTGCCTGCCAGCTATCTGCAGACGTTCGCATTTTCGGAGCAGCGCTGCCGGAGGCGCCCGGCACAGACCACCTAAGCTACGTTTGAAGTTTCAGGGGGCAAGACAAGCACGCAGCCCCAGTCTCTGTGCCTCTGTGAGAGCAGTGCCATGGGCAGATGAGGCTGAGCAACAGCTTTCCAGGCTAGCTCTTTCTGCCTGCCAGCTATCTGCAGACGTTCGCATTTTCAGAGCAGCGCTGCCGGAGGCGCCCGGCACAGACCACCTAAGTTACGTTTGAAGTTTCAGGGGGCAAGACAAGCAAGCAGCCCCAGTCTCTGTGCCTCTGTGCGAGCAGTGCCATGGGCAGATGAGGCTGAGCAACAGCTTTCCAGGCTAGCTCTTTCTGCCTGCCAGCTATCTGCAGACGTTCGCATTTTCAGAGCAGCGCTGCCGGAGGCGCCCGGCACAGACCACCTAAGCTACGTTTGAAGTTTCAGGGGACAAGACAAGCAAGCAGCCCCAGTCTCTGTGCCTCTGTGCGAGCAGTGCCATGGGCAGATGAGGCTGAGCAACAGCTTTCCAGGCTAGCTCTTTCTGCCTGCCAGCTATCTGCAGACGTTCGCATTTTCAGAGCAGCGCTGCCGGAGGCGCCCGGCACAGACCACCTAAGCTACGTTTGAAGTTTGAGGGGGCAAGACAAGCAAGCAGCCCCAGTCTCTGTGCCTCTGTGCGAGCAGTGCCATGGGCAGATGAGGCTGAGCAACAGCTTTCCAGGCTAGCTCTTTCTGCCTGCCAGCTATCTGCAGACGTTCGCATTTTCAGAGCAGCGCTGCCGGAGGCGCCCGGCACAGACCACCTAAGCTACGTTTGAAGTTTGAGGGGACAAGACAAGCAAGCAGCCCCAGTCTCTGTGCCTCTGTGCGAGCAGTGCCATGGGCAGATGAGGCTGAGCAACAGCTTTCCAGGCTAGCTCTTTCTGCCTGCCAGCTATCTGCAGACGTTCGCATTTTCGGAGCAGCGCTGCCGGAGGCGCCCGGCACAGACCACCTAAGTTACGTTTGAAGTTTGAGGGGACAAGACAAGCAAGCAGCCCCAGTCTCTGTGCCTCTGTGCGAGCAGTGCCATGGGCAGATGAGGCTGAGCAACAGCTTTCCAGGCTAGCTCTTTCTGCCTGCCATCTATCTGCAGACGTTCGCATTTTCGGATCAGCGCTGCCGGAGGCGCCCGGCACAGACCACCTAAGCTACGTTTGAAGTTTGAGGGGGCAAGACAAGCACGCAGCCCCAGTCTCTGTGCCTCTGTGCGAGCAGTGCCATGGGCAGATGAGGCTGAGCAACAGCTTTCCAGGCTAGCTCTTTCTGCCTGCCAGCTATCTGCAGACGTTCGCATTTTCAGAGCAGCGCTGCCGGAGGCGCCCGGCACAGACCACCTAAGCTACGTTTGAAGTTTGAGGGGGCAAGACAAGCACGCAGCCCCAGTCTCTGTGCCTCTGTGCGAGCAGTGCCATGGGCAGATGAGGCTGAGCAACAGCTTTCCAGGCTAGCTCTTTCTGCCTGCCAGCTATCTGCAGACGTTCGCATTTTCAGAGCAGCGCTGCCGGAGGCGCCCGGCACAGACCACCTAAGCTACGTTTGAAGTTTGAGGGGACAAGACAAGCAAGCAGCCCCAGTCTCTGTGCCTCTGTGCGAGCAGTGCCATGGGCAGATGAGGCTGAGCAACAGCTTTCCAGGCTAGCTCTTTCTGCCTGCCAGCTATCTGCAGACGTTCGCATTTTCGGAGCAGCGCTGCCGGAGGCGCCCGGCACAGACCACCTAAGCTACGTTTGAAGTTTGAGGGGGCAAGACAAGCACGCAGCCCCAGTCTCTGTGCCTCTGTGCGAGCAGTGCCATGGGCAGATGAGGCTGAGCAACAGCTTTCCAGGCTAGCTCTTTCTGCCTGCCAGCTATCTGCAGACGTTCGCATTTTCAGAGCAGCGCTGCCGGAGGCGCCCGGCACAGAACACCTAAGCTACGTTTGAAGTTTCAGGGGGCAAGACAAGCACGCAGCCCCAGTCTCTGTGCATCTGTGCGAGCAGTGCCATGGGCAGATGAGGCTGAGCAACAGCTTTCCAGGCTAGCTCTTTCTGCCTGCCATCTATCTGCAGACGTTCGCATTTTCGGAGCAGCGCTGCCGGAGGCGCCCGGCACAGACCACCTAAGCTACGTTTGAAGTTTGAGGGGACAAGAAAAGCAAGCAGCCCCAGTCTCTGTGCCTCTGTGTGAGCAGTGCCATGGGCAGATGAGGCTGAGCAACAGCTTTCCAGGCTAGCTCTTTCTGCCTGCCAGCTATCTGCAGACGTTCGCATTTTCAGAGCAGCGCTGCCGGAGGCGCACGGCACAGACCACCTAAGCTACGTTTGAAGTTTCAGGGGGCAAGACAAGCAAGCAGCCCCAGTCTCTGTGCCTCTGTGCGAGCAGTGCCATGGGCAGATGAGGCTGAGCAACAGCTTTCCAGGCTAGCTCTTTCTGCCTGCCAGCTATCTGCAGACGTTCGCATTTTCAGAGCAGCGCTGCCGGAGGCGCCCGGCACAGACCACCTAAGCTACATTTGAAGTTTCAGGGGGCAAGACAAGCAAGCAGCCCCAGTCTCTGTGCCTCTGTGCGAGCAGTGCCATGGGCAGATGAGGCTGAGCAACAGCTTTCCAGGCTAGCTCTTTCTGCCTGCCAGCTATCTGCAGACGTTCGCATTTTCAGAGCAGCGCTGCCGGAGGCGCCCGGCACAGACCACCTAAGCTACGTTTGAAGTTTGAGGGGGCAAGACAAGCAAGCAGCCCCAGTCTCTGTGCCTCTGTGCGAGCAGTGCCATGGGCAGATGAGGCTGAGCAACAGCTTTCCAGGCTAGCTCTTTCTGCCTGCCAGCTATCTGCAGACGTTCGCATTTTCAGAGCAGCGCTGCCGGAGGCGCCCGGCACAGACCACCTAAGCTATGTTTGAAGTTTCAGGGGGCAAGACAAGCAAGCAGCCCCAGTCTCTGTGCCTCTGTGCGAGCAGTGCCATGGGCAGATGAGGCTGAGCAACAGCTTTCCAGGCTAGCTCTTTCTGCCTGCCATCTATCTGCAGACGTTCGCATTTTCGGAGCAGCGCTGCCGGAGGCGCCCGGCACAGACCACCTAAGCTACGTTTGAAGTTTGAGGGGGCAAGACAAGCACGCAGCCCCAATCTCTGTGCCTCTGTGCGAGCAGTGCCATGGGCAGATGAGGCTGAGCAACAGCTTTCCAGGCTAGCTCTTTCTGCCTGCCAGCTATCTGCAGACGTTCGCATTTTCAGAGCAGCGCTGCCGGAGGCGCCCGGCACAGACCACCTAAGCTACGTTTGAAGTTTCAGGGGGCAAGACAAGCAAGCAGCCTCAGTCTCTGTGCCTCTGTGCGAGCAGTGCCATGGGCAGATGAGGCTGAGCAACAGCTTTCCAGGCTAGCTCTTTCTGCCTGCCAGCTATCTGCAGACGTTCGCATTTTCGGAGCAGCGCTGCCGGAGGCGCCCGGCACAGACCACCTAAGCTACGTTTGAAGTTTGAGGGGGCAAGACAAGCACGTAGCCCCAGTCTCTGTGCCTCCGTGCGAGCAGTGCCATGGGCAGATGAGGCTGAGCAACAGCTTTCCAGGCTAGCTCTTTCTGCCTGCCAGCTATCTGCAGACGTTCGCATTTTCGGAGCAGCGCTGCCGGAGGCGCCCGGCACAGACCACCTAAGCTACGTTTGAAGTTTGAGGGGGCAAGACAAGCACGCAGCCCCAGTCTCTGTGCCTCTGTGCGAGCAGTGCCATGGGCAGATGAGGCTGAGCAACAGCTTTCCAGGCTAGCTCTTTCTGCCTGCCAGCTATCTGCAGACGTTTGCATTTTCGGAGCAGCGCTGCCGGAGGCGCCCGGCACAGACCACCTAAGATACGTTTGAAGTTTCAGGGGGCAAGACAAGCACACAGCCCCAGTCTCTGTGCCTCTGTGCGAGCAGTGCCATGGGCAGAGGAGGCTGAGCAACAGCTTTCCAGGCTAGCTCTTTCTGCCTGCCAGCTATCTGCAGACGTTCGCATTTTCAGAGCAGCGCTGCCGGAGGCGCCCGGCACAGACCACCTAAGCTACGTTTGAAGTTTCAGGGGGCAAGACAAGCAAGCAGCCCCAGTCTCTGTGCCTCTGTGCGAGCAGTGCCATGGGCAGATGAGGCTGAGCAACAGCTTTCCAGGCTAGCTCTTTCTGCCTGCCAGCTATCTGCAGACGTTCGCATTTTCGGAGCAGCGCTGCCGGAGGCGCCCGGCACAGACCACCTAAGCTACGTTTGAAGTTTGAGGGGGCAAGACAAGCACGCAGCCCCAGTCTCTGTGCCTCTGTGCGAGCAGTGCCATGGGCAGATGAGGCTGAGCAACAGCTTTCAAGGCTAGCTCTTTCTGCCTGCCAGCTATCTGCAGACGTTCGCATTTTCAGAGCAGCGCTGCCGGAGGCGCCCGGCACAGACCACCTAAGCTACGTTTGAAGTTTGAGGGGGCAAGACAAGCACGCAGCCCCAGTCTCTGTGCCTCTGTGCGAGCAGTGCCATGGGCAGATGAGGCTGAGCAACAGCTTTCCAGGCTAGCTCTTTCTGCCTGCCAGCTATCTGCAGACGTTCGCATTTTCAGAGCAGCGCTGCCGGAGGCGCCCGGCACAGACCACCTAAGCTACGTTTGAAGTTTGAGGGGGCAAGACAAGCAAGCAGCCCCAGTCTCTGTGCCTCTGTGCGAGCAGTGCCATGGGCAGATGAGGCTGAGCAACAGCTTTCCAGGCTAGCTCTTTCTGCCTGCCAGCTATCTGCAGACGTTCGCATTTTCGGAGCAGCGCTGCCGGAGGCGCCCGGCACAGACCACCTAAGCTACGTTTGAAGTTTGAGGGGGCAAGAGAAGCACGCAGCCCCAGTCTCTGTGCCTCTGTGCGAGCAGTGCCATGGGCAGATGAGGCTGAGCAACAGCTTTCCAGGCTAGCTCTTTCTGCCTGCCAGCTATCTGCAGACGTTCGCATTTTCGGAGCAGCGCTGCCGGAGGCGCCCAGCACAGACCACCTAAGCTACGTTTGAAGTTTCAGGGGGCAAGACAAGCAAGCAGGCGCAGTCTCTGTGCCTCTGTGCGAGCAGTGCCATGGGCAGATGAGGCTGAGCAACAGCTTTCCAGGCTAGCTCTTTCTGCCTGCCAGCTATCTGCAGACGTTCGCATTTTCGGAGCAGCGCTGCCGGAGGCGCCCGGCACAGACCACCTAAGCTACGTTTGAAGTTTGAGGGGGCAAGACAAGCACGCAGCCCCAGTCTCTGTGCCTCTGTGCGAGCAGTGCCATGGGCAGATGAGGCTGAGCAACAGCTTTCCAGGCTAGCTCTTTCTGCCTGCCAGCTATCTGCAGACGTTCGCATTTTCGGAGCAGCGCTGCCGGAGGCGCCCGGCACAGACCACCTAAGCTACGTTTGAAGTTTCAGGGGGCAAGACAAGCAAGCAGCCCCAGTCTCTGTGCCTCTGTGCGAGCAGTGCCATGCGCAGATGAGACTGAGCAACAGCTTTCCAGGCTAGCTCTTTCTGCCTACCATCTATCTGCAGACGTTCACATTTTAGGATCAGCGCTGCCTGAGGCGCCCAGCACAGACCACCTAAGCTACGTTTGAAGTTTGAGGGGGCAAGACAAGCACGCAGCCCCAGTCTCTGTGCCTCTGTGCGAGCAGTGCCATGGGCAGATGAGGCTGAGCAACAGCTTTCCAGGCTAGCTCTTTCTGCCTGCCATCTATCTGCAGACGTTCGCATTTTCAGAGCAGCGCTGCCGGAGGCGCCCGGCACAGACCACCTAAGCTACGTTTGAAGTTTGAGGGGGCAAGACAAGCACGCAGCCCCAGTCTCTGTGCCTCTGTGCGAGCAGTGCCATGGGCAGATGAGGCTGAGCAACAGCTTTCCAGGCTAGCTCTTTCTGCCTGCCAGCTATCTGCAGACGTTCGCATTTTCAGAGCAGCGCTGCCGGAGGCGCCCGGCACAGACCACCTAAGCTACGTTTGAAGTTTGAGGGGGCAAGACAAGCACGCAGCCCCAGTCTCTGTGCCTCTGTGCGAGCAGTGCCATGGGCAGATGAGGCTGAGCAACAGCTTTCCAGGCTAGCTCTTTCTGCCTGCCAGCTATCTGCAGACGTTCGCATTTTCAGAACAGCGCTGCCGTAGGCGCCCGGCACAGACCACCTAAGCTACGTTTCAAGTTTGAGGGGGCAAGACAAGCAAGCAGCCCCAGTCTCTGTGCCTCTGTGCGAGCAGTGCCATGGGCAGATGAGGCTGAGCAACAGCTTTCCAGGCTAGCTCTTTCTGGCTGCCAGCTATCTGCAGACGTTCGCATTTTCAGAGCATCGCTGCCGGAGGCGCCCGGCACAGACCACCTAAGCTACGTTTGAAGTTTGAGGGGGCAAGACAAGCACGCAGCCCCAGTCTCTGTGCCTCTGTACGAGCAGTGCCATGGGCAGATGAGGCTGAGCAACAGCTTTCCAGGCTAGCTCTTTCTGCCTGCCAGCTATCTGCAGACGTTCGCATTTTCAGAGCAGCGCTGCCGGAGGCGCCCGGCACAGACCACCTAAGCTACGTTTGAAGTTTGAGGGGGCAAGACAAGCACGCAGCCCCAGTCTCTGTGCCTCTGTGCGAGCAGTGCCATGGGCAGATGAGGCTGAGCAACAGCTTTCCAGGCTAGCTCTTTCTGCCTGCCAGCTATCTGCAGACGTTCGCATTTTCAGAGCAGCGCTGCCGGAGGCGCCCGGCACAGACCACCTAAGCTACGTTTGAAGTTTCAGGGGGCAAGACAAGCAAGCAGCCCCAGTCTCTGTGCCTCTGTGCGAGCAGTGCCATGCGCAGATGAGACTGAGCAACAGCTTTCCAGGCTAGCTCTTTCTGCCTACCATCTATCTGCAGACATTCGCATTTTCAGAGCAGCGCTGCCGGAGGCGCCCAGCACAGACCACCTAAGCTACGTTTGAAGTTTGAGGGGACAAGACAAGCACGCAGCCCCAGTCTCTGTGCCTCTGTGCGAGCAGTGCCATGGGCAGATGAGGCTGAGCAACAGCTTTCCAGGCTAGCTCTTTCTGCCTGCCAGCTATCTGCAGACGTTCGCATTTTCGGAGCAGCGCTGCCGGAGGCGCCCGGCACAGACCACCTAAGATACGTTTGAAGTTTCAGGGGGGAAGACAAGCAAGCAGCCCCAGTCTCTGTGCCTCTGTGCGAGCAGTGCCATGGGCAGATGAGGCTGAGCAACAGCTTTCCAGGCTAGCTCTTTCTGCCTGCCAGCTATCTGCAGACGTTCGCATTTTCAGAGCAGCGCTGCCGGAGGCGCCCGACACAGACCACCTAAGCTACGTTTGAAGTTTGAGGGGGCAAAGCAAGCACGCAGCCCCAGTCTCTGTGCCTCTGTGCGAGCAGTGCCATGGGCAGATGAGGCTGAGCAACAGCTTTCCAGGCTAGCTCTTTCTGCCTGCCAGCTATCTGCAGACGTTCGCATTTTCAGAGCAGGTCTGCCGGAGGCGCCCGGCACAGACCACCTAAGCTACGTTTGAAGTTTCAGGGG
The DNA here is from genome assembly GCF_030867145.1 of Opisthocomus hoazin. NCBI lineage: Eukaryota > Metazoa > Chordata > Aves > Opisthocomiformes > Opisthocomidae > Opisthocomus > Opisthocomus hoazin. The sequence goes on from NW_027448788.1 coordinate 643,929, forward strand.
GCAAGACAAGCAAGCAGCCCCAGTCTCTGTGCCTCTGTGCGAGCAGTGCCATGGGCAGATGAGGCTGAGCAACAGCTTTCCAGGCTAGCTCTTTCTGCCTGCCAGCTATCTGCAGACGTTCGCATTTTCAGAGCAGCGCTGCCGGAGGCGCCTGGCGCAGACCACCTGAGCTACGTTTGAAGTTTGAGGGGGCAAGACAAGCAAGCAGCCCCAGTCTCTGTGCCTCTGTGCAAGCAGTGCCATGGGCAGATGAGGCTAAGCAACAGCTTTCCAGGCTAGCTCTTTCTGCCTGCCATCTATCTGCAGACGTTCGCATTTTCGGAGCAGCGCTGCCGGAGGGGCCCGGCACAGACCACCTAAGCTACGTTTGAAGTTTGAGGGGACAAGACAAGCAAGCAGCCCCAGTCTCTGTGCCTCTGTGCGATCAGTGCCATGGGCAGATGAGCCTGAGCAACAGCTTTCCAGGCTAGCTCTTTCTGCCTGCCAGCTATTTGCAGACGTTCGCATTTTCAGAGCAGCGCTGCCGGAGGCGCCCGGCACAGACCACCTAAGCTACGTTTGAAGTTTCAGGGGGCAAGACAAGCAAGCAGCCCCAGTCTCTGTGCCTCTGTGCGAGCAGTGCCATGGGCAGATGAGCCTGAGCAACAGCTTTCCAGGCTAGCTCTTTCTGCCTGCCAGCTATCTGCAGACGTTCGCATTTTCAAAGCAGCGCTGCCGGAGGCGCCCGGCACAGACCACCTAAGCTACGTTTGAAGTTTGAGGGGACAACACAAGCAAGCAGGCGCAGTCTCTGTGCCTCTGTGCGAGCAGTGCCATGGGCAGATGAGGCTGAGCAACAGCTTTCCAGGCTAGCTCTTTCTGCCTGCCATCTATCTGCAGACGTTCGCATTTTCAGAGCAGGGCTGCCGGAGGCGCCCGGCACAGACCACCTAAGCTACGTTTGAAGTTTGAGGGGGCAAGACAAGCACTCAGCCCCAGTCTCTGTGCCTCTGTGCGAGCAGTGCCATGGGCAGATGAGGCTGAGCAACAGCTTTCCAGGCTAGCTCTTTCTGCCTGCCAGCTATCTGCAGACGTTCGCATTTTCGGAGCAGCGCTGCCGGAGGCGCCCGGCACAGACCACCTAAGCTACGTTTGAAGTTTGAGGGGGCAAGACAAGCACGCAGCCCCAGTCTCTGTGCCTCTGTGCGAGCAGTGCCATGGGCAGATGAGGCTGAGCAACAGCTTTCCAGGCTAGCTCTTTCTGCCTGCCAGCTATCTGCAGACGTTCGCATTTTCAGAGCAGGGCTGCCGGAGGCGCCCGGCACAGACCACCTAAGCTACGTTTGAAGTTTGAGGGGGCAAGACAAGCAAGCAGCCCCAGTCTCTGTGCCTCTGTGCGAGCAGTGCCATGGGCAGATGAGGCTGAGCAACAGCTTTCCAGGCTAGCTCTTTCTGCCTGCCAGCTATCTGCAGACGTTCGCATTTTCGGAGCAGCGCTGCCGGAGGCGCCCGGCATAGACCACCTAAGCTACGTTTGAAGTTTCAGGGGGCAAGACAAGCAAGCAGCCCCAGTCTCTGTGCCTCTGTGCGAGCAGTGCCATGGGCAGATGAGGCTGAGCAACAGCTTTCCAGGCTAGCTCTTTCTGCCTGCCAGCTATCTGCAGACGTTCACATTTTCGGAGCAGCGCTGCCGGAGGCGCCCGGCACAGACCACCTAAGCTACGTTTGAAGTTTCAGGGGGCAAGACAAGCAAGCAGCCCCAGTCTCTGTGCCTCTGTGCGAGCAGTGCCATGGGCAGATGAGGCTGAGCAACAGCTTTCCAGGCTAGCTCTTTCTGCCTGCCAGCTATCTGCAGACGTTTGCATTTTCGGAGCAGCGCTGCCGGAGGCGCCCGGCACAGACCACCTAAGATACGTTTGAAGTTTCAGGGGGCAAGACAAGCACACAGCCCCAGTCTCTGTGCCTCTGTGCGAGCAGTGCCATGGGCAGAGGAGGCTGAGCAACAGCTTTCCAGGCTAGCTCTTTCTGCCTGCCAGCTATCTGCAGACGTTCGCATTTTCAGAGCAGCGCTGCCGGAGGCGCCCGGCACAGACCACCTAAGCTACGTTTGAAGTTTCAGGGGGCAAGACAAGCAAGCAGCCCCAGTCTCTGTGCCTCTGTGCGAGCAGTGCCATGGGCAGATGAGGCTGAGCAACAGCTTTCCAGGCTAGCTCTTTCTGCCTGCCAGCTATCTGCAGACGTTCGCATTTTCGGAGCAGCGCTGCCGGAGGCGCCCGGCACAGACCACCTAAGCTACGTTTGAAGTTTGAGGGGGCAAGACAAGCACGCAGCCCCAGTCTCTGTGCCTCTGTGCGAGCAGTGCCATGGGCAGATGAGGCTGAGCAACAGCTTTCAAGGCTAGCTCTTTCTGCCTGCCAGCTATCTGCAGACGTTCGCATTTTCAGAGCAGCGCTGCCGGAGGCGCCCGGCACAGACCACCTAAGCTACGTTTGAAGTTTGAGGGGGCAAGACAAGCACGCAGCCCCAGTCTCTGTGCCTCTGTGCGAGCAGTGCCATGGGCAGATGAGGCTGAGCAACAGCTTTCCAGGCTAGCTCTTTCTGCCTGCCAGCTATCTGCAGACGTTCGCATTTTCAGAGCAGCGCTGCCGGAGGCGCCCGGCACAGACCACCTAAGCTACGTTTGAAGTTTGAGGGGGCAAGACAAGCAAGCAGCCCCAGTCTCTGTGCCTCTGTGCGAGCAGTGCCATGGGCAGATGAGGCTGAGCAACAGCTTTCCAGGCTAGCTCTTTCTGCCTGCCAGCTATCTGCAGACGTTCGCATTTTCGGAGCAGCGCTGCCGGAGGCGCCCGGCACAGACCACCTAAGCTACGTTTGAAGTTTGAGAGGGCAAGACAAGCACGCAGCCCCAGTCTCTGTGCCTCTGTGCGAGCAGTGCCATGGGCAGATGAGGCTGAGCAACAGCTTTCCAGGCTAGCTCTTTCTGCCTGCCAGCTATCTGCAGACGTTCGCATTTTCGGAGCAGGTCTGCCGGAGGCGCCCGGCACAGACCACCTAAGCTACGTTTGAAGTTTCAGGGAGCAAGACAAGCAAGCAGGCGCAGTCTCTGTGCCTCTGTGCGAGCAGTGCCATGGGCAGATGAGGCTGAGCAACAGCTTTCCAGGCTAGCTCTTTCTGCCTGCCAGCTATCTGCAGACGTTCGCATTTTCGGAGCAGCGCTGCCGGAGGCGCCCGGCACAGACCACCTAAGCTACGTTTGAAGTTTGAGGGGGCAAGACAAGCACGCAGCCCCAGTCTCTGTGCCTCTGTGCGAGCAGTGCCATGGGCAGATGAGGCTGAGCAACAGCTTTCCAGGCTAGCTCTTTCTGCCTGCCAGCTATCTGCAGACGTTCGCATTTTCAGAGCAGCGCTGCCGGAGGCGCCCGGCACAGACCACCTAAGCTACGTTTGAAGTTTCAGGGGGCAAGACAAGCAAGCAGCCCCAGTCTCTGTGCCTCTGTGCGAGCAGTGCCATGCGCAGATGAGACTGAGCAACAGCTTTCCAGGCTAGCTCTTTCTGCCTACCATCTATCTGCAGACGTTCACATTTTAGGATCAGCGCTGCCTGAGGCGCCCAGCACAGACCACCTAAGCTACGTTTGAAGTTTGAGGGGGCAAGACAAGCACGCAGCCCCAGTCTCTGTGCCTCTGTGCGAGCAGTGCCATGGGCAGATGAGGCTGAGCAACAGCTTTCCAGGCTAGCTCTTTCTGCCTGCCATCTATCTGCAGACGTTCGCATTTTCAGAGCAGCGCTGCCGGAGGCGCCCGGCACAGACCACCTAAGCTACGTTTGAAGTTTGAGGGGGCAAGACAAGCACGCAGCCCCAGTCTCTGTGCCTCTGTGCGAGCAGTGCCATGGGCAGATGAGGCTGAGCAACAGCTTTCCAGGCTAGCTCTTTCTGCCTGCCAGCTATCTGCAGACGTTCGCATTTTCAGAGCAGCGCTGCCGGAGGCGCCCGGCACAGACTACCTAAGCTACGTTTGAAGTTTGAGGGGGCAAGACAAGCACGCAGCCCCAGTCTCTGTGCCTCTGTGCGAGCAGTGCCATGGGCAGATGAGGCTGAGCAACAGCTTTCCAGGCTAGCTCTTTCTGCCTGCCAGCTATCTGCAGACGTTCGCATTTTCAGAACAGCGCTGCCGTAGGCGCCCGGCACAGACCACCTAAGCTACGTTTCAAGTTTGAGGGGGCAAGACAAGCAAGCAGCCCCAGTCTCTGTGCCTCTGTGCGAGCAGTGCCATGGGCAGATGAGGCTGAGCAACAGCTTTCCAGGCTAGCTCTTTCTGGCTGCCAGCTATCTGCAGACGTTCGCATTTTCAGAGCATCGCTGCCGGAGGCACCCGGCACAGACCACCTAAGCTACGTTTGAAGTTTGAGGGGGCAAGACAAGCACGCAGCCCCAGTCTCTGTGCCTCTGTACGAGCAGTGCCATGGGCAGATGAGGCTGAGCAACAGCTTTCCAGGCTAGCTCTTTCTGCCTGCCAGCTATCTGCAGACGTTCGCATTTTCAGAGCAGCGCTGCCGGAGGCGCCCGGCACAGACCACCTAAGCTACGTTTGAAGTTTGAGGGGGCAAGACAAGCACGCAGCCCCAGTCTCTGTGCCTCTGTGCGAGCAGTGCCATGGGCAGATGAGGCTGAGCAACAGCTTTCCAGGCTAGCTCTTTCTGCCTGCCAGCTATCTGCAGACGTTCGCATTTTCAGAGCAGCGCTGCCGGAGGCGCCCGGCACAGACCACCTAAGCTACGTTTGAAGTTTCAGGGGGCAAGACAAGCAAGCAGCCCCAGTCTCTGTGCCTCTGTGCGAGCAGTGCCATGCGCAGATGAGACTGAGCAACAGCTTTCCAGGCTAGCTCTTTCTGCCTACCATCTATCTGCAGACATTCGCATTTTCAGAGCAGCGCTGCCGGAGGCGCCCAGCACAGACCACCTAAGCTACGTTTGAAGTTTGAGGGGACAAGACAAGCACGCAGCCCCAGTCTCTGTGCCTCTGTGCGAGCAGTGCCATGGGCAGATGAGGCTGAGCAACAGCTTTCCAGGCTAGCTCTTTCTGCCTGCCAGCTATCTGCAGACGTTCGCATTTTCGGAGCAGCGCTGCCGGAGGCGCCCGGCACAGACCACCTAAGATACGTTTGAAGTTTCAGGGGGGAAGACAAGCAAGCAGCCCCAGTCTCTGTGCCTCTGTGCGAGCAGTGCCATGGGCAGATGAGGCTGAGCAACAGCTTTCCAGGCTAGCTCTTTCTGCCTGCCAGCTATCTGCAGACGTTCGCATTTTCAGAGCAGCGCTGCCGGAGGCGCCCGACACAGACCACCTAAGCTACGTTTGAAGTTTGAGGGGGCAAAGCAAGCACGCAGCCCCAGTCTCTGTGCCTCTGTGCGAGCAGTGCCATGGGCAGATGAGGCTGAGCAACAGCTTTCCAGGCTAGCTCTTTCTGCCTGCCAGCTATCTGCAGACGTTCGCATTTTCAGAGCAGGTCTGCCGGAGGCGCCCGGCACAGACCACCTAAGCTACGTTTGAAGTTTCAGGGGGCAAGACAAGCAAGCAGCCCCAGTCTCTGTGCCTCTGTGCGAGCAGTGCCATGGGCAGATGAGGCTGAGCAACAGCTTTCCAGGCTAGCTCTTTCTGCCTGCCAGCTATCTGCAGACGTTCGCATTTTCAGAGCAGCGCTGCCGGAGGCGCCTGGCGCAGACCACCTGAGCTACGTTTGAAGTTTGAGGGGGCAAGACAAGCAAGCAGCCCCAGTCTCTGTGCCTCTGTGCAAGCAGTGCCACGGGCAGATGAGGCTAAGCAACAGCTTTCCAGGCTAGCTCTTTCTGCCTGCCATCTATCTGCAGACGTTCGCATTTTCGGAGCAGCGCTGCCGGAGGGGCCCGGCACAGACCACCTAAGCTACGTTTGAAGTTTGAGGGGACAAGACAAGCAAGCAGCCCCAGTCTCTGTGCCTCTGTGCGAGCAGTGCCATGGGCAGATGAGGCTGAGCAACAGCTTTCCAGGCTAGCTCTTTCTGCCTGCCATCTATCTGCAGACGTTCGCATTTTCGGAGCAGCGCTGCCGGAGGCGCCCGGCACAGACCACCTAAGCTACGTTTGAAGTTTGAGGGGGCAAGACAAGCAAGCAGCCCCAGTCTCTGTGCCTCTGTGCGAGCAGTGCCATGGGCAGATGAGGCTGAGCAACAGCTTTCCAGGCTAGCTCTTTCTGCCTGCCATCTATCTGCAGACATTCGCATTTTCGGAGCAGGGCTGCCGGAGGCGCCCGGCACAGACCACCTAAGCTACGTTTGAAGTTTGAGGGGGCAAGACAAGCAAGCAGCCCCAGTCTCTGTGCCTCTGTGCGAGCAGTGCCATGGGCAGATGAGGCTGAGCAACAGCTTTCCAGGCTAGCTCTTTCTGCCTGCCAGCTATCTGCAGACGTTCGCATTTTCAGAGCAGCGCTGCCGGAGGCGCCCGGCACAGACCACCTAAGCTACGTTTGAAGTTTGAGGGGGCAAGACAAGCAAGCAGCCCCAGTCTCTGTGCCTCTGTGCGAGCAGTGCCATGGGCAGATGAGGCTGAGCAACAGCTTTCCAGGCTAGCTCTTTCTGCCTGCCATCTATCTGCAGACGTTCGCATTTTCAGAGCAGCGCTGCCGGAGGCGCCCGGCACAGACCACCTAAGCTACGTTTGAAGTTTCAGGGGGCAAGACAAGCACGCAGCCCCAGTCTCTGTGCCTCTGTGCGAGCAGTGCCATGGGCAGATGAGGCTGAGCAACAGCTTTCCAGGCTAGCTCTTTCTGCCTGCCAGCTATCTGCAGACGTTCGCATTTTCGGAGCAGCGCTGCCGGAGGCGCCCGGCACAGACCACCTAAGCTACGTTTGAAGTTTGAGGGGGCAAGACAAGCAAGCAGCCCCAGTCTCTGTGCCTCTGTGCGAGCAGTGCCATGGGCAGATGAGGCTGAGCAACAGCTTTCCAGGCTAGCTCTTTCTGCCTGCCAGCTATCTGCAGACGTTCGCATTTTCAGAACAGCGCTGCCGGAGGCGCCCGGCACAGACCACCTAAGCTACGTTTGAAGTTTTAGGGGGCAAGACAAGCACGCAGCCCCAGTCTCTGTGCCTCTGTGCGAGCAGTGCCATGGGCAGATGAGGCTGAGCAACAGCTTTCCAGGCTAGCTCTTTCTGCCTGCCAGCTATCTGCAGACGTTCGCATTTTCAGAGCAGCGCTGCCGGAGGCGCCCGGCACAGACCACCTAATCTACGTTTGAAGTTTTAGGGGGCAAGACAAGCACGCAGCCCCAGTCTCTGTGCCTCTGTGCGAGCAGTGCCATGGGCAGATGAGGCTGAGCAACAGCTTTCCAGGCTAGCTCTTTCTGCCTGCCAGCTATCTGCAGACGTTCGCATTTTCAGAGCAGCGCTGCCGGAGGCGTCCGGCACAGACCACCTAAGCTACGTTTGAAGTTTTAGGGGGCAAGACAAGCACGCAGCCCCAGTCTCTGTGCCTCTGTGCGAGCAGTGCCATGGGCAGATGAGGCTGAGCAACAGCTTTCCAGGCTAGCTCTTTCTGCCTGCCAGCTATCTGCAGACGTTCGCATTTTCAGAGCAGCGCTGCCGGAGGCGCCCGGCACAGACCACCTAAGCTACGTTTGAAGTTTCAGGGGGCAAGACAAGCAAGCAGCCCCAGTCTCTGTGCCTCTGTGCGAGCAGTGCCATGGGAAGATGAGACTGAGCAACAGCTTTCCAGGCTACCTCTTTCTGCCTGCCAGCTATCTGCAGACGTTCGCATTTTCGGATCAGCGCTGCCGGAGGCGCCCAGCACAGACCACCTAAGCTACGTTTGAAGTTTGAGGGGGCAAGACAAGCAAGCAGCCCCAGTCTCTGTGCCTCTGTGCGAGCAGTGCCATGGGCAGATGAGGCTGAGCAACAGCTTTCCAGGCTAGCTCTTTCTGCCTACCATCTATCTGCAGACGTTCGCATTTTCGGATCAGCACTGCCGGAGGCGCCCAGCACAGACCACCTAAGCTACGTTTGAAGTTTGAGGGGGCAAGACAAGTAGCAGCCCCAGTCTCTGTGCCTCTGTGCGAGCAGTGCCATGGGCAGATGAGGCTGAGCAACAGCTTTCCAGGCTAGCTCTTTCTGCCTGCCAGCTATCTGCAGACGTTCGCATTTTCAGGGCAGGGCTGCCGGAGGCGCCCGGCACAGACCACCTAAGCTAGGTTTGAAGTTTGAGGGGGCGAGACAAGCACGCAGCCCCAGTCTCTGTGCCTCTGTGCGAGCAGTGCCATGGGCAGATGAGGCTGAGCAACAGCTTTCCAGGCTAGCTCTTTCTGCCTGCCAGCTATCTGCAGACGTTCGCATTTTCAGAGCAGCGCTGCCGGAGGCGCCCGGCACAGACCACCTAAGCTACGTTTGAAGTTTGAGGGGGCAAGACAAGCAAGCAGCCCCAGTCTCTGTGCCTCTGTGCGAGCAGTGCCATGGGCAGATGAGGCTGAGCAACAGCTTTCCAGGCTAGCTCTTTCTGCCTGCCAGCTATCTGCAGACGTTCGCATTTTCGGAGCAGCGCTGCCGGAGGCGCCCGGCACAGACCACCTAAGCTACGTTTGAAGTTTGAGGGGACAAGACAAGCAAGCAGCCCCAGTCTCTGTGCCTCTGTGCGAGCAGTGCCATGGGCAGATGAGGCTGAGCAACAGCTTTCCAGGCTAGCTCTTTCTGCCTGCCAGCTATCTGCAGACGTTCGCATTTTCAGAGCAGCGCTGCCGGAGGCGCCCGACATAGACCACCTAATCTACGTTTGAAGTTTGAGGGAGCAAGACAAGCACGCAGCCCCAGTCTCTGTGCCTCTGTGCGAGCAGTGCCATGGGCAGATGAGGCTGAGCAACAGCTTTCCAGGCTAGCTCTTTCTGCCTGCCAGCTATCTGCAGACGTTCGCATTTTCAGAGCAGCGCTGCCGGAGGCGCCCGGCACAGACCACCTAAGCTACGTTTGAAGTTTCAGAGGGCAAGACAAGCAAGCAGCCCCAGTCTCTGTGCCTCTGTGCGAGCAGTGCCATGGGCAGATGAGGCTGAGCAACAGCTTTCCAGGCTAGCTCTTTCTGCCTGCCAGCTATCTGCAGACGTTCGCATTTTCAGAGCAGCGCTGCCGGAGGCGCCTGGCGCAGACCACCTGAGCGACGTTTGAAGTTTGAGGGGGCAAGACAAGCACGCAGCCCCAGTCTCTGTGCCTCTGTGCGAGCAGTGCCATGGGCAGATGAGGCTAAGCAACAGCTTTCCAGGCTAGCTCTTTCTGCCTGCCATCTATCTGCAGACGTTCGCATTTTCGGAGCAGCGCTGTCGGAGGCGCCCGGCACAGACCACCTAAGCTACGTTTGAAGTTTGAGGGGACAAGACAAGCAAGCAGCCCCAGTCTCTGTGCCTCTGTGCGAGCAGTGCCATGGGCAGATGAGGCTGAGCAACAGCTTTCCAGGCTAGCTCTTTCTGCCTGCCAGCTATCTGCAGACGTTCGCATTTTCGGAGCAGCGCTGCCGGAGGCGCCCGGCACAGACCACCTAAGCTACGTTTGAAGTTTGAGGGGGCAAGACAAGCAAGCAGCCCCAGTCTCTGTGCCTCTGTGCGAGCAGTGCCATGGGCAGATGAGGCTGAGCAACAGCTTTCCAGGCTAGCTCTTTCTGCCTGCCAGCTATCTGCAGATGTTCGCATTTTCAGAGCAACGCTGCCGAAGGCGCCCGGCACAGACCACCTAAGCTACGTTTGAAGTTTGAGGGGGCAAGACAAGCAAGCAGGCGCAGTCTCTGTGCCTCTGTGCGAGCAGTGCCATGGGCAGATGAGGCTGAGCAACAGCTTTCCAGGCTAGCTCTTTCTGCCTGCCAGCTATCTGCAGACGTTCGCATTTTCAGAGCAGCGCTGCCGGAGGCGCCCGGCACAGACCACCTAAGCTACGTTTGAAGTTTCAGGGGGCAAGACAAGCACGCAGCCCCAGTCTCTGTGCCTCTGTGCGAGCAGTGCCATGGGCAGATGAGGCTGAGCAACAGCTTTCCAGGCTAGCTCTTTCTGCCTGCCAGCTATCTGCAGACGTTCGCATTTTCGGAGCAGCGCTGCCGGAGGCGCCCGGCACAGACCACCTAAGCTACGTTTGAAGTTTGAGGGGGCAAGACAAGCAAGCAGGCGCAGTCTCTGTGCCTCTGTGCGAGCAGTGCCATGGGCAGATGAGGCTGAGCAACAGCTTTCCAGGCTAGCTCTTTCTGCCTGCCAGCTATCTGCAGACGTTCGCATTTTCGGAGCAGCGCTGCCGGAGGCGCCCGGCACAGACCACCTAAGCTACGTTTGAAGTTTGAGGGGGCAAGACAAGCAAGCAGCCCCAGTCTCTGTGCCTCTGTGCGAGCAGTGCCATGGGCAGATGAGGCTGAGCAACAGCTTTCCAGGCTAGCTCTTTCTGCCTGCCAGCTATCTGCAGACGTTCGCATTTTCAGAGCAGCGCTGCCGAAGGCGCCCGGCACAGACCACCTAAGCTACGTTTGAAGTTTGAGGGGGCAAGACAAGCACGCAGCCCCAGTCTCTGTGCCTCTGTGCGAGCAGTGCCATGGGCAGATGAGGCTGAGCAACAGCTTTCCAGGCTAGCTCTTTCTGCCTGCCAGCTATCTGCAGATGTTCGCATTTTCAGAGCAACGCTGCCGAAGGCGCCCGGCACAGACCACCTAAGCTACGTTTGAAGTTTGAGGGGGCAAGACAAGCAAGCAGGCGCAGTCTCTGTGCCTCTGTGCGAGCAGTGCCATGGGCAGATGAGGCTGAGCAACAGCTTTCCAGGCTAGCTCTTTCTGCCTGCCAGCTATCTGCAGACGTTCGCATTTTCAGAGCAGCGCTGCCGGAGGCGCCCGGCACAGACCACCTAAGCTACGTTTGAAGTTTCAGGGGGCAAGACAAGCACGCAGCCCCAGTCTCTGTGCCTCTGTGCGAGCAGTGCCATGGGCAGATGAGGCTGAGCAACAGCTTTCCAGGCTAGCTCTTTCTGCCTGCCAGCTATCTGCAGACGTTCGCATTTTCGGAGCAGCGCTGCCGGAGGCGCCCGGCACAGACCACCTAAGCTACGTTTGAAGTTTGAGGGGGCAAGACAAGCAAGCAGGCGCAGTCTCTGTGCCTCTGTGCGAGCAGTGCCATGGGCAGATGAGGCTGAGCAACAGCTTTCCAGGCTAGCTCTTTCTGCCTGCCAGCTATCTGCAGACGTTCGCATTTTCGGAGCAGCGCTGCCGGAGGCGCCCGGCACAGACCACCTAAGCTACGTTTGAAGTTTGAGGGGGCAAGACAAGCAAGCAGCCCCAGTCTCTGTGCCTCTGTGCGAGCAGTGCCATGGGCAGATGAGGCTGAGCAACAGCTTTCCAGGCTAGCTCTTTCTGCCTGCCAGCTATCTGCAGACGTTCGCATTTTCAGAACAGCGCTGCCGGAGGCGCCCGGCACAGACCACCTAATCTACGTTTGAAGTTTTAGGGGGCAAGACAAGCACGCAGCCCCAGTCTCTGTGCCTCTGTGCGAGCAGTGCCATGGGCAGATGAGGCTGAGCAACAGCTTTCCAGGCTAGCTCTTTCTGCCTGCCAGCTATCTGCAGACGTTCGCATTTTCAGAGCAGCGCTGCCGGAGGCGCCCGGCACAGACCACCTAAGCTACGTTTGAAGTTTCAGGGGGCAAGACAAGCAAGCAGCCCCAGTCTCTGTGCCTCTGTGCGAGCAGTGCCATGGGCAGATGAGGCTGAGCAACAGCTTTCCAGGCTAGCTCTTTCTGCCTACCATCTATCTGCAGACGTTCGCATTTTCGGATCAGCGCTGCCGGAGGCGCCCAGCACAGACCACCTAAGCTACGTTTGAAGTTTGAGGGGGCAAGACAAGTAGCAGCCCCAGTCTCTGTGCCTCTGTGCGAGCAGTGCCATGGGCAGATGAGGCTGAGCAACAGCTTTCCAGGCTAGCTCTTTCTGCCTGCCAGCTATCTGCAGACGTTCGCATTTTCAGGGCAGGGCTGCCGGAGGCGCCCGGCACAGACCACCTAAGCTAGGTTTGAAGTTTGAGGGGGCGAGACAAGCACGCAGCCCCAGTCTCTGTGCCTCTGTGCGAGCAGTGCCATGGGCAGATGAGGCTGAGCAACAGCTTTCCAGGCTAGCTCTTTCTGCCTGCCAGCTATCTGCAGACGTTCGCATTTTCAGAGCAGCGCTGCCGGAGGCGCCCGGCACTGACCACCTAAGCTACGTTTGAAGTTTGATGGGGCAAGACAAGCAAGCAGCCCCAGTCTCTGTGCCTCTGTGCGAGCAGTGCCATGGGCAGATGAGGCTGAGCAACAGCTTTCCAGGCTAGCTCTTTCTGCCTGCCAGCTATCTGCAGACGTTCGCATTTTCGGAGCAGCGCTGCCGGAGGCGCCCGGCACAGACCACCTAAGCTACGTTTGAAGTTTGAGGGGACAAGACAAGCAAGCAGCCCCAGTCTCTGTGCCTCTGTGCGAGCAGTGCCATGGGCAGATGAGGCTGAGCAACAGCTTTCCAGGCTAGCTCTTTCTGCCTGCCAGCTATCTGCAGACGTTCGCATTTTCAGAGCAGCGCTGCCGGAGGCGTCCGACACAGACCACCTAATCTACTTTTGAAGTTTGAGGGAGCAAGACAAGCAAGCAGCCCCAGTCTCTGTGCCTCTGTGCGAGCAGTGCCATGGGCAGATGAGGCTGAGCAACAGCTTTCCAGGCTAGCTCTTTCTGCCTGCCAGCTATCTGCAGACGTTCGCATTTTCAGAGCAGCGCTGCCGGAGGCGCCTGGCGCAGACCACCTGAGCTACGTTTGAAGTTTGAGGGGGCAAGACAAGCAAGCAGCCCCAGTCTCTGTGCCTCTGTGCGAGCAGTGCCATGGGCAGATGAGGCTAAGCAACAGCTTTCCAGGCTAGCTCTTTCTGCCTGCCATCTATCTGCAGACGTTCGCATTTTCGGAGCAGCGCTGCCGGAGGCGCCCGGCACAGACCACCTAAGCTACGTTTGAAGTTTGAGGGGACAAGACAAGCAAGCAGCCCCAGTCTCTGTGCCTCTGTGCGAGCAGTGCCATGGGCAGATGAGGCTGAGCAACAGCTTTCCAGGCTAGCTCTTTCTGCCTGCCATCTATCTGCAGACGTTCGCATTTTCAGAGCAGCGCTGCCGGAGGCGCCCGGCACAGACCACCTAAGCTACGTTTGAAGTTTGAGGGGGCAAGACAAGCAAGCAGCCCCAGTCTCTGTGCCTCTGTGCGAGCAGTGCCATGGGCAGATGAGGCTGAGCAACAGCTTTCCAGGCTAGCTCTTTCTGCCTGCCAGCTATCTGCAGACGTTCGCATTTTCGGAGCAGCGCTGCCGGAGGCGCCCGGCACAGACCACCTAAGCTACGTTTGAAGTTTGAGGGGGCAAGACAAGCACGCAGCTTCAGTCTCTGTGCCTCTGTACGAGCAGTGCCATTGGCAGATGAGGCTGAGCAACAGCTTTCCAGGCTAGCTCTTTCTGCCTGCCAGCTATCTGCAGACGTTCGCATTTTCAGAGCAGCGCTGCCGGAGGCGCCCGGCACAGACCACCTAAGCTACGTTTGAAGTTTCAGGGGGCAAGACAAGCAAGCAGCCCCAGTCTCTGTGCCTCTGTGCGAGCAGTGCCATGGGCAGATGAGGCTGAGCAACAGCTTTCCAGGCTAGCTCTTTCTGCCTGCCAGCTATCTGCAGATGTTCGCATTTTCGGAGCAGCGCTGCCGGAGGCGCCCGGCACAGACCACCTAAGCTACGTTTGAAGTTTCAGGGGGAAAGACAAGCACGCAGCCCCAGTCTCTGTGCCTCTGTGCGAGCAGTGCCATGGGCAGATGAGGCTGAGCAACAGCTTTCCAGGCTAGCTCTTTCTGCCTGCCAGCTATCTGCAGACGTTCGCATTTTCGGAGCAGCGCTGCCGGAGGCGCCCGGCACAGACCACCTAAGCTACGTTTGAAGTTTCAGGGGGCAAGACAAGCAAGCAGCCCCAGTCTCTGTGCCTCTGTGCGAGCAGTGCCATGGGCAGATGAGGCTGAGCAACAGCTTTCCAGGCTAGCTCTTTCTGCCTGCCATCTATCTGCAGACGTTCGCATTTTCGGAGCAGCGCTGCCGGAAGCGCCCGGCACAGACCACCTAAGCTACGTTTGAAGTTTGAGGGGGCAAGACAAGCACGCAGCCCCAGTCTCTGTGCCTCTGTGCAAGCAGTGCCATGGGCAGATGAGGCTGAGCAACAGCTTTCCAGGCTAGCTCTTTCTGCCTGCCAGCTATCTGCAGACGTTCGCATTTTCGGAGCAGCGCTGCCGGAGGCGCCCGGCACAGACCACCTAAGCTACGTTTGAAGTTTGAGGGGGCAAGACAAGCACGCAGCCCCAGTCTCTGTGCCTCTGTGCGAGCAGTGCCATGGGCAGATGAGGCTGAGCAACAGCTTTCCAGGCTAGCTCTTTCTGCCTGCCAGCTATCTGCAGACGTTCGCATTTTCGGAGCAGCGCTGCCGGAGGCGCCCGGCACAGACCACCTAAGCTACGTTTGAAGTTTGAGGGGACAAGACAAGTAAGCAGCCCCAGTCTCTGTGCCTCTGTGCGAGCAGTGCCATGGGCAGATGAGGCTGAGCAACAGCTTTCCAGGCTAGCTCTTTCTGCCTGCCAGCTATCTGCAGACGTTCGCATTTTCAGAGCAGCGCTGCCGGAGGGGCCCGGCACAGACCACCTAAGATACGTTTGAAGTTTGAGGGGGCAAGACAAGCAAGCAGCCCCAGTCTCTGTGCCTCTGTGCGAGCAGTGCCATGGGCAGATGAGGCTGAGCAACAGCTTTCCAGGCTAGCTCTTTCTGCCTGCCATCTATCTGCAGACGTTCGCATTTTCAGAGCAGCGCTGCCGGAGGCGCCCGGCACAGACCACCTAAGCAACGTTTGAAGTTTGAGGGGGCAAGGCAAGCAAGCAGCCCCAGTCTCTGTGCCTCTGTGCGAGCAGTGCCATGGGCAGATGAGGCTGAGCAACAGCTTTCCAGGCTAGCTCTTTCTGCCTGCCAGCTATCTGCAGACGTTCGCATTTTCAGAGCAGCGCTGCCGGAGGCGCCCGGCACAGACCACCTAAGCTACGTTTGAAGTTTGAGGGGGCAAGACAAGCACGCAGCCCCAGTCTCTGTGCCTCTGTGCGAGCAGTGCCATGGGCAGATGAGGCTGAGCAACAGCTTTCCAGGCTAGCTCTTTCTGCCTGCCAGCTATCTGCAGACGTTCGCATTTTCGGAGCAGCGCTGCCGGAGGCGCCCGGCACAGACCACCTAAGCTACGTTTGAAGTTTGAGGGGACAAGACAAGTAAGCAGCCCCAGTCTCTGTGCCTCTGTGCGAGCAGTGCCATGGGCAGATGAGGCTGAGCAACAGCTTTCCAGGCTAGCTCTTTCTGCCTGCCAGCTATCTGCAGACGTTCGCATTTTCGGAGCAGCGCTGCCGGAGGCGCCCGGCACAGACCACCTAAGCTACGTTTGAAGTTTCAGGGGGCAAGACAAGCAAGCAGCCCCAGTCTCTGTGCCTCTGTGCGAGCAGTGCCATGGGCAGATGAGGCTGAGCAACAGCTTTCCAGGCTAGCTCTTTCTGCCTGCCATCTATCTGCAGACGTTCGCATTTTCGGAGCAGCGCTGCCGGAGGCGCCCGGCACAGACCACCTAAGCTACGTTTGAAGTTTGAGGGGGCAAGACAAGCACGCAGCCCCAGTCTCTGTGCCTCTGTGCAAGCAGTGCCATGGGCAGATGAGGCTGAGCAACAGCTTTCCAGGCTAGCTCTTTCTGCCTGCCAGCTATCTGCAGACGTTCGCATTTTCGGAGCAGCGCTGCCGGAGGCGCCCGGCACAGACCACCTAAGCTACGTTTGAAGTTTGAGGGGGCAAGACAAGCACGCAGCCCCAGTCTCTGTGCCTCTGTGCGAGCAGTGCCATGGGCAGATGAGGCTGAGCAACAGCTTTCCAGGCTAGCTCTTTCTGCCTGCCAGCTATCTGCAGACGTTCGCATTTTCGGAGCAGCGCTGCCGGAGGCGCCCGGCACAGACCACCTAAGCTACGTTTGAA
The DNA here is from genome assembly GCF_030867145.1 of Opisthocomus hoazin. Lineage (NCBI taxonomy): Eukaryota > Metazoa > Chordata > Aves > Opisthocomiformes > Opisthocomidae > Opisthocomus > Opisthocomus hoazin. Next base: position 659,961 of record NW_027448788.1, read on the forward strand.
GTTTGAGGGGACAAGACAAGTAAGCAGCCCCAGTCTCTGTGCCTCTGTGCGAGCAGTGCCATGGGCAGATGAGGCTGAGCAACAGCTTTCCAGGCTAGCTCTTTCTGCCTGCCAGCTATCTGCAGACGTTCGCATTTTCAGAGCAGCGCTGCCGGAGGGGCCCGGCACAGACCACCTAAGATACGTTTGAAGTTTGAGGGGGCAAGACAAGCAAGCAGCCCCAGTCTCTGTGCCTCTGTGCGAGCAGTGCCATGGGCAGATGAGGCTGAGCAACAGCTTTCCAGGCTAGCTCTTTCTGCCTGCCATCTATCTGCAGACGTTCGCATTTTCAGAGCAGCGCTGCCGGAGGCGCCCGGCACAGACCACCTAAGCAACGTTTGAAGTTTGAGGGGGCAAGGCAAGCAAGCAGCCCCAGTCTCTGTGCCTCTGTGCGAGCAGTGCCATGGGCAGATGAGGCTGAGCAACAGCTTTCCAGGCTAGCTCTTTCTGCCTGCCAGCTATCTGCAGACGTTCGCATTTTCAGAGCAGCGCTGCCGAAGGCGCCCGGCACAGACCACCTAAGCTACGTTTGAAGTTTGAGGGGGCAAGACAAGCACGCAGCCCCAGTCTCTGTGCCTCTGTGCGAGCAGTGCCATGGGCAGATGAGGCTGAGCAACAGCTTTCCAGGCTAGCTCTTTCTGCCTGCCATCTATCTGCAGACGTTCGCATTTTCGGAGCAGCGCTGCCGGAGGCGCCCGGCACAGACCACCTAAGCTACGTTTGAAGTTTGAGGGGGCAAGACAAGCAAGCAGCCCCAGTCTCTGTGCCTCTGTGCGAGCAGTGCCATGAGCAGATGAGGCTGAGCAACAGCTTTCCAGGCTAGCTCTTTCTGCCTGCCATCTATCTGCAGACGTTCGCATTTTCGGAGCAGCGCTGCCGGAGGCGCCCGGCACAGACCACCTAAGCTACGTTTGAAGTTTGAGGGGGCAAGACAAGCACGCAGCCCCAGTCTCTGTGCCTCTGTGCGAGCAGTGCCATGGGCAGATGAGGCTGAGCAACAGCTTTCCAGTCTAGCTCTTTCTGCCTGCCATCTATCTGCAGACGTTCGCATTTTCGGAGCAGCGCTGCCGGAGGCGCCCGGCACAGACCACCTAAGCTACGTTTGAAGTTTCAGGGGGCAAGACAAGCAAGCAGCCCCAGTCTCTGTGCCTCTGTGCGAGCAGTGCCATGGGCAGATGAGGCTGAGCAACAGCTTTCCAGGCTAGCTCTTTCTGCCTGTCATCTATCTGCAGACGTTCGCATTTTCGGAGCAGCGCTGCCGAGGCGCCCGGCACAGACCACCTAAGCTACGTTTGAAGTTTGAGGGGGCAAGACAAGAAAGCAGCCCCAGTCTCTGTGCCTCTGTGCGAGCAGTGCCATGGGCAGATGAGGCTGAGCAACAGCTTTCCAGGCTAGCTCTTTCTGCCTGCCAGCTATCTGCAGACATTCGCATTTTCAGAGCAGCGCTGCCGGAGGCGCCCGGCACAGACCACCTAAGCTACGTTTGAAGTTTGAGGGGGCAAGACAAGCACGCAGCCCCAGTCTCTGTGCCTCTGTGCGAGCAGTGCCATGGGCAGATGAGGCTGAGCAACAGCTTTCCAGGCTAGCTCTTTCTGCCTGCCAGCTATCTGCAGACGTTCGCATTTTCGGAGCAGCGCAGCCGGAGGCGCCCGGCACAGACCACCTAAGCTACGTTTGAAGTTTCAGGGGGCAAGACAAGCAAGCAGCCCCAGTCTCTTTGCCTCTGTGCAAGCAGTGCCATGGGCAGATGAGGCTGAGCAACAGCTTTCCAGGCTAGCTCTTTCTGCCTGCCATCTATCTGCAGACGTTCGCATTTTCGGAGCAGCGCTGCCAGAGGTGCCCGGCACAGACCACCTAAGCTACGTTTGAAGTTTGAGGGGGCAAGACAAGCAAGCAGCCCCAGTCTCTGTGCCTCTGTGCGAGCAGTGCCATGCGCAGATGAGGCTGAGCAACAGCTTTCCAGGCTAGCTCTTTCTGCCTGCCAGCTATCTGCAGACGTTCGCATTTTCAGAGCAGCGCTGCCGGAGGCGTCCAGCACAGACCACCTAAGCTACGTTTGAAGTTTCAGGGGGCAAGACAAGCACGCAGCCCCAGTCTCTGTGCCTCTGTGCGAGCAGTGCCATGGGCAGATGAGGCTGAGCAACAGCTTTCCAGGCTAGCTCTTTCTGCCTGTCATCTATCTGCAGACGTTCGCATTTTCAGAGCAGCGCTGCCGGAGGCGCCCGGCACAGACCACCTAAGCTACGTTTGAAGTTTGAGCGGGCAAGACAAGCAAGCAGCCCCAGTCTCTGTGCCTCTGTGCGAGCAGTGCCATGGGCAGATGAGGCTGAGCAACAGCTTTCCAGGCTAGCTCTTTCTGCCTGCCAGCTATCTGCAGACGTTCGCATTTTCAGAGCAGCGCTGCCGGAGGCGCCCGGCACAGACCACCTAAGCTACGTTTGAAGTTTCAGGGGGCAAGACAAGCAAGCAGCCCCAGTCACTGTGCCTCTGTGCAAGCAGTGCCATGGGCAGATGAGGCTGAGCAACAGCTTTCCAGGCTAGCTCTTTCTGCCTGCCATCTATCTGCAGACGTTCGCATTTTCAGAGCAGCGCTGCCGAAGGTACCCGGCACGGACCACCTAAGCTACGTTTGAAGTTTGAGGTGGCAAAACAAGCAAGCAGCCCCAGTCTCTGTGCCTCTGTGCGAGCAGTGCCATGGGCAGATGAGGCTGAGCAACAGCTTTCCAGGCTAGCTCTTTCTGCCTGCCAGCTATCTGCAGACGTTCGCATTTTCGGAGCAGCGCTGCCGGAGGTGCCCGTCACAGACCACCTAAGCTACGTTTGAAGTTTGAGGGGACAAGACAAGCAAGCAGCCCCAGTCTCTGTGCCTCTGTGCGAGCAGTGCCATGGGCAGATGAGGCTGAGCAACAGCTTTCCAGGCTAGCTCTTTCTGCCTGCCATCTATCTGCAGACGTTCGCATTTTCAGAGCAGCGCTGCCGGAGGCGCCCGGCACAGACCACCTAAGCTACATTTGAAGTTTGAGGGGGCAAGACAAGCAAGCAGCCCCAGTCTCTGTGCCTCTGTGCGAGCAGTGCCATGGGCAGATGAGGCTGAGCAACAGCTTTCCAGGCTAGCTCTTTCTGCCTGCCAGCTATCTGCAGACGTTCGCATTTTCAGAGCAGCGCTGCCGGAGGCGCCCGGCACAGACCACCTAAGCTACGTTTGAAGTTTGAGGGGGCAAGACAAGCACGCAGCCCCAGTCTCTGTGCCTCTGTGCGAGCAGTGCCATGGGCAGATGAGGCTGAGCAACAGCTTTCCAGGCTAGCTCTTTCTGCCTGCCAGCTATCTGCAGACGTTCGCATTTTCGGAGCAGCGCAGCCGGAGGCGCCCGGCACAGACTACCTAAGCTACGTTTGAAGTTTGAGGGGGCAAGACAAGCAAGCAGCCCCAGTCTCTGTGCCTCTGTGCGAGCAGTGCCATGGGCAGATGAGGCTGAGCAACAGCTTTCCAGGCTAGCTCTTTCTGCCTGCCAGCTATCTGCAGACGTTCGCATTTTCAGAGCAGCACTGCCAGAGGCGCCCGGCAGAGACCACCTAAGCTACGTTTGAAGTTTGAGGGGGCAAGACAAGCAAGCAGCCCCAGTCTCTGTGCCTCTGTGCGAGCAGTGCCATGGGCAGATGAGGCTGAGCAACAGCTTTCCAGGCTAGCTCTTTCTGCCTGCCATCTATCTGCAGACGTTCGCATTTTCAGAGCAGCGCTGCCGGAGGCGCCTGGCACAGACCACCTAAGCTACTTTTGAAGTTTGAGGGGGCGAGACAAGCACGCAGCCTCAGTGTCTGTGCCTCTGTGCGAGCAGTGCCATGGGCAGATGAGGCTGAGCAACAGCTTTATAGGCTAGCTCTTTCTGCCTGCCAGCTATCTGCAGACGTTCGCATTTTCAGAGCAGCGCTGCCGGAGGCGCCCGGCACAGACCACCTAAGCTACGTTTGAAGTTTGAGGGGGCAAGACAAGCAAGCAGCCCCAGTCTCTGTGCCTCTGTGCAAGCAGTGCCATGGGCAGATGAGGCTGAGCAACAGCTTTCCAGGCTAGCTCTTTCTGCCTGCCAGCTATCTGCAGACGTTCGCATTTTCAGAGCAGCGCTGCCGAAGGCGCCCGGCACAGACCACCTAAGCTACGTTTGAAGTTTCAGGGGGCAAGACAAGCACGCAGCCCCAGTCTCTGTGCCTCTGTGCGAGCAGTGCCATGGGCAGATGAGGCTGAGCAACAGCTTTCCAGGCTAGCTCTTTCTGCCTGCCAGCTATCTGCAGACGTTCGCATTTTCAGAGCAGCGCTGCCGGAGGCGCCCGGCACAGACCACCTAAGCTACGTTTGAAGTTTCAGGGGGCAAGACAAGCAAGCAGCCCCAGTCTCTGTGCCTCTGTGCGAGCAGTGCCATGGGCAGATGAGGCTGAGCAACAGCTTTCCAGGCTAGCTCTTTCTGCCTGCCATCTATCTGCAGACGTTCGCATTTTCAGAGCAGCGCTGCCGGAGGCGCCCGGCACAGACCACCTAAGCTACGTTTGAAGTTTCAGGGGGCAAGACAAGCAAGCAGCCCCAGTCTCTGTGCCTCTGTGCAAGCAGTGCCATGGGCAGATGAGGCTGAGCAACAGCTTTCCAGGCTAGCTCTTTCTGCCTGCCATCTATCTGCAGACGTTCGCATTTTCAGAGCAGCGCTGCCGAAGGCGCCCGGCACAGACCACCTAAGCTACGTTTGAAGTTTGAGGGGGCAAGGCAAGCACGCAGCCCCAGTCTCTGTGCCTCTGTGCGAGCAGTGCCATGGGCAGATGAGGCTGAGCAACAGCTTTCCAGGCTAGCTCTTTCTGCCTGCCAGCTATCTGCAGACGTTCGCATTTTCGGAGCAGCGCTGCCGGAGGCGCCCGGCACAGACCACCTAAGCTACGTTTGAAGTTTCAGGGGGCAAGACAAGCAAGCAGCCCCAGTCTCTGTGCCTCTGTGCGAGCAGTGCCATGGGCAGATGAGGCTGAGCAACAGCTTTCCAGGCTAGCTCTTTCTGCCTGCCAGCTATCTGCAGACGTTCGCATTTTCAGAGCAGCGCTGCCGGAGGCGCCCGGCACAGACCACCTAAGCTACGTTTGAAGTTTCAGGGGGCAAGACAAGCAAGCAGCCCCAGTCACTGTGCCTCTGTGCAAGCAGTGCCATGGGCAAATGAGGCTGAGCAACAGCTTTCCAGGCTAGCTCTTTCTGCCTGCCAGCTATCTGCAGACGTTCGCATTTTCGGAGCAGCGCTGCCGGAGGTGCCCGTCACAGACCACCTAAGCTACGTTTGAAGTTTGAGGGGACAAGACAAGCAAGCAGCCCCAGTCTCTGTGCCTCTGTGCGAGCAGTGCCATGGGCAGATGAGGCTGAGCAACAGCTTTCCAGGCTAGCTCTTTCTGCCTGCCATCTATCTGCAGACGTTCGCATTTTCAGAGCAGCGCTGCCGGAGGCGCCCGGCACAGACCACCTAAGCTACATTTGAAGTTTGAGGGGGCAAGACAAGCAAGCAGCCCCAGTCTCTGTGCCTCTGTGCGAGCAGTGCCATGGGCAGATGAGGCTGAGCAACAGCTTTCCAGGCTAGCTCTTTCTGCCTGCCAGCTATCTGCAGACGTTCGCATTTTCGGAGCAGCGCTGCCGGAGGCGCCCGGCACAGAACACCTAAGCTACGTTTGAAGTTTGAGGGGACAAGACAAGCAAGCAGCCCCAGTCTCTGTGCCTCTGTGCGAGCAGTGCCATGGGCAGATGAGGCTGAGCAACAGCTTTCCAGGCTAGCTCTTTCTGCCTGCCATCTATCTGCAGACGTGCACATTTTCAGAGCAGCGCTGCCGGAGGCGCCCGGCACAGACCACCTAAGCTACGTTTGAAGTTTGAGGGGGCAAGACAAGCACGCAGCCCCAGTCTCTGTGCCTCTGTGCGAGCAGTGCCATGGGCAGATGAGGCTGAGCAACAGCTTTCCAGGCTAGCTCTTTCTGCCTGCCAGCTATCTGCAGACGTTCGCATTTTCGGAGCAGCGCTGCCGGAGGCGCCCGGCACAGACCACCTAAGCTACGTTTGAAGTTTCAGGGGGCAAGACAAGCAAGCAGCCCCAGTCTCTGTGCCTCTGTGCAAGCAGTGCCATGGGCAGATGAGGCTGAGCAACAGCTTTCCAGGCTAGCTCTTTCTGCCTGCCATCTATCTGCAGACGTTCGCATTTTCAGAGCAGCGCTGCCGAAGGCGCCCGGCACAGACCACCTAAGCTACGTTTGAAGTTTGAGGGGGCAAGGCAAGCACGCAGCCCCAGTCTCTGTGCCTCTGTGCGAGCAGTGCCATGGGCAGATGAGGCTGAGCAACAGCTTTCCAGGCTAGCTCTTTCTGCCTGCCAGCTATCTGCAGACGTTCGCATTTTCGGAGCAGCGCTGCCGGAGGCGCCCGGCACAGACCACCTAAGCTACGTTTGAAGTTTCAGGGGGCAAGACAAGCAAGCAGCCCCAGTCTCTGTGCCTCTGTGCGAGCAGTGCCATGGGCAGATGAGGCTGAGCAACAGCTTTCCAGGCTAGCTCTTTCTGCCTGCCAGCTATCTGCAGACGTTCGCATTTTCAGAGCAGCGCTGCCGGAGGCGCCCGGCACAGACCACCTAAGCTACGTTTGAAGTTTCAGGGGGCAAGACAAGCAAGCAGCCCCAGTCACTGTGCCTCTGTGCAAGCAGTGCCATGGGCAGATGAGGCTGAGCAACAGCTTTCCAGGCTAGCTCTTTCTGCCTGCCAGCTATCTGCAGACGTTCGCATTTTCGGAGCAGCGCTGCCGGAGGTGCCCGTCACAGACCACCTAAGCTACGTTTGAAGTTTGAGGGGACAAGACAAGCAAGCAGCCCCAGTCTCTGTGCCTCTGTGCGAGCAGTGCCATGGGCAGATGAGGCTGAGCAACAGCTTTCCAGGCTAGCTCTTTCTGCCTGCCATCTATCTGCAGACGTTCGCATTTTCAGAGCAGCGCTGCCGGAGGCGCCCGGCACAGACCACCTAAGCTACATTTGAAGTTTGAGGGGGCAAGACAAGCAAGCAGCCCCAGTCTCTGTGCCTCTGTGCGAGCAGTGCCATGGGCAGATGAGGCTGAGCAACAGCTTTCCAGGCTAGCTCTTTCTGCCTGCCAGCTATCTGCAGACGTTCGCATTTTCGGAGCAGCGCTGCCGGAGGCGCCCGGCACAGAACACCTAAGCTACGTTTGAAGTTTGAGGGGACAAGACAAGCAAGCAGCCCCAGTCTCTGTGCCTCTGTGCGAGCAGTGCCATGGGCAGATGAGGCTGAGCAACAGCTTTCCAGGCTAGCTCTTTCTGCCTGCCATCTATCTGCAGACGTGCACATTTTCAGAGCAGCGCTGCCGGAGGCGCCCGGCACAGACCACCTAAGCTACGTTTGAAGTTTGAGGGGGCAAGACAAGCACGCAGCCCCAGTCTCTGTGCCTCTGTGCGAGCAGTGCCATGGGCAGATGAGGCTGAGCAACAGCTTTCCAGGCTAGCTCTTTCTGCCTGCCAGCTATCTGCAGACGTTCGCATTTTCGGAGCAGCGCTGCCGGAGGCGCCCGGCACAGACCACCTAAGCTACGTTTGAAGTTTCAGGGGGCAAGACAAGCAAGCAGCCCCAGTCTCTTTGCCTCTGTGCAAGCAGTGCCATGAGCAGATGAGGCTGAGCAACAGCTTTCCAGGCTAGCTCTTTCTGCCTGCCATCTATCTGCAGACGTTCGCATTTTCGGAGCAGCGCTGCCGGAGGTGCCCGGCACAGACCACCTAAGCTACGTTTGAAGTTTGAGGGGGCAAGACAAGCAAGCAGCCCCAGTCTCTGTGCCTCTGTGCGAGCAGTGCCATGCGCAGATGAGGCTGAGCAACAGCTTTCCAGGCTAGCTCTTTCTGCCTGCCAGCTATCTGCAGACGTTCGCATTTTCAGAGCAGCGCTGCCGGAGGCGTCCAGCACAGACCACCTAAGCTACGTTTGAAGTTTCAGGGGGCAAGACAAGCACGCAGCCCCAGTCTCTGTGCCTCTGTGCGAGCAGTGCCATGGGCAGATGAGGCTGAGCAACAGCTTTCCAGGCTAGCTCTTTCTGCCTGTCATCTATCTGCAGACGTTCGCATTTTCAGAGCAGCGCTGCCGGAGGCGCCCGGCACAGACCACCTAAGCTACGTTTGAAGTTTGAGGGGGCAAGACAAGCAAGCAGCCCCAGTCTCTGTGCCTCTGTGCAAGCAGTGCCATGGGCAGATGAGGCTGAGCAACAGCTTTCCAGGCTAGCTCTTTCTGCCTGCCATTTATCTGCAGACGTTCGCATTTTCAGAGCAGCGCTGCCGAAGGCGCCCGGCACAGACAACCTAAGCTACGTTTGAAGTTTCAGGGGGCAAGACAAGCACGCAGCCCCAGTCTCTGTGCCTCTGTGCGAGCAGTGCCATGGGCAGATGAGGCTGAGCAACAGCTTTCCAGGCTAGCTCTTTCTGCCTGCCATCTATCTGCAGACGTTCGCATTTTCGGAGCAGCGCTGCCGGAGGCGCCCGGCACAGACCACCTAAGCTACGTTTGAAGTTTGAGGGGGCAAGACAAGCACGCAGCCCCAGTCTCTGTGCCTCTGTGCGAGCAGTGCCATGGGCAGATGAGGCTGAGCAACAGCTTTCCAGGCTAGCTCTTTCTGCCTGCCATCTATCTGCAGACGTTCGCATTTTCGGAGCAGCGCAGCCGGAGGCGCCCGGCACAGACCACCTAAGCTACGTTTGAAGTTTGAGGGGGCAAGACAAGCAAGCAGCCCCAGTCTCTGTGCCTCTGTGCGAGCAGTGCCATGGGCAGATGAGGCTGAGCAACAGCTTTCCAGGCTAGCTCTTTCTGCCTGCCAGCTATCTGCAGACGTTCGCATTTTCAGAGCAGCGCTGCCGGAGGCGCCCGGCACAGACCACCTAAGCTACGTTTGAAGTTTGAGGGGGCAAGACAAGCAAGCAGCCCCAGTCTCTGTGCCTCTGTGCAAGCAGTGCCATGGGCAGATGAGGCTGAGCAACAGCTTTCCAGGCTAGCTCTTTCTGCCTGCCATCTATCTGCAGACGTTCGCATTTTCAGAGCAGCGCTGCCGAAGGCGCCCGGCACAGACCACCTAAGCTACGTTTGAAGTTTGAGGGGGCAAGACAAGCACGCAGCCCCAGTCTCTGTGCCTCTGTGCGCGCAGTGCCATGGGCAGATGAGGCTGAGCAACAGCTTTCCAGGCTAGCTCTTTCTGCCTGCCATCTATCTGCAGACGTTCGCATTTTCAGAGCAGCGCTGCCGGAGGCGCCCGGCAAAGACCACCTAAGCTACATTTGAAGTTTGAGGGGGCAAGACAAGCACGCAGCCCCAGTCTCTGTGCCTCTGTGCGAGCAGTGCCATGGGCAGATGAGGCTGAGCAACAGCTTTCCAGGCTAGCTCTTTCTGCCTGCCAGCTATCTGCAGACGTTCGCATTTTCAGAGCAGTGCTGCCGGAGGCGCCCGGCACAGACCACCTAAGCTACGTTTGAAGTTTGAGGGGGCAAGACAAGCACTCAGCCCCAGTCTCTGTGCCTCTGTGCGAGCAGTGCCATGGGCAGATGAGGCTGAGCAACAGCTTTCCAGGCTAGCTCTTTCTGCCTGCCAGCTATCTGCAGACGTTCGCATTTTCGGAGCAGCGCTGCCGGAGGCGCCCGGCACAGACCACCTAAGCTACGTTTGAAGTTTGAGGGGGCAAGACAAGCACACAGCCCCAGTCTCTGTGCCTCTGTGCGAGCAGTGCCATGGGCAGATGAGGCTGAGCAACAGCTTTCCAGGCTAGCTCTTTCTGCCTGCCAGCTATCTGCAGACGTTCGCATTTTCAGAGCAGCGCTGCCGGAGGCGCCCGGCACAGACCACCTAAGCTACGTTTGAAGTTTGAGGGGGCAAGACAAGCAAGCAGCCCCAGTCTCTGTGCCTCTGTGCGAGCAGTGCCATGGGCAGATTAGGCTGAGCAACAGCTTTCCAGGCTAGCTCTTTCTGCCTGCCAGCTATCTGCAGACGTTCGCATTTTCAGAGCAGCGCTGCCGGAGGCGCCCAGCACAGACCACCTAAGCTACGTTTGAATTTTGAGGGGGCAAGACAAGCACGCAGCCCCAGTCTCTGTGCCTCTGTGCGAGCAGTGCCATGGGCAGATGAGGCTGAGCAACAGCTTTCCAGGCTAGCTCTTTCTGCCTGCCAGCTATCTGCAGACGTTCGCATTTTCAGAGCAGCGCTGCCGGAGGCGCCCAGCACAGACCACCTAAGCTACGTTTGAAGTTTGAGGGGGCAAAACAAGCAAGCAGCCCCAGTCTCTGTGCCTCTGTGCGAGCAGTGCCATGGGCAGATGAGGCTGAGCAACAGCTTTCCAGGCTAGCTCTTTCTGCCTGCCAGCTATCTGCAGACGTTCGCATTTTCAGAGCAGCGCTGCCGGAGGCGCCCAGCACAGACCACCTAAGCTACATTTGAAGTTTGAGGGGGCAAAACAAGCAAGCAGCCCCAGTCTCTGTGCCTCTGTGCGAGCAGTGCCATGGGCAGATGAGGCTGAGCAACAGCTTTCCAGGCTAGCTCTTTCTGCCTGCCAGCTATCTGCAGACGTTCGCATTTTCAGAGCAGCGCTGCTGGAGGCGCCCGGCACAGACCACCTAAGCTACGTTTGAAGTTTCAGGGGGCAAGACAAGCAAGCAGCCCCAGTCTCTGTGCCTCTGTGTGAGCAGTGCCATGGGCAGATGAGGCTGAGCAACAGCTTTATAGGCTAGCTCTTTCTGCCTGCCAGCTATCTGCAGACGTTCGCATTTTCAGAGCAGCGCTGCCGGAGGCGCCTGGCACAGACCACCTAAGCTACGTTTGAAGTTTGAGGGGGCAAGACAAGCACGCAGCCCCAGTCTCTGTGCCTCTGTGCGAGCAGTGCCATGGGCAGATGAGGCTGAGCAACAGCTTTCCAGGCTAGCTCTTTCTGCCTGCCATCTATCTGCAGACGTTCGCATTTTCGGAGCAGCGCTGCCGGAGGCGCCCGGCACAGACCACCTAAGCTACGTTTGAAGTTTGAGGGGGCAAGACAAGCACGCAGCCCCAGTCTCTGTGCCTCTGTGCGAGCAGTGCCATGGGCAGATGAGGCTGAGCAACAGCTTTCCAGGCTAGCTCTTTCTGCCTGCCATCTATCTGCAGACGTTCGCATTTTCAGAGCAGCGCTGCCGGAGGCGCCCGGCACAGACCACCTAAGCTACGTTTGAATTTTGAGGGGGCAAGACAAGCACGCAGCCCCAGTCTCTGTGCCTCTGTGCGAGCAGTGCCATGGGCAGATGAGGCTGAGCAACAGCTTTCCAGGCTAGCTCTTTCTGCCTGCCAGCTATCTGCAGACGTTCGCATTTTCAGAGCAGCGCTGCCGGAGGCGCCCAGCACAGACCACCTAAGCTACGTTTGAAGTTTGAGGGGGCAAAACAAGCAAGCAGCCCCAGTCTCTGTGCCTCTGTGCGAGCAGTGCCATGGGCAGATGAGGCTGAGCAACAGCTTTCCAGGCTAGCTCTTTCTGCCTGCCAGCTATCTGCAGACGTTCGCATTTTCAGAGCAGCGCTGCCGGAGGCGCCCAGCACAGACCACCTAAGCTACATTTGAAGTTTGAGGGGGCAAAACAAGCAAGCAGCCCCAGTCTCTGTGCCTCTGTGCGAGCAGTGCCATGGGCAGATGAGGCTGAGCAACAGCTTTCCAGGCTAGCTCTTTCTGCCTGCCAGCTATCTGCAGACGTTCGCATTTTCAGAGCAGCGCTGCTGGAGGCGCCCGGCACAGACCACCTAAGCTACGTTTGAAGTTTCAGGGGGCAAGACAAGCAAGCAGCCCCAGTCTCTGTGCCTCTGTGTGAGCAGTGCCATGGGCAGATGAGGCTGAGCAACAGCTTTATAGGCTAGCTCTTTCTGCCTGCCAGCTATCTGCAGACGTTCGCATTTTCAGAGCAGCGCTGCCGGAGGCGCCTGGCACAGACCACCTAAGCTACGTTTGAAGTTTGAGGGGGCAAGACAAGCACGCAGCCCCAGTCTCTGTGCCTCTGTGCGAGCAGTGCCATGGGCAGATGAGGCTGAGCAACAGCTTTCCAGGCTAGCTCTTTCTGCCTGCCATCTATCTGCAGACGTTCGCATTTTCGGAGCAGCGCTGCCGAAGGCGCCCGGCACAGACCACCTAAGCTACGTTTGAAGTTTGAGGGGGCAAGACAAGCAAGCAGCCCCAGTCTCTGTGCCTCTGTGCAAGCAGTGCCATGGGCAGATGAGGCTGAGCAACAGCTTTCCAGGCTAGCTCTTTCTGCCTGCCAGCTATCTGCAGACGTTCGCATTTTCGGAGAAGCGCTGCCGGAGGCGCCCGGCACAGACCACCTAAGCTACGTTTGAAGTTTGAGGGGGCAAGACAAGCACGCAGCCCCAGTCCCTGTGCCTCTGTGCGAGCAGTGCCATGGGCAGATGAGGCTGAGCAACAGCTTTCCAGGCTAGCTCTTTCTGCCTGCCATCTATCTGCAGACGTTCGCATTTTCAGAGCAGCGCTGCCGGAGGCGCCCGGCACAGACCACCTAAGCTACGTTTGAAGTTTGAGGGGGCGAGACAAGCACGCAGCCCCAGTCTCTGTGCCTCTGTGCGAGCAGTGCCATGGGCAGATGAGGCTGAGCAACAGCTTTCCAGGCTAGCTCTTTCTGCCTGCCATCTATCTGCAGACGTTCGCATTTTCAGAGCAGCGCTGCCGGAGGCGCCCGGCACAGACCACCTAAGCTACGTTTGAAGTTTGAGGGGGCGAGACAAGCACGCAGCCCCAGTCTCTGTGCCTCTGTGCGAGCAGTGCCATGGGCAGATGAGGCTGAGCAACAGCTTTATAGGCTAGCTCTTTCTGCCTGCCAGCTATCTGCAGACGTTCGCATTTTCAGAGCAGCGCTGCCGGAGGCGCCCGGCACAGACCACCTAAGCTACGTTTGAAGTTTGAGGGGGCAAGACAAGCAAGCAGCCCCAGTCTCTGTGCCTCTGTGCGAGCAGTGCCATGGGCAGATGAGGCTGAGCAACAGCTTTCCAGGCTAGCTCTTTCTGCCTGCCTTTTATCTGCAGACGTTCGCATTTTCAGAGCAGCGCTGCCGAAGGCGCCCGGCACAGACCACCTAAGCTACGTTTGAAGTTTCAGGGGGCAAGACAAGCACGCAGCCCCAGTCTCTGTGCCTCTGTGCGAGCAGTGCCATGGGCAGATGAGGCTGAGCAACAGCTTTCCAGGCTAGCTCTTTCTGCCTGCCATCTATCTGCAGACGTTCGCATTTTCGGAGCAGCGCTGCCGGAGGCGCCCGGTACAGACCACCTAAGCTACGTTTGAAGTTTGAGGGGGCAAGACAAGCAAGCAGCCCCAGTCTCTGTGCCTCTGTGCGAGCAGTGCCATGGGCAGATGAGGCTGAGCAACAGCTTTCCAGGCTAGCTCTTTCTGCCTGCCATCTATCTGCAGACGTTCGCATTTTCGGAGCAGCGCAGCCGGAGGCGCCCGGCACAGACCACCTAAGCTACGTTTGAAGTTTGAGGGGGCAAGACAAGCAAGCAGCCCCAGTCTCTGTGCCTCTGTGCGAGCAGTGCCATGGGCAGATGAGGCTGAGCAACAGCTTTCCAGGCTAGCTCTTTCTGCCTGCCAGCTATCTGCAGACGTTCGCATTTTCAGAGCAGCGCTGCCGAAGGCGCCCGGCACAGACCACCTAAGCTACGTTTGAAGTTTGAGGGGGCAAGACAAGCAAGCAGCCCCAGTCTCTGTGCCTCTGTGCGCGCAGTGCCATGGGCAGATGAGGCTGAGCAACAGCTTTCCAGGCTAGCTCTTTCTGCCTGCCAGCTATCTGCAGACGTTCGCATTTTCAGAGCAGCGCTGCCGGAGGCGCCCGGCACAGACCACCTAAGCTACGTTTGAAGTTTGAGGGTGCAAGACAAGCAAGCAGCCCCAGTCTCTGTGCCTCTGTGCGAGCAGTGCCATGGGCAGATGAGGCTGAGCAACAGCTTGCCAGGCTAGCTCTTTCTGCCTGCCATCTATCTGCAGACGTTCGCATTTTCGGAGAAGCGCTGCCGGAGGCGCCCGGCACAGACCACCTAAGCTACGTTTGAAGTTTCAGGGGGCAAGACAAGCACGCAGCCCCAGTCTCTGTGCCTCTGTGTGAGCAGTGCCATGGGCAGATGAGGCTGAGCAACAGCTTTCCAGGCTAGCTCTTTCTGCCTGCCAGCTATCTGCAGACGTTCGCATTTTCGGAGCAGCGCAGCAGGAGGTGCCCGGCACAGACCACCTAAGCTACGTTTGAAGTTTGAGGGGGCAAGACAAGCAAGCAGCCCCAGTCTCTGTGCCTCTGTGCGAGCAGTGCCATGGGCAGATGAGGCTGAGCAACAGCTTTCCAGGCTAGCTCTTTCTGCCTGCCAGCTATCTGCAGACGTTCGCATTTTCAGAGCAGCGCTGCCGGAGGCGCCCGGCACAGACCACCTAAGCTACGTTTGAAGTTTGAGGGGGCGAGACAAGCACGCAGCCCCAGTCTCTGTGCCTCTGTGCGAGCAGTGCCATGGGCAGATGAGGCTGAGCAACAGCTTTCCAGGCTAGCTCTTTCTGCCTGCCAGCTATCTGCAGACGTTCGCATTTTCAGAGCAGAGCTGCCGGAGGCGCCCGGCACAGACCACCTAAGCTACGTTTGAAGTTTGAGGGGGCAAGACAAGCACGCAGCCCCAGTCTCTGTGCCTCTGTGCGAGCAGTGCCATGGGCAGATGAGGCTGAGCAACAGCTTTCCAGGCTAGCTCTTTCTGCCTGCCAGCTATCTGCAGACGTTCGCATTTTCGGAGCAGCGCTGCCGGAGGCGCCCGGCACAGACCACCTAAGCTACGTTTGAAGTTTCAGGGGGCAAGACAAGCAAGCAGCCCCAGTCTCTTTGCCTCTGTGCAAGCAGTGCCATGAGCAGATGAGGCTGAGCAACAGCTTTCCAGGCTAGCTCTTTCTGCCTGCCATCTATCTGCAGACGTTCGCATTTTCGGAGCAGCGCTGCCGGAGGCGCCCGGCACAGACCACCTAAGCTACGTTTGAAGTTTGAGGGGGCAAGACAAGCAAGCAGCCCCAGTCTCTGTGCCTCTGTGCGAGCAGTGCCATGGGCAGATGAGGCTGAGCAACAGCTTTCCAGGCTAGCTCTTTCTGCCTGCCAGCTATCTGCAGACGTTCGCATTTTCAGAGCAGCGCTGCCGGAGGCGCCCAGCACAGACCACCTAAGCTACGTTTGAAGTTTCAGGGGGCAAGACAAGCAAGCAGCCCCAGTCTCTGTGCCTCTGTGCGAGCAGTGCCATGGGCAGATGAGGCTGAGCAACAGCTTTCCAGGCTAGCTCTTTCTGCCTGTCATCTATCTGCAGACGTTCGCATTTTCGGAGCAGCGCTGCCGGAGGGGCCCGGCACAGACCACCTAAGCTACGTTTGAAGTTTGAGGGGGCAAGACAAGCAAGCAGCCCCAGTCTCTGTGCCTCTGTGCAAGCAGTGCCATGGGCAGATGAGGCTGAGCAACAGCTTTCCAGGCTAGCTCTTTCTGCCTGCCAGCTATCTGCAGACATTCGCATTTTCAGAGCAGCGCTGCCGGAGGCGCCCAGCACAGACCACCTAAGCTACGTTTGAAGTTTCAGGGGGCAAGACAAGCAAGCAGCCCCAGTCTCTGTGCCTCTGTGCGAGCAGTGCCATGGGGAGATGAGGCTGAGCAACAGCTTTCCAGGCTAGCTCTTTCTGCCTGCCAGCTATCTGCAGACGTTCGCATTTTCGGAGCAGCGCAGCCGGAGGCGCCCGGCACAGACCACCTAAGCTACGTTTGAAGTTTGAGGGGGCAAGACAAGCAAGCAGCCCCAGTCTCTGTGCCTCTGTGCGCGCAGTGCCATGGGCAGATGAGGCTGAGCAACAGCTTTCCAGGCTAGCTCTTTCTGCCTGCCATCTATCTGCAGACGTTCGCATTTTCGGAGCAGGGCTGCCGGAGGCGCCCGGCACAGACCACCTAAGCTACGTTTGAAGTTTCAGGGGGCAAGACAAGCAAGCAGCCCCAGTCTCTGTGCCTCTGTGCGAGCAGTGCCATGGGCAGATGAGGCTGAGCAACAGCTTTCCAGGCTAGCTCTTTCTGCCTGCCAGCTATCTGCAGACGTTCGCATTTTCAAAGCAGCGCTGCCGGAGGCGCCCGCCACAGACCACCTAAGCTACGTTTGAAGTTTGAGGGAGCAAGAGAAGCACGCAGCCCCAGTCTCTGTGCCTCTGTGCGAGCAGTGCCATGGGCAGATGAGGCTGAGCAACAGCTTTCCAGGCTAGCTCTTTCTGCCTGCCAGCTATCTGCAGACGTTCGCATTTTCGGAGCAGCGCTGCCGGAGGCGCCCGGCACAGACCACCTAAGCTACGTTTGAAGTTTGAGGGGGCAAGACAAGCAAGCAGCCCCAGTCACTGTGCCTCTGTGCAAGCAGTGCCATGGGCAGATGAGGCTGAGCAACAGCTTTCCAGGCTAGCTCTTTCTGCCTGCCAGCTATCTGCAGACGTTCGCATTTTCAGAGCAGCGCTGCCGAAGGTACCCGGCACGGACCACCTAAGCTACGTTTGAAGTTTGAGGTGGCAAAACAAGCAAGCAGCCCCAGTCTCTGTGCCTCTGTGCGAGCAGTGCCATGGGCAGATGAGGCTGAGCAACAGCTTTCCAGGCTAGCTCTTTCTGCCTGCCAGCTATCTGCAGACGTTCGCATTTTCGGAGCAGCGCTGCCGGAGGTGCCCGTCACAGACCACCTAAGCTACGTTTGAAGTTTGAGGGGACAAGACAAGCAAGCAGCCCCAGTCTCTGTGCCTCTGTGCGAGCAGTGCCATGGGCAGATGAGGCTGAGCAACAGCTTTCCAGGCTAGCTCTTTCT
Source organism: Opisthocomus hoazin (assembly GCF_030867145.1). Taxonomy (NCBI): domain Eukaryota; kingdom Metazoa; phylum Chordata; class Aves; order Opisthocomiformes; family Opisthocomidae; genus Opisthocomus; species Opisthocomus hoazin. The sequence continues at coordinate 676,874 of NW_027448788.1, forward strand.
GCCTGCCAGCTATCTGCAGACGTTCGCATTTTCAGAGCAGCGCTGCCGGAGGCGCCCGGCACAGACCACCTAAGCTACGTTTGAAGTTTCAGGGGGCAAGACAAGCAAGCAGCCCCAGTCTCTGTGCCTCTGTGCGAGCAGTGCCATGGGCAGATGAGGCTGAGCAACAGCTTTCCAGGCTAGCTCTTTCTGCCTGCCAGCTATCTGCAGACGTTCGCATTTTCGGAGCAGCGCTGCCGGAGGCGCCTGGCACAGAACACCTAAGCTACGTTTGAAGTTTGAGGGGACAAGACAAGCAAGCAGCCCCAGTCTCTGTGCCTCTGTGCGAGCAGTGCCATGGGCAGATGAGGCTGAGCAACAGCTTTCCAGGCTAGCTCTTTCTGCCTGCCAGCTATCTGCAGACGTTCGCATTTTCAGAGCAGCGCTGCCGGAGGCGCCCGGCACAGACCACCTAAGCTACGTTTGAAGTTTGAGGGGGCAAGACAAGCACGCAGCCCCAGTCTCTGTGCCTCTGTGCGAGCAGTGCCATGGGCAGATGAGGCTGAGCAACAGCTTTCCAGGCTAGCTCTTTCTGCCTGCCAGCTATCTGCAGACGTTCGCATTTTCGGAGCAGCGCTGCCGGAGATGCCCATCACAGACCACCTAAGCTACGTTTGAAGTTTGAGGGGACAAGACAAGCAAGCAGCCCCAGTCTCTGTGCCTCTGTGCGAGCAGTGCCATGGGCAGATGAGGCTGAGCAACAGCTTTCCAGGCTAGCTCTTTCTGCCTGCCAGCTATCTGCAGACGTTCGCATTTTCAGAGCAGCGCTGCCGGAGGCGCCCGGCACAGACCACCTAAGCTACGTTTGAAGTTTCAGGGGGCAAGACAAGCAAGCAGCCCCAGTCTCTGTGCCTCTGTGCGAGCAGTGCCATGGGCAGATGAGGCTGAGCAACAGCTTTCCAGGCTAGCTCTTTCTGCCTGCCAGCTATCTGCAGACGTTCGCATTTTCGGAGCAGCGCTGCCGGAGGCGCCTGGCACAGAACACCTAAGCTACGTTTGAAGTTTGAGGGGACAAGACAAGCAAGCAGCCCCAGTCTCTGTGCCTCTGTGCGAGCAGTGCCATGGGCAGATGAGGCTGAGCAACAGCTTTCCAGGCTAGCTCTTTCTGCCTGCCAGCTATCTGCAGACGTTCGCATTTTCAGAGCAGCGCTGCCGGAGGCGCCCGGCACAGACCACCTAAGCTACGTTTGAAGTTTGAGGGGGCAAGACAAGCACGCAGCCCCAGTCTCTGTGCCTCTGTGCGAGCAGTGCCATGGGCAGATGAGGCTGAGCAACAGCTTTCCAGGCTAGCTCTTTCTGCCTGCCAGCTATCTGCAGACGTTCGCATTTTCGGAGCAGCGCTGCCGGAGGCGCCCGGCACAGACCACCTAAGCTACGTTTGAAGTTTGAGGGGGCAAGACAAGCAAGCAGCCCCAGTCTCTTTGTCTCTGTGCAAGCAGTGCCATGAGCAGATGAGGCTGAGCAACAGCTTTCCAGGCTAGCTCTTTCTGCCTGCCAGCTATCTGCAGACGTTCGCATTTTCGGAGCAGCGCTGCCGGAGGCGCCCGGCACAGACCACCTAAGCTACGTTTGAAGTTTGAGGGGGCAAGACAAGCAAGCAGCCCCAGTCTCTGTGCCTCTGTGCGAGCAGTGCCATGGGCAGATGAGGCTGAGCAACAGCTTTCCAGGCTAGCTCTTTCTGCCTGCCAGCTATCTGCAGACATTCGCATTTTCAGAGCAGCGCTGCCGGAGGCGCCCGGCACAGACCACCTAAGCTACGTTTGAAGTTTGAGGGGGCAAGACAAGCAAGCAGCCCCAGTCACTGTGCCTCTGTGCAAGCAGTGCCATGGGCAGATGAGGCTGAGCAACAGCTTTCCAGGCTAGCTCTTTCTGCCTGCCAGCTATCTGCAGACGTTCGCATTTTCAGAGCAGCGCTGCGGAAGGTACCCGGCACGGACCACCTAAGCTACGTTTGAAGTTTGAGGTGGCAAAACAAGCAAGCAGCCCCAGTCTCTGTGCCTCTGTGCGAGCAGTGCCATGGGCAGATGAGGCTGAGCAACAGCTTTCCAGGCTAGTTCTTTCTGCCTGCCAGCTATCTGCAGACGTTCGCATTTTCGGAGCAGCGCTGCCGGAGGTGCCCATCACAGACCACCTAAGCTACGTTTGAAGTTTGAGGGGACAAGACAAGCAAGCAGCCCCAGTCTCTGTGCCTCTGTGCGAGCAGTGCCATGGGCAGATGAGGCTGAGCAACAGCTTTCCAGGCTAGCTCTTTCTGCCTGCCATCTATCTGCAGACGTTCGCATTTTCAGAGCAGCGCTGCCGGAGGCGCCCGGCACAGACCACCTAAGCTACATTTGAAGTTTGAGGGGGCAAGACAAGCAAGCAGCCCCAGTCTCTGTGCCTCTGTGCGAGCAGTGCCATGGGCAGATGAGGCTGAGCAACAGCTTTCCAGGCTAGCTCTTTCTGCCTGCCAGCTATCTGCAGACGTTCGCATTTTCGGAGCAGCGCTGCCGGAGGCGCCCGGCACAGAACACCTAAGCTACGTTTGAAGTTTGAGGGGACAAGACAAGCAAGCAGCCCCAGTCTCTGTGCCTCTGTGCGAGCAGTGCCATGGGCAGATGAGGCTGAGCAACAGCTTTCCAGGCTAGCTCTTTCTGCCTGCCAGCTATCTGCAGACGTTCGCATTTTCAGAGCAGCGCTGCCGGAGGCGCCCGGCACAGACCACCTAAGCTACGTTTGAAGTTTGAGGGGGCAAGACAAGCACGCAGCCCCAGTCTCTGTGCCTCTGTGCGAGCAGTGCCATGGGCAGATGAGGCTGAGCAACAGCTTTCCAGGCTAGCTCTTTCTGCCTGCCAGCTATCTGCAGACGTTCGCATTTTCGGAGCAGCGCTGCCGGAGGCGCCCGGCACAGACCACCTAAGCTACGTTTGAAGTTTGAGGTGGAAAGACAAGCAAGCAGCCCCAGTCTCTGTGCCTCTGTGCGAGCAGTGCCATGGGCAGATGAGGCTGAGCAACAGCTTTCCAGGCTAGCTCTTTCTGCCTGCCAGCTATCTGCAGACGTTCGCATTTTCGGAGCAGCGCTGCCGGAGATGCCCATCACAGACCACCTAAGCTACGTTTGAAGTTTGAGGGGACAAGACAAGCAAGCAGCCCCAGTCTCTGTGCCTCTGTGCGAGCAGTGCCATGGGCAGATGAGGCTGAGCAACAGCTTTCCAGGCTAGCTCTTTCTGCCTGCCATCTATCTGCAGACGTTCGCATTTTCAGAGCAGCGCTGCCGGAGGCGCCCGGCACAGACCACCTAAGCTACATTTGAAGTTTGAGGGGGCAAGACAAGCAAGCAGCCCCAGTCTCTGTGCCTCTGTGCGAGCAGTGCCATGGGCAGATGAGGCTGAGCAACAGTTTTCCAGGCTAGCTCTTTCTGCCTGCCAGCTATCTGCAGACGTTCGCATTTTCGGAGCAGCGCTGCCGGAGGCGCCCGGCACAGACCACCTAAGCTACGTTTGAAGTTTGAGGGGACAAGACAAGCAAGCAGCCCCAGTCTCTGTGCCTCTGTGCGAGCAGTGCCATGGGCAGATGAGGCTGAGCAACAGCTTTCCAGGCTAGCTCTTTCTGCCTGCCATCTATCTGCAGACGTTCGCATTTTCGGAGCAGCGCTGCCGGAGGCGCCCGGCACAGACCACCTAAGCTACGTTTGAAGTTTCAGGGGGCAAGACAAGCAAGCAGCCCCAGTCTCTGTGCCTCTGTGCGAGCAGTGCCATGGGCAGATGAGGCTGAGCAACAGCTTTCCAGGCTAGCTCTTTCTGCCTGCCAGCTATCTGCAGACATTCGCATTTTCAGAGCAGCGCTGCCGGAGGCGCCCGGCACAGACCACCTAAGCTACGTTTGAAGTTTCAGGGGGCAAGAGAAGCACGCAGCCCCAGTCTCTGTGCCTCTGTGCGAGCAGTGCCATGGGCAGATGAGGCTGAGCAACAGCTTTCCAGGCTAGCTCTTTCTGCCTGCCAGCTATCTGCAGACGTTCGCATTTTCGGAGCAGCGCTGCTGGAGGCGCCCGGCACAGACCACCTAAGCTACGTTTGAAGTTTCAGGGGGCAAGACAAGCACGCAGCCCCAGTCACTGTGCCTCTGTGCAAGCAGTGCCATGGGCAGATGAGGCTGAGCAACAGCTTTCCAGGCTAGCTCTTTCTGCCTGCCATCTATCTGCAGACGTTCGCATTTTCAGAGCAGCGCTGCCGGAGGCGCCCGGCACAGACCACCTAAGCTACATTTGAAGTTTGAGGGGGCAAGACAAGCAAGCAGCCCCAGTCTCTGTGCCTCTGTGCGAGCAGTGCCATGGGCAGATGAGGCTGAGCAACAGCTTTCCAGGCTAGCTCTTTCTGCCTGCCAGCTATCTGCAGACGTTCGCATTTTCGGAGCAGCGCTGCCGGAGGCGCCCGGCACAGAACACCTAAGCTACGTTTGAAGTTTGAGGGGACAAGACAAGCAAGCAGCCCCAGTCTCTGTGCCTCTGTGCGAGCAGTGCCATGGGCAGATGAGGCTGAGCAACAGCTTTCCAGGCTAGCTCTTTCTGCCTGCCAGCTATCTGCAGACGTTCGCATTTTCAGAGCAGCGCTGCCGGAGGCGCCCGGCACAGACCACCTAAGCTACGTTTGAAGTTTGAGGGGGCAAGACAAGCACGCAGCCCCAGTCTCTGTGCCTCTGTGCGAGCAGTGCCATGGGCAGATGAGGCTGAGCAACAGCTTTCCAGGCTAGCTCTTTCTGCCTGCCAGCTATCTGCAGACGTTCGCATTTTCGGAGCAGCGCTGCCGGAGGCGCCCGGCACAGACCACCTAAGCTACGTTTGAAGTTTGAGGTGGAAAGACAAGCAAGCAGCCCCAGTCTCTGTGCCTCTGTGCGAGCAGTGCCATGGGCAGATGAGGCTGAGCAACAGCTTTCCAGGCTAGCTCTTTCTGCCTGCCAGCTATCTGCAGACGTTCGCATTTTCGGAGCAGCGCTGCCGGAGATGCCCATCACAGACCACCTAAGCTACGTTTGAAGTTTGAGGGGACAAGACAAGCAAGCAGCCCCAGTCTCTGTGCCTCTGTGCGAGCAGTGCCATGGGCAGATGAGGCTGAGCAACAGCTTTCCAGGCTAGCTCTTTCTGCCTGCCATCTATCTGCAGACGTTCGCATTTTCAGAGCAGCGCTGCCGGAGGCGCCCGGCACAGACCACCTAAGCTACATTTGAAGTTTGAGGGGGCAAGACAAGCAAGCAGCCCCAGTCTCTGTGCCTCTGTGCGAGCAGTGCCATGGGCAGATGAGGCTGAGCAACAGTTTTCCAGGCTAGCTCTTTCTGCCTGCCAGCTATCTGCAGACGTTCGCATTTTCGGAGCAGCGCTGCCGGAGGCGCCCGGCACAGAACACCTAAGCTACGTTTGAAGTTTGAGGGGACAAGACAAGCAAGCAGCCCCAGTCTCTGTGCCTCTGTGCGAGCAGTGCCATGGGCAGATGAGGCTGAGCAACAGCTTTCCAGGCTAGCTCTTTCTGCCTGCCATCTATCTGCAGACGTTCGCATTTTCGGAGCAGCGCTGCCGGAGGCGCCCGGCACAGACCACCTAAGCTACGTTTGAAGTTTCAGGGGGCAAGACAAGCAAGCAGCCCCAGTCTCTGTGCCTCTGTGCGAGCAGTGCCATGGGCAGATGAGGCTGAGCAACAGCTTTCCAGGCTAGCTCTTTCTGCCTGCCAGCTATCTGCAGACGTTCGCATTTTCAGAGCAGCGCTGCCGGAGGCGCCCAGCACAGACCACCTAAGCTACGTTTGAAGTTTCAGGGGGCAAGACAAGCACGCAGCCCCAGTCTCTGTGCCTCTGTGCGAGCAGTGCCATGGGCAGATGAGGCTGAGCAACAGCTTTCCAGGCTAGCTCTTTCTGCCTGCCATCTATCTGCAGACGTTCGCATTTTCAGAGCAGCGCTGCCGGAGGCGCCCGGCACAGACCACCTAAGCTACGTTTGAAGTTTCAGGGGGCAAGAGAAGCACGCAGCCCCAGTCTCTGTGCCTCTGTGCGAGCAGTGCCATGGGCAGATGAGGCTGAGCAACAGCTTTCCAGGCTAGCTCTTTCTGCCTGCCAGCTATCTGCAGACGTTCGCATTTTCGGAGCAGCGCTGCTGGAGGCGCCCGGCACAGACCACCTAAGCTACGTTTGAAGTTTGAGGGGGCAAGACAAGCACGCAGCCCCAGTCACTGTGCCTCTGTGCAAGCAGTGCCATGGGCAGATGAGGCTGAGCAACAGCTTTCCAGGCTAGCTCTTTCTGCCTGCCAGCTATCTGCAGACGTTCGCATTTTCAGAGCAGCGCTGCCGAAGGTGCCCGGCACGGACCACCTAAGCTACGTTTGAAGTTTGAGGTGGCAAAACAAGCAAGCAGCCCCAGTCTCTGTGCCTCTGTGCGAGCAGTGCCATGGGCAGATGAGGCTGAGCAACAGCTTTCCAGGCTAGCTCTTTCTGCCTGCCAGCTATCTGCAGACGTTCGCATTTTCAGAGCAGCGTTGCCGGAGGCGCCCGGCACAGACCACCTAAGCTACATTTGAAGTTTGAGGGGGCAAGACAAGCACGCAGCCCCAGTCTCTGTGCCTCTGTGCGAGCAGTGCCATGGGCAGATGAGGCTGAGCAACAGCTTTCCAGGCTAGCTCTTTCTGCCTGCCAGCTATCTGCAGACGTTCGCATTTTCGGAGCAGCGCAGCCGGAGGCGCCCGGCACAGACCACCTAAGCTACGTTTGAAGTTTGAGGGGACAAGACAAGCAAGCAGCCCCAGTCTCTGTGCCTCTGTGCGAGCAGTGCCATGGGCAGATGAGGCTGAGCAACAGCTTTCCAGGCTAGCTCTTTCTGCCTGCCAGCTATCTGCAGACGTTCGCATTTTCAGAGCAGCGCTGCCGGAGGCGCCCGGCACAGACCACCTAAGCTACGTTTGAAGTTTGAGGGGGCAAGACAAGCACGCAGCCCCAGTCTCTGTGCCTCTGTGCGAGCAGTGCCATGGGCAGATGAGGCTGAGCAACAGCTTTCCAGGCTAGCTCTTTCTGCCTGCCAGCTATCTGCAGACGTTCGCATTTTCAGAGCAGCGCTGCCGGAGGCGCCCGGCACAGACCACCTAAGCTACGTTTGAAGTTTGAGGGGGCAAGACAAGCAAGCAGCCCCAGTCTCTGTGCCTCTGTGCGAGCAGTGCCATGGGCAGATTAGGCTGAGCAACAGCTTTCCAGGCTAGCTCTTTCTGCCTGCCATCTATCTGCAGACGTTCGCATTTTCAGAGCAGCGCTGCCGGAGGCGCCCAGCACAGACCACCTAAGCTACGTTTGAATTTTGAGGGGGCAAGACAAGCACGCAGCCCCAGTCTCTGTGCCTCTGTGCGAGCAGTGCCATGGGCAGATGAGGCTGAGCAACAGCTTTCCAGGCTAGCTCTTTCTGCCTGCCAGCTATCTGCAGACGTTCGCATTTTCAGAGCAGCGCTGCCGGAGGCGCCCGGCACAGACCACCTAAGCTACGTTTGAAGTTTGAGGGGGCAAGACAAGCAAGCAGCCCCAGTCTCTGTGCCTCTGTGCGAGCAGTGCCATGGGCAGATGAGGCTGAGCAACAGCTTTCCAGGCTAGCTCTTTCTGCCTGCCAGCTATCTGCAGACGTTCGCATTTTCAGAGCAGCGCTGCTGGAGGCGCCCGGCACAGACCACGTAAGCTACGTTTGAAGTTTGAGGGGGCAAGACAAGCAAGCAGCCCCAGTCTCTGTGCCTCTGTGCGAGCAGTGCCATGGGCAGATGAGGCTGAGCAACAGCTTTCCAGGCTAGCTCTTTCTGCCTGCCATCTATCTGCAGACGTTCGCATTTTCAGAGCAGCGCTGCCGGAGGCGCCCGGCACAGACCACCTAAGCTACGTTTGAAGTTTGAGGGGGCAAGACAAGCAAGCAGCCCCAGTCTCTGTGCCTCTGTGCGAGCAGTGCCATGGGCAGATGAGGCTGAGCAACAGCTTTCCAGGCTAGCTCTTTCTGCCTGCCAGCTATCTGCAGACGTTCGCATTTTCAGAGCAGCGCTGCCGGAGGCGCCCGGCACAGACCACCTAAGCTACGTTTGAAGTTTCAGGGGGCAAGACAAGCAAGCAGCCCCAGTCTCTGTGCCTCTGTGCGAGCAGTGCCATGGGCAGATGAGGCTGAGCAACAGCTTTTCAGGCTAGCTCTTTCTGCCTGCCAGCTATCTGCAGACGTTCGCATTTTCAGAGCAGCGCTGCCGGAGGCGCCCGGCACAGACCACCTAAGCTACGTTTGAAGTTTGAGGGGGCGAGACAAGCAAGCAGCCCCAGTCTCTGTGCCTCTGTGCGAGCAGTGCCATGGGCAGATGAGGCTGAGCAACAGCTTTCCAGGCTAGCTCTTTCTGCCTGCCATCTATCTGCAGACGTTCGCATTTTCGGAGCAGCGCTGCCGGAGGCGCCCGGCACAGACCACCTAAGCTACGTTTGAAGTTTGAGGGGGCAAGACAAGCACGCAGCCCCAGTCTCTGTGCCTCTGTGCAAGCAGTGCCATGGGCAGATGAGGCTGAGCAACAGCTTTCCAGGCTAGCTCTTTCTGCCTGCCATCTATCTGCAGACGTTCGCATTTTCGGAGCAGCGCAGCCGGAGGCGCCCGGCACAGACCACCTAAGCTACGTTTGAAGTTTGAGGGGGCAAGACAAGCAAGCAGCCCCAGTCTCTGTGCCTCTGTGCGAGCAGTGCCATGGGCAGATGAGGCTGAGCAACAGCTTTCCAGGCTAGCTCTTTCTGCCTGCCAGCTATCTGCAGACGTTCGCATTTTCAGAGCAGCGCTGCCGGAGGCGCCCGGCACAGACCACCTAAGCTACGTTTGAAGTTTGAGGGGGCAAGACAAGCACGCAGCCCCCGTCTCTGTGCCTCTGTGCGAGCAGTGCCATGGGCAGATGAGGCTGAGCAACAGCTTTCCAGGCTAGCTCTTTCTGCCTGCCATCTATCTGCAGACGTTCGCATTTTCGGAGCAGCGCTGCCGGAGGCGCCCGGCACAGACCACCTAAGCTACGTTTGAAGTTTCAGGGGGCAAGACAAGCACGCAGCCCCAGTTTCTGTGCCTCTGTGCGAGCAGTGCCATGGGCAGATGAGGCTGAGCAACAGCTTTCCAGGCTAGCTCTTTCTGCCTGCCAGCTATCTGCAGACGTTCGCATTTTCAGAGCAGCACTGCCGGAGGCGCCCGGCACAGACCACCTAAGCTACGTTTGAAGTTTCAGGGGGCAAGACAAGCAAGCAGCCCCAGTCTCTGTGCCTCTGTGCGAGCAGTGCCATGGGCAGATGAGGCTGAGCAACAGCTTTCCAGGCTAGCTCTTTCTGCCTGCCATCTATCTGCAGACTTTCGCATTTTCAGAGCAGCGCTGCCGGAGGCGCCCGGCACAGACCACCTAAGCTACCTTTGAAGTTTGAGGGGGCAAGACAAGCAAGCAGCCCCAGTCTCTGTGCCTCTGTGCGAGCAGTGCCATGGGCAGATGAGGCTGAGCAACAGCTTTCCAGGCTACTCCTTCTGCCTGCCAGCTATCTGCAGACGTTCGCATTTTCAGAGCAGCGCTGCCAGAGGCGCCCGGCACAGACCACCTAAGCTACGTTTGAAGTTTGAGGGGGCAAGACAAGCAAGCAGCCCCAGTCTCTGTGCCTCTGTGCAAGCAGTGCCATGGGCAGATGAGGCTGAGCAACAGCTTTCCAGGCTAGCTCTTTCTGCCTGCCATCTATCTGCAGACGTTCGCATTTTCAGAGCAGCGCTGCCGAAGGCGCCCGGCACAGACCACCTAAGCTACGTTTGAAGTTTGAGGGGGCAAGACAAGCACGCAGCCCCAGTCTCTGTGCCTCTGTGCGAGCAGTGCCATGGGCAGATGAGGCTGAGCAACAGCTTTCCAGGCTAGCTCTTTCTGCCTGCCATCTATCTGCAGACGTTCGCATTTTCGGAGCAGCGCTGCTGGAGGCGCCCGGCACAGACCACCTAAGCTACGTTTGAAGTTTGAGGGGGCAAGACAAGCACGCAGCCCCAGTCTCTGTGCCTCTGTGCGAGCAGTGCCATGGGCAGATGAGGCTGAGCAACAGCTTTCCAGGCTAGCTCTTTCTGCCTGCCAGCTATCTGCAGACGTTCGCATTTTCAGAGCAGCGCTGCCGGAGGCGCCCGGCACAGACCACCTAAGCTACGTTTGAAGTTTGAGGGGGCAAGACAAGCACGCAGCCCCCGTCTCTGTGCCTCTGTGCGAGCAGTGCCATGGGCAGATGAGGCTGAGCAACAGCTTTCCAGGCTAGCTCTTTCTGCCTGCCATCTATCTGCAGACTTTCGCATTTTCAGAGCAGCGCTGCCGGAGGCGCCCGGCACAGACCACCTAAGCTACGTTTGAAGTTTGAGGGGGCAAGACAAGCAAGCAGCCCCAGTCTCTGTGCCTCTGTGCGAGCAGTGCCATGGGCAGATGAGGCTGAGCAACAGCTTTCCAGGCTACTCCTTCTGCCTGCCAGCTATCTGCAGACGTTCGCATTTTCGGAGCAGCGCTGCCGGAGGCGCCCGGCACAGACCACCTAAACTACGTTTGAAGTTTGAGGGGGCAAGACAAGCAAGCAGCCCCAGTCTCTGTGCCTCTGTGCGAGCAGTGCCATGGGCAGATGAGGCTGAGCAACAGCTTTCCAGGCTAGCTCTTTCTGCCTGCCATCTATCTGCAGACGTTCGCATTTTCGGAGCAGCGCAGCCGAGGCGCCCAGCACAGACCACCTAAGCTACGTTTGAAGTTTGAGGGGGCAAGACAAGCAGGCAGCCCCAGTCTCTGTGCCTCTGTGCGAGCAGTGCCATGGGCAGATGAGGCTGAGCAACAGCTTTCCAGGCTAGCTCTTTCTGCCTGCCAGCTATCTGCAGACATTCGCATTTTCAGAGCAGCGCTGCCGGAGGCGCCCGGCACAGACCACCTAAGCTACGTTTGAAGTTTGAGGGGGCGAGACAAGCACGCAGCCCCAGTCTCTGTGCCTCTGTGCGAGCAGTGCCATGGGCAGATGAGGCTGAGCAACAGCTTTCCAGGCTAGCTCTTTCTGCCTGCCAGCTATCTGCAGACGTTCGCATTTTCAGAGCAGCGCTGCCGGAGGCGCCCGGCACAGAACACCTAAGCTACGTTTGAAGTTTGAGGGGGCAAGACAAGCAAGCAGCCCCAGTCTCTGTGCCTCTGTGCAAGCAGTGCCATGGGCAGATGAGGCTGAGCAACAGCTTTCCAGGCTAGCTCTTTCTGCCTGCCAGCTATCTGCAGACGTTCGCATTTTCAGAGCAGCGCTGCCGAAGGCGCCCGGCACAGACCACCTAAGCTACGTTTGAAGTTTGAGGGGGCAAGACAAGCACGCAGCCCCAGTCTCTGTGCCTCTGTGCGAGCAGTGCCATGGGCAGATGAGGCTGAGCAACAGCTTTCCAGGCTAGCTCTTTCTGCCTGCCATCTATCTGCAGACGTTCGCATTTTCGGAGCAGCGCTGCCGGAGGCGCCCGGCACAGACCACCTAAGCTACGTTTGAAGTTTGAGGGGGCAAGGCAAGCACGCAGCCCCAGTCTCTGTGCCTCTGTGCGAGCAGTGCCATGGGCAGATGAGGCTGAGCAACAGCTTTCCAGGCTAGCTCTTTCTGCCTGCCATCTATCTGCAGACGTTCGCATTTTCGGAGCAGCGCTGCCGGAGGCGCCCGGCACAGACCACCTAAGCTACGTTTGAAGTTTGAGGGGGCAAGACAAGCAAGCAGCCCCAGTCTCTGTGCCTCTGTGCGAGCAGTGCCATGGGCAGATGAGGCTGAGCAACAGCTTTCCAGGCTAGCTCTTTCTGCCTGCCAGCTATCTGCAGACGTTCGCATTTTCGGAGCAGCGCTGCCGGAGGCGCCCGGCACAGACCACCTAAGCTACGTTTGAAGTTTGAGGGGGCAAGACAAGCACGCAGCCCCCGTCTCTGTGCCTCTGTGCGAGCAGTGCCATGGGCAGATGAGGCTGAGCAACAGCTTTCCAGGCTAGCTCTTTCTGCCTGCCATCTATCTGCAGACGTTCGCATTTTCGGTGCAGCGCTGCCGGAGGCGCCCGGCACAGACCACCTAAGCTACGTTTGAAGTTTGAGGGGGCAAGACAAGCACGCAGCCCCAGTCTCTGTGCCTCTGTGCGAGCAGTGCCATGGGCAGATGAGGCTGAGCAACAGCTTTCCAGGCTAGCTCTTTCTGCCTGCCATCTATCTGCAGACGTTCGCATTTTCAGAGCAGCACTGCCGGAGGCGCCCGGCACAGACCACCTAAGCTACGTTTGAAGTTTCAGGGGGCAAGACAAGCAAGCAGCCCCAGTCTCTGTGCCTCTGTGCAAGCAGTGCCATGGGCAGATGAGGCTGAGCAACAGCTTTCCAGGCTAGCTCTTTCTGCCTGCCAGCTATCTGCAGACGTTCGCATTTTCAGAGCAGCGCTGCCGAAGGCGCCCGGCACAGACCACCTAAGCTACGTTTGAAGTTTCAGGGGGCAAGACAAGCACGCAGCCCCAGTCTCTGTGCCTCTGTGCGAGCAGTGCCATGGGCAGATGAGGCTGAGCAACAGCTTTCCAGGCTAGCTCTTTCTGCCTGCCATCTATCTGCAGACGTTCGCATTTTCGGAGCAGCGCTGCCGGAGGCGCCCGGCACAGACCACCTAAGCTACGTTTGAAGTTTGAGGGGGCAAGACAAGCAAGCAGCCCCAGTCTCTGTGCCTCTGTGCGAGCAGTGCCATGGGCAGATGAGGCTGAGCAACAGCTTTCCAGGCTAGCTCTTTCTGCCTGCCATCTATCTGCAGACGTTCGCATTTTCGGAGCAGCGCAGCCGGAGGCGCCCGGCACAGACCACCTAAACTACGTTTGAAGTTTGAGGGGGCAAGACAAGCAAGCAGCCCCAGTCTCTGTGCCTCTGTGCGAGCAGTGCCATGGGCAGATGAGGCTGAGCAACAGCTTTCCAGGCTAGCTCTTTCTGCCTGCCAGCTATCTGCAGACGTTCGCATTTTCAGAGCAGCGCTGCCGGAGGCGCCCGGCACAGACCACCTAAGCTACGTTTGAAGTTTGAGGGGGCAAGACAAGCACGCAGCCCCCGTCTCTGTGCCTCTGTGCGAGCAGTGCCATGGGCAGATGAGGCTGAGCAACAGCTTTCCAGGCTAGCTCTTTCTGCCTGCCAGCTATCTGCAGACGTTCGCATTTTCGGAGCAGCGCTGCCGGAGGCGCCCGGCACAGACCACCTAAGCTACGTTTGAAGTTTCAGGGGGCAAGACAAGCACGCAGCCCCAGTCTCTGTGCCTCTGTGCGAGCAGTGCCATGGGCAGATGAGGCTGAGCAACAGCTTTCCAGGCTAGCTCTTTCTGCCTGCCAGCTATCTGCAGACGTTCGCATTTTCAGAGCAGCACTGCCGGAGGCGCCCGGCACAGACCACCTAAGCTACGTTTGAAGTTTGAGGGGGCAAGACAAGCAAGCAGCCCCAGTCTCTGTGCCTCTGTGCAAGCAGTGCCATGGGCAGATGAGGCTGAGCAACAGCTTTCCAGGCTAGCTCTTTCTGCCTGCCAGCTATCTGCAGACGTTCGCATTTTCAGAGCAGCGCTGCCGAAGGCGCCCGGCACAGACCACCTAAGCTACGTTTGAAGTTTCAGGGGGCAAAACAAGCAAGCAGCCCCAGTCTCTGTGCCTCTGTGCGAGCAGTGCCATGGGCAGATGAGGCTGAGCAACAGCTTTCCAGGCTAGCTCTTTCTGCCTGCCAGCTATCTGCAGACGTTCGCATTTTCGGAGCAGCGCTGCCGGAGGCGCCCGGCACAGACCACCTAAGCTACGTTTGAAGTTTCAGGGGGCAAGACAAGCAAGCAGCCCCAGTCTCTGTGCCTCTGTGCGAGCAGTGCCATGGGCAGATGAGGCTGAGCAACAGCTTTCCAGGCTAGCTCTTTCTGCCTGCCAGTTATCTGCAGACGTTCGCATTTTCGGAGCAGCGCTGCCGGAGGCGCCCGGCACAGACCACCTAAGCTACGTTTGAAGTTTGAGGGGGCAAGACAAGCAAGCAGCCCCAGTCTCTGTGCCTCTGTGCGAGCAGTGCCATGGGCAGATGAGGCTGAGCAACAGCTTTCCAGGCTAGCTCTTTCTGCCTGCCAGCTATCTGCAGACGTTCGCATTTTCAGAGCAGCGCTGCTGGAGGCGCCCGGCACAGACCACGTAAGCTACGTTTGAAGTTTGAGGGGGCAAGACAAGCAAGCAGCCCCAGTCTCTGTGCCTCTGTGCGAGCAGTGCCATGGGCAGATGAGGCTGAGCAACAGCTTTCCAGGCTAGCTCTTTCTGCCTGCCATCTATCTGCAGACGTTCGCATTTTCGGAGCAGCGCTGCCGGAGGCGCCCGGCACAGACCACCTAAGCTACGTTTGAAGTTTGAGGGGGCAAGACAAGCAAGCAGCCCCAGTCTCTGTGCCTCTGTGCGAGCAGTGCCATGGGCAGATGAGGCTGAGCAACAGCTTTCCAGGCTAGCTCTTTCTGCCTGCCAGCTATCTGCAGACGTTCGCATTTTCAGAGCAGCGCTGCCGGAGGCGCCCGGCACAGACCACCTAAGCTACGTTTGAAGTTTCAGGGGGCAAGACAAGCAAGCAGCCCCAGTCTCTGTGCCTCTGTGCGAGCAGTGCCATGGGCAGATGAGGCTGAGCAACAGCTTTTCAGGCTAGCTCTTTCTGCCTGCCAGCTATCTGCAGACGTTCGCATTTTCAGAGCAGCGCTGCCGGAGGCGCCCGGCACAGACCACCTAAGCTACGTTTGAAGTTTGAGGGGGCGAGACAAGCAAGCAGCCCCAGTCTCTGTGCCTCTGTGCGAGCAGTGCCATGGGCAGATGAGGCTGAGCAACAGCTTTCCAGGCTAGCTCTTTCTGCCTGCCATCTATCTGCAGACGTTCGCATTTTCGGAGCAGCGCTGCCGGAGGCGCGCGGCACAGACCACCTAAGCTACGTTTGAAGTTTGAGGGGGCAAGACAAGCACGCAGCCCCAGTCTCTGTGCCTCTGTGCGAGCAGTGCCATGGGCAGATGAGGCTGAGCAACAGCTTTCCAGGCTAGCTCTTTCTGCCTGCCATCTATCTGCAGACGTTCGCATTTTCGGAGCAGCGCAGCCGGAGGCGCCCGGCACAGACCACCTAAGCTACGTTTGAAGTTTGAGGGGGCAAGACAAGCAAGCAGCCCCAGTCTCTGTGCCTCTGTGCGAGCAGTGCCATGGGCAGATGAGGCTGAGCAACAGCTTTCCAGGCTAGCTCTTTCTGCCTGCCAGCTATCTGCAGACGTTCGCATTTTCAGAGCAGCGCTGCCGGAGGCGCCCGGCACAGACCACCTAAGCTACGTTTGAAGTTTGAGGGGGCAAGACAAGCACGCAGCCCCCGTCTCTGTGCCTCTGTGCGAGCAGTGCCATGGGCAGATGAGGCTGAGCAACAGCTTTCCAGGCTAGCTCTTTCTGCCTGCCATCTATCTGCAGACGTTCGCATTTTCGGAGCAGCGCTGCCGGAGGCGCCCGGCACAGACCACCTAAGCTACGTTTGAAGTTTCAGGGGGCAAGACAAGCAAGCAGCCCCAGTCTCTGTGCCTCTGTGCGAGCAGTGCCATGGGCAGATGAGGCTGAGCAACAGCTTTCCAGGCTAGCTCTTTCTGCCTGCCAGCTATCTGCAGACGTTCGCATTTTCAGAGCAGCACTGCCGGAGGCGCCCGGCACAGACCACCTAAGCTACGTTTGAAGTTTCAGGGGGCAAGACAAGCAAGCAGCCCCAGTCTCTGTGCCTCTGTGCGAGCAGTGCCATGGGCAGATGAGGCTGAGCAACAGCTTTCCAGGCTAGCTCTTTCTGCCTGCCATCTATCTGCAGACTTTCGCATTTTCAGAGCAGCGCTGCCGGAGGCGCCCGGCACAGACCACCTAAGCTACCTTTGAAGTTTGAGGGGGCAAGACAAGCAAGCAGCCCCAGTCTCTGTGCCTCTGTGCGAGCAGTGCCATGGGCAGATGAGGCTGAGCAACAGCTTTCCAGGCTACTCCTTCTGCCTGCCAGCTATCTGCAGACGTTCGCATTTTCAGAGCAGCGCTGCCAGAGGCGCCCGGCACAGACCACCTAAGCTACGTTTGAAGTTTGAGGGGGCAAGACAAGCAAGCAGCCCCAGTCTCTGTGCCTCTGTGCAAGCAGTGCCATGGGCAGATGAGGCTGAGCAACAGCTTTCCAGGCTAGCTCTTTCTGCCTGCCATCTATCTGCAGACGTTCGCATTTTCAGAGCAGCGCTGCCGAAGGCGCCCGGCACAGACCACCTAAGCTACGTTTGAAGTTTGAGGGGGCAAGACAAGCACGCAGCCCCAGTCTCTGTGCCTCTGTGCGAGCAGTGCCATGGGCAGATGAGGCTGAGCAACAGCTTTCCAGGCTAGCTCTTTCTGCCTGCCATCTATCTGCAGACGTTCGCATTTTCGGAGCAGCGTTGCCGGAGGCGCCCGGCACAGACCACCTAAGCTACGTTTGAAGTTTGAGGGGGCAAGACAAGCACGCAGCCCCAGTCTCTGTGCCTCTGTGCGAGCAGTGCCATGGGCAGATGAGGCTGAGCAACAGCTTTCCAGGCTAGCTCTTTCTGCCTGCCAGCTATCTGCAGACGTTCGCATTTTCAGAGCAGCGCTGCCGGAGGCGCCCGGCACAGACCACCTAAGCTACGTTTGAAGTTTGAGGGGGCAAGACAAGCACGCAGCCCCCGTCTCTGTGCCTCTGTGCGAGCAGTGCCATGGGCAGATGAGGCTGAGCAACAGCTTTCCAGGCTAGCTCTTTCTGCCTGCCATCTATCTGCAGACTTTCGCATTTTCAGAGCAGCGCTGCCGGAGGCGCCCGGCACAGACCACCTAAGCTACGTTTGAAGTTTGAGGGGGCAAGACAAGCAAGCAGCCCCAGTCTCTGTGCCTCTGTGCGAGCAGTGCCATGGGCAGATGAGGCTGAGCAACAGCTTTCCAGGCTACTCCTTCTGCCTGCCAGCTATCTGCAGACGTTCGCATTTTCGGAGCAGCGCTGCCGGAGGCGCCCGGCACAGACCACCTAAGCTACGTTTGAAGTTTGAGGGGGCAAGACAAGCAAGCAGCCCCAGTCTCTGTGCCTCTGTGCGAGCAGTGCCATGGGCAGATGAGGCTGAGCAACAGCTTTCCAGGCTAGCTCTTTCTGCCTGCCATCTATCTGCAGACGTTCGCATTTTCGGAGCAGCGCAGCCGAGGCGCCCAGCACAGACCACCTAAGCTACGTTTGAAGTTTGAGGGGGCAAGACAAGCAAGCAGCCCCAGTCTCTGTGCCTCTGTGCGAGCAGTGCCATGGGCAGATGAGGCTGAGCAACAGCTTTCCAGGCTAGCTCTTTCTGCCTGCCAGCTATCTGCAGACATTCGCATTTTCAGAGCAGCGCTGCCGGAGGCGCCCGGCACAGACCACCTAAGCTACGTTTGAAGTTTGAGGGGGCGAGACAAGCACGCAGCCCCAGTCTCTGTGCCTCTGTGCGAGCAGTGCCATGGGCAGATGAGGCTGAGCAACAGCTTTCCAGGCTAGCTCTTTCTGCCTGCCAGCTATCTGCAGACGTTCGCATTTTCAGAGCAGCGCTGCCGGAGGCGCCCGGCACAGACCACCTAAGCTACGTTTGAAGTTTGAGGGGGCAAGACAAGCAAGCAGCCCCAGTCTCTGTGCCTCTGTGCAAGCAGTGCCATGGGCAGATGAGGCTGAGCAACAGCTTTCCAGGCTAGCTCTTTCTGCCTGCCAGCTATCTGCAGACGTTCGCATTTTCAGAGCAGCGCTGCCGAAGGCGCCCGGCACAGACCACCTAAGCTACGTTTGAAGTTTGAGGGGGCAAGACAAGCACGCAGCCCCAGTCTCTGTGCCTCTGTGCGAGCAGTGCCATGGGCAGATGAGGCTGAGCAACAGCTTTCCAGGCTAGCTCTTTCTGCCTGCCATCTATCTGCAGACGTTCGCATTTTCGGAGCAGCGCTGCCGGAGGCGCCCGGCACAGACCACCTAAGCTACGTTTGAAGTTTGAGGGGGCAAGACAAGCACGCAGCCCCAGTCTCTGTGCCTCTGTGCGAGCAGTGCCATGGGCAGATGAGGCTGAGCAACAGCTTTCCAGGCTAGCTCTTTCTGCCTGCCATCTATCTGCAGACGTTCGCATTTTCGGAGCAGCGCTGCCGGAGGCGCCCGGCACAGACCACCTAAGCTACGTTTGAAGTTTGAGGGGGCAAGACAAGCAAGCAGCCCCAGTCTCTGTGCCTCTGTGCGAGCAGTGCCATGGGCAGATGAGGCTGAGCAACAGCTTTCCAGGCTAGCTCTTTCTGCCTGCCATCTATCTGCAGACGTTCGCATTTTCGGAGCAGCGCTGCCGGAGGCGCCCGGCACAGACCACCTAAGCTACGTTTGAAGTTTGAGGGGGCAAGACAAGCACGCAGCCCCCGTCTCTGTGCCTCTGTGCGAGCAGTGCCATGGGCAGATGAGGCTGAGCAACAGCTTTCCAGGCTAGCTCTTTCTGCCTGCCATCTATCTGCAGACGTTCGCATTTTCGGAGCAGCGCTGCCGGAGGCGCCCGGCACAGACCACCTAAGCTACGTTTGAAGTTTGAGGGGGCAAGACAAGCACGCAGCCCCAGTCTCTGTGCCTCTGTGCGAGCAGTGCCATGGGCAGATGAGGCTGAGCAACAGCTTTCCAGGCTAGCTCTTTCTGCCTGCCATCTATCTGCAGACGTTCGCATTTTCAGAGCAGCACTGCCGGAGTCGCCCGGCACAGACCACCTAAGCTACGTTTGAAGTTTCAGGGGGCAAGACAAGCAAGCAGCCCCAGTCTCTGTGCCTCTGTGCAAGCAGTGCCATGGGCAGATGAGGCTGAGCAACAGCTTTCCAGGCTAGCTCTTTCTGCCTGCCAGCTATCTGCAGACGTTCGCATTTTCAGAGCAGCGCTGCCGAAGGCGCCCGGCACAGACCACCTAAGCTACGTTTGAAGTTTCAGGGGGCAAGACAAGCACGCAGCCCCAGTCTCTGTGCCTCTGTGCGAGCAGTGCCATGGGCAGATGAGGCTGAGCAACAGCTTTCCAGGCTAGCTCTTTCTGCCTGCCATCTATCTGCAGACGTTCGCATTTTCGGAGCAGCGCTGCCGGAGGCGCCCGGCACAGACCACCTAAGCTACGTTTGAAGTTTGAGGGGGCAAGACAAGCACGCAGCCCCAGTCTCTGTGCCTCTGTGCGAGCAGTGCCATGGGCAGATGAGGCTGAGCAACAGCTTTCCAGGCTAGCTCTTTCTGCCTGCCATCTATCTGCAGACGTTCGCATTTTCGGAGCAGCGCAGCCGGAGGCGCCCGGCACAGACCACCTAAGCTACGTTTGAAGTTTGAGGGGGCAAGACAAGCAAGCAGCCCCAGTCTCTGTGCCTCTGTGCGAGCAGTGCCATGGGCAGATGAGGCTGAGCAACAGCTTTCCAGGCTAGCTCTTTCTGCCTGCCATCTATCTGCAGACGTTCGCATTTTCAGAGCAGCGCTGCCGGAGGCGCCCGGCACAGACCACCTAAGCTACGTTTGAAGTTTGAGGGGGCAAGACAAGCACGCAGCCCCCGTCTCTGTGCCTCTGTGCGAGCAGTGCCATGGGCAGATGAGGCTGAGCAACAGCTTTCCAGGCTAGCTCTTTCTGCCTGCCAGCTATCTGCAGACGTTCGCATTTTCGGAGCAGCGCTGCCGGAGGCGCCCGGCACAGACCACCTAAGCTACGTTTGAAGTTTCAGGGGGCAAGACAAGCACGCAGCCCCAGTCTCTGTGCCTCTGTGCGAGCAGTGCCATGGGCAGATGAGGCTGAGCAACAGCTTTCCAGGCTAGCTCTTTCTGCCTGCCAGCTATCTGCAGACGTTCGCATTTTCAGAGCAGCACTGCCGGAGGCGCCCGGCACAGACCACCTAAGCTACGTTTGAAGTTTGAGGGGGCAAGACAAGCAAGCAGCCCCAGTCTCTGTGCCTCTGTGCAAGCAGTGCCATGGGCAGATGAGGCTGAGCAACAGCTTTCCAGGCTAGCTCTTTCTGCCTGCCAGCTATCTGCAGACGTTCGCATTTTCAGAGCAGCGCTGCCGAAGGCGCCCGGCACAGACCACCTAAGCTACGTTTGAAGTTTCAGGGGGCAAGACAAGCACGCAGCCCCAGTCTCTGTGCCTCTGTGCGAGCAGTGCCATGGGCAGATGAGGCTGAGCAACAGCTTTCCAGGCTAGCTCTTTCTGCCTGCCATCTATCTGCAGACGTTCGCATTTTCGGAGCAGCGCTGCCGGAGGCGCCCGGCACAGACCACCTAAGCTACGTTTGAAGTTTGAGGGGGCAAGACAAGCACACAGCCCCAGTCTCTGTGCCTCTGTGCGAGCAGTGCCATGGGCAGATGAGGCTGAGCAACAGCTTTCCAGGCTAGCTCTTTCTGCCTGCCATCTATCTGCAGACGTTCGCATTTTCGGAGCAGCGCTGCCGGAGGCGCCCGGCACAGACCACCTAAGCTACGTTTGAAGTTTCAGGGGGCAAGACAAGCACGCAGCCCCAGTCTCTGTGCCTCTGTGCGAGCAGTGCCATGGGCAGATGAGGCTGAGCAACAGCTTTCCAGGCTAGCTCTTTCTGCCTGCCATCTATCTGCAGACGTTCGCATTTTCGGAGCAGCGCAGCCGGAGGCGCCCGGCACAGACCACCTAAGCTACGTTTGAAGTTTGAGGGGGCAAGACAAGCAAGCAGCCCCAGTCTCTGTGCCTCTGTGCGAGCAGTGCCATGGGCAGATGAGGCTGAGCAACAGCTTTCCAGGCTAGCTCTTTCTGCCTGCCAGCTATCTGCAGACGTTCGCATTTTCAGAGCAGCGCTGCCGGAGGCGCCCGGCACAGACCACCTAAGCTACGTTTGAAGTTTGAGGGGGCAAGACAAGCACGCAGCCCCCGTCTCTGTGCCTCTGTGCGAGCAGTGCCATGGGCAGATGAGGCTGAGCAACAGCTTTCCAGGCTAGCTCTTTCTGCCTGCCATCTATCTGCAGACGTTCGCATTTTCGGAGCAGCGCTGCCGGAGGCGCCCGGCACAGACCACCTAAGCTACGTTTGAAGTTTCAGGGGGCAAGACAAGCACGCAGCCCCAGTCTCTGTGCCTCTGTGCGAGCAGTGCCATGGGCAGATGAGGCTGAGCAACAGCTTTCCAGGCTAGCTCTTTCTGCCTGCCAGCTATCTGCAGACGTTCGCATTTTCAGAGCAGCACTGCCGGAGGCGCCCGGCACAGACCACCTAAGCTACGTTTGAAGTTTCAGGGGGCAAGACAAGCAAGCAGCCCCAGTCTCTGTGCCTCTGTGCGAGCAGTGCCATGGGCAGATGAGGCTGAGCAACAGCTTTCCAGGCTAGCTCTTTCTGCCTGCCATCTATCTGCAGACTTTCGCATTTTCAGAGCAGCGCTGCCGGAGGCGCCCGGCACAGACCACCTAAGCTACCTTTGAAGTTTGAGGGGGCAAGACAAGCAAGCAGCCCCAGTCTCTGTGCCTCTGTGCGAGCAGTGCCATGGGCAGATGAGGCTGAGCAACAGCTTTCCAGGCTACTCCTTCTGCCTGCCAGCTATCTGCAGACGTTCGCATTTTCAGAGCAGCGCTGCCAGAGGCGCCCGGCACAGACCACCTAAGCTACGTTTGAAGTTTGAGGGGGCAAGACAAGCAAGCAGCCCCAGTCTCTGTGCCTCTGTGCAAGCAGTGCCATGGGCAGATGAGGCTGAGCAACAGCTTTCCAGGCTAGCTCTTTCTGCCTGCCATCTATCTGCAGACGTTCGCATTTTCAGAGCAGCGCTGCCGAAGGCGCCCGGCACAGACCACCTAAGCTACGTTTGAAGTTTGAGGGGGCAAGACAAGCACGCAGCCCCAGTCTCTGTGCCTCTGTGCGAGCAGTGCCATGGGCAGATGAGGCTGAGCAACAGCTTTCCAGGCTAGCTCTTTCTGCCTGCCATCTATCTGCAGACGTTCGCATTTTCGGAGCAGCGTTGCCGGAGGCGCCCGGCACAGACCACCTAAGCTACGTTTGAAGTTTGAGGGGGCAAGACAAGCACGCAGCCCCAGTCTCTGTGCCTCTGTGCGAGCAGTGCCATGGGCAGATGAGGCTGAGCAACAGCTTTCCAGGCTAGCTCTTTCTGCCTGCCAGCTATCTGCAGACGTTCGCATTTTCAGAGCAGCGCTGCCGGAGGCGCCCGGCACAGACCACCTAAGCTACGTTTGAAGTTTGAGGGGGCAAGACAAGCACGCAGCCCCCGTCTCTGTGCCTCTGTGCGAGCAGTGCCATGGGCAGATGAGGCTGAGCAACAGCTTTCCAGGCTAGCTCTTTCTGCCTGCCATCTATCTGCAGACTTTCGCATTTTCAGAGCAGCGCTGCCGGAGGCGCCCGGCACAGACCACCTAAGCTACGTTTGAAGTTTGAGGGGGCAAGACAAGCAAGCAGCCCCAGTCTCTGTGCCTCTGTGCGAGCAGTGCCATGGGCAGATGAGGCTGAGCAACAGCTTTCCAGGCTACTCCTTCTGCCTGCCAGCTATCTGCAGACGTTCGCATTTTCGGAGCAGCGCTGCCGGAGGCGCCCGGCACAGACCACCTAAGCTACGTTTGAAGTTTGAGGGGGCAAGACAAGCAAGCAGCCCCAGTCTCTGTGCCTCTGTGCGAGCAGTGCCATGGGCAGATGAGGCTGAGCAACAGCTTTCCAGGCTAGCTCTTTCTGCCTGCCATCTATCTGCAGACGTTCGCATTTTCGGAGCAGCGCAGCCGAGGCGCCCAGCACAGACCACCTAAGCTACGTTTGAAGTTTGAGGGGGCAAGACAAGCAAGCAGCCCCAGTCTCTGTGCCTCTGTGCGAGCAGTGCCATGGGCAGATGAGGCTGAGCAACAGCTTTCCAGGCTAGCTCTTTCTGCCTGCCAGCTATCTGCAGACATTCGCATTTTCAGAGCAGCGCTGCCGGAGGCGCCCGGCACAGACCACCTAAGCTACGTTTGAAGTTTGAGGGGGCGAGACAAGCACGCAGCCCCAGTCTCTGTGCCTCTGTGCGAGCAGTGCCATGGGCAGATGAGGCTGAGCAACAGCTTTCCAGGCTAGCTCTTTCTGCCTGCCAGCTATCTGCAGACGTTCGCATTTTCAGAGCAGCGCTGCCGGAGGCGCCCGGCACAGACCACCTAAGCTACGTTTGAAGTTTGAGGGGGCAAGACAAGCAAGCAGCCCCAGTCTCTGTGCCTCTGTGCAAGCAGTGCCATGGGCAGATGAGGCTGAGCAACAGCTTTCCAGGCTAGCTCTTTCTGCCTGCCAGCTATCTGCAGACGTTCGCATTTTCAGAGCAGCGCTGCCGAAGGCGCCCGGCACAGACCACCTAAGCTACGTTTGAAGTTTGAGGGGGCAAGACAAGCACGCAGCCCCAGTCTCTGTGCCTCTGTGCGAGCAGTGCCATGGGCAGATGAGGCTGAGCAACAGCTTTCCAGGCTAGCTCTTTCTGCCTGCCATCTATCTGCAGACGTTCGCATTTTCGGAGCAGCGCTGCCGGAGGCGCCCGGCACAGACCACCTAAGCTACGTTTGAAGTTTGAGGGGGCAAGACAAGCACGCAGCCCCAGTCTCTGTGCCTCTGTGCGAGCAGTGCCATGGGCAGATGAGGCTGAGCAACAGCTTTCCAGGCTAGCTCTTTCTGCCTGCCATCTATCTGCAGACGTTCGCATTTTCGGAGCAGCGCTGCCGGAGGCGCCCGGCACAGACCACCTAAGCTACGTTTGAAGTTTGAGGGGGCAAGACAAGCAAGCAGCCCCAGTCTCTGTGCCTCTGTGCGAGCAGTGCCATGGGCAGATGAGGCTGAGCAACAGCTTTCCAGGCTAGCTCTTTCTGCCTGCCATCTATCTGCAGACGTTCGCATTTTCGGAGCAGCGCTGCCGGAGGCGCCCGGCACAGACCACCTAAGCTACGTTTGAAGTTTGAGGGGGCAAGACAAGCACGCAGCCCCCGTCTCTGTGCCTCTGTGCGAGCAGTGCCATGGGCAGATGAGGCTGAGCAACAGCTTTCCAGGCTAGCTCTTTCTGCCTGCCATCTATCTGCAGACGTTCGCATTTTCGGAGCAGCGCTGCCGGAGGCGCCCGGCACAGACCACCTAAGCTACGTTTGAAGTTTGAGGGGGCAAGACAAGCACGCAGCCCCAGTCTCTGTGCCTCTGTGCGAGCAGTGCCATGGGCAGATGAGGCTGAGCAACAGCTTTCCAGGCTAGCTCTTTCTGCCTGCCATCTATCTGCAGACGTTCGCATTTTCAGAGCAGCACTGCCGGAGTCGCCCGGCACAGACCACCTAAGCTACGTTTGAAGTTTCAGGGGGCAAGACAAGCAAGCAGCCCCAGTCTCTGTGCCTCTGTGCAAGCAGTGCCATGGGCAGATGAGGCTGAGCAACAGCTTTCCAGGCTAGCTCTTTCTGCCTGCCAGCTATCTGCAGACGTTCGCATTTTCAGAGCAGCGCTGCCGAAGGCGCCCGGCACAGACCACCTAAGCTACGTTTGAAGTTTCAGGGGGCAAGACAAGCACGCAGCCCCAGTCTCTGTGCCTCTGTGCGAGCAGTGCCATGGGCAGATGAGGCTGAGCAACAGCTTTCCAGGCTAGCTCTTTCTGCCTGCCATCTATCTGCAGACGTTCGCATTTTCGGAGCAGCGCTGCCGGAGGCGCCCGGCACAGACCACCTAAGCTACGTTTGAAGTTTGAGGGGGCAAGACAAGCACGCAGCCCCAGTCTCTGTGCCTCTGTGCGAGCAGTGCCATGGGCAGATGAGGCTGAGCAACAGCTTTCCAGGCTAGCTCTTTCTGCCTGCCATCTATCTGCAGACGTTCGCATTTTCGGAGCAGCGCAGCCGGAGGCGCCCGGCACAGACCACCTAAGCTACGTTTGAAGTTTGAGGGGGCAAGACAAGCAAGCAGCCCCAGTCTCTGTGCCTCTGTGCGAGCAGTGCCATGGGCAGATGAGGCTGAGCAACAGCTTTCCAGGCTAGCTCTTTCTGCCTGCCAGCTATCTGCAGACGTTCGCATTTTCAGAGCAGCGCTGCCGGAGGCGCCCGGCACAGACCACCTAAGCTACGTTTGAAGTTTGAGGGGGCAAGACAAGCACGCAGCCCCCGTCTCTGTGCCTCTGTGCGAGCAGTGCCATGGGCAGATGAGGCTGAGCAACAGCTTTCCAGGCTAGCTCTTTCTGCCTGCCAGCTATCTGCAGACGTTCGCATTTTCGGAGCAGCGCTGCCGGAGGCGCCCGGCACAGACCACCTAAGCTACGTTTGAAGTTTCAGGGGGCAAGACAAGCACGCAGCCCCAGTCTCTGTGCCTCTGTGCGAGCAGTGCCATGGGCAGATGAGGCTGAGCAACAGCTTTCCAGGCTAGCTCTTTCTGCCTGCCAGCTATCTGCAGACGTTCGCATTTTCAGAGCAGCACTGCCGGAGGCGCCCGGCACAGACCACCTAAGCTACGTTTGAAGTTTGAGGGGGCAAGACAAGCAAGCAGCCCCAGTCTCTGTGCCTCTGTGCAAGCAGTGCCATGGGCAGATGAGGCTGAGCAACAGCTTTCCAGGCTAGCTCTTTCTGCCTGCCAGCTATCTGCAGACGTTCGCATTTTCAGAGCAGCGCTGCCGAAGGCGCCCGGCACAGACCACCTAAGCTACGTTTGAAGTTTCAGGGGGCAAGACAAGCACGCAGCCCCAGTCTCTGTGCCTCTGTGCGAGCAGTGCCATGGGCAGATGAGGCTGAGCAACAGCTTTCCAGGCTAGCTCTTTCTGCCTGCCATCTATCTGCAGACGTTCGCATTTTCGGAGCAGCGCTGCCGGAGGCGCCCGGCACAGACCACCTAAGCTACGTTTGAAGTTTGAGGGGGCAAGACAAGCACACAGCCCCAGTCTCTGTGCCTCTGTGCGAGCAGTGCCATGGGCAGATGAGGCTGAGCAACAGCTTTCCAGGCTAGCTCTTTCTGCCTGCCATCTATCTGCAGACGTTCGCATTTTCGGAGCAGCGCTGCCGGAGGCGCCCGGCACAGACCACCTAAGCTACGTTTGAAGTTTCAGGGGGCAAGACAAGCACGCAGCCCCAGTCTCTGTGCCTCTGTGCGAGCAGTGCCATGGGCAGATGAGGCTGAGCAACAGCTTTCCAGGCTAGCTCTTTCTGCCTGCCAGCTATCTGCAGACGTTCGCATTTTCAGAGCAGCACTGCCGGAGGCGCCCGGCACAGACCACCTAAGCTACGTTTGAAGTTTGAGGGGGCAAGACAAGCAAGCAGCCCCAGTCTCTGTGCCTCTGTGCAAGCAGTGCCATGGGCAGATGAGGCTGAGCAACAGCTTTCCAGGCTAGCTCTTTCTGCCTGCCAGCTATCTGCAGACGTTCGCATTTTCAGAGCAGCGCTGCCGAAGGCGCCCGGCACAGACCACCTAAGCTACGTTTGAAGTTTCAGGGGGCAAGACAAGCACGCAGCCCCAGTCTCTGTGCCTCTGTGCGAGCAGTGCCATGGGCAGATGAGGCTGAGCAACAGCTTTCCAGGCTAGCTCTTTCTGCCTGCCATCTATCTGCAGACGTTCGCATTTTCGGAGCAGCGCTGCCGGAGGCGCCCGGCACAGACCACCTAAGTTACGTTTGAAGTTTGAGGGGGCAAGACAAGCAAGCAGCCCCAGTCTCTGTGCCTCTGTGCGAGCAGTGCCATGGGCAGATGAGGCTGAGCAACAGCTTTCCAGGCTAGCTCTTTCTGCCTGCCATCTATCTGCAGACGTTCGCATTTTCGGAGCAGCGCTGCCGGAGGCGCCCGGCACAGACCACCTAAGCTACGTTTGAAGTTTCAGGGGGCAAGACAAGCACGCAGCCCCAGTCTCTGTGCCTCTGTGCGAGCAGTGCCATGGGCAGATGAGGCTGAGCAACAGCTTTCCAGGCTAGCTCTTTCTGCCTGCCAGCTATCTGCAGACGTTCGCATTTTCAGAGCAGCACTGCCGGAGGCGCCCGGCACAGACCACCTAAGCTACGTTTGAAGTTTCAGGGGGCAAGACAAGCAAGCAGCCCCAGTCTCTGTGCCTCTGTGCAAGCAGTGCCATGGGCAGATGAGGCTGAGCAACAGCTTTCCAGGCTAGCTCTTTCTGCCTGCCAGCTATCTGCAGACGTTCGCATTTTCAGAGCAGCGCTGCCGAAGGCGCCCGGCACAGACCACCTAAGCTACGTTTGAAGTTTCAGGGGGCAAGACAAGCACGCAGCCCCAGTCTCTGTGCCTCTGTGCGAGCAGTGCCATGGGCAGATGAGGCTGAGCAACAGCTTTCCAGGCTAGCTCTTTCTGCCTGCCATCTATCTGCAGACGTTCGCATTTTCGGAGCAGCGCTGCCGGAGGCGCCCGGCACAGACCACCTAAGCTACGTTTGAAGTTTGAGGGGGCAAGACAAGCACGCAGCCGCAGTCTCTGTGCCTCTGTGCGAGCAGTGCCATGGGCAGATGAGGCTGAGCAACAGCTTTCCAGGCTAGCTCTTTCTGCCTGTCATCTATCTGCAGACGTTCGCATTTTCGGAGCA
This sequence comes from Opisthocomus hoazin, assembly GCF_030867145.1. Lineage (NCBI taxonomy): Eukaryota > Metazoa > Chordata > Aves > Opisthocomiformes > Opisthocomidae > Opisthocomus > Opisthocomus hoazin. The sequence goes on from NW_027448788.1 coordinate 704,408, forward strand.
GCGCAGCCGAGGCGCCCGGCACAGACCACCTAAGCTACGTTTGAAGTTTGAGGGGGCAAGACAAGCAAGCAGCCCCAGTCTCTGTGCCTCTGTGCGAGCAGTGCCATGGGCAGATGAGGCTGAGCAACAGCTTTCCAGGCTAGCTCTTTCTGCCTGCCAGCTATCTGCAGACATTCGCATTTTCGGAGCAGCGCTGCCGGAGGCGCCCGGCACAGACCACCTAAGCTACGTTTGAAGTTTGAGGGGGCAAGACAAGCACGCAGCCCCAGCCTCTGTGCCTCTGTGCGAGCAGTGCCATGGGCAGATGAGGCTGAGCAACAGCTTTCCAGGCTAGCTCTTTCTGCCTGCCAGCTATCTGCAGACGTTCGCATTTTCAGAGCAGCGCTGCCGGAGGCGCCTGGCGCAGACCACCTGAGCTACGTTTGAAGTTTGAGGGGGCAAGACAAGCAAGCAGCCCCAGTCTCTGTGCCTCTGTGCGAGCAGTGCCATGGGCAGATGAGGCTGAGCAACAGCTTTCCAGGCTAGCTCTTTCTGCCTGCCATCTATCTGCAGACGTTCGCATTTTCGGAGCAGCGCTGCCGGAGGCGCCCGGCACAGACCACCTAAGCTACGTTTGAAGTTTGAGGGGACAAGACAAGCAACCAGCCCCAGTCTCTGTGCCTCTGTGCGAGCAGTGCCATGGGCAGATGAGGCTGAGCAACAGCTTTCCAGGCTAGCTCTTTCTGCCTGCCATCTATCTGCAGACGTTCGCATTTTCGGAGCAGCGCTGCCGGAGGCGCCCGGCACAGACCACCTAAGCTACGTTTGAAGTTTGAGGGGGCAAGACAAGCAAGCAGCCCCAGTCTCTGTGCCTCTGTGCGAGCAGTGCCATGGGCAGATGAGGCTGAGCAACAGCTTTCCAGGCTAGCTCTTTCTGCCTGCCATCTATCTGCAGACGTTCGCATTTTCGGAGCAGCGCTGCCGGAGGCGCCCGGCACAGACCACCTAAGCTACGTTTGAAGTTTGAGGGGGCAAGACAAGCACGCAGCCCCAGTCTCTGTGCCTCTGTGCGAGCAGTGCCATGGGCAGATGAGGCTGAGCAACAGCTTTCCAGGCTAGCTCTTTCTGCCTGCCATCTATCTGCAGACGTTCGCATTTTCGGAGCAGCGCTGCCGGAGGCGCCCGGCACAGACCACCTAAGCTACGTTTGAAGTTTCAGGGGGCAAGACAAGCACGCAGCCCCAGTCTCTGTGCCTCTGTGCGAGCAGTGCCATGGGCAGATGAGGCTGAGCAACAGCTTTCCAGGCTAGCTCTTTCTGCCTGCCAGCTATCTGCAGACGTTCGCATTTTCAGAGCAGCACTGCCGGAGGCGCCCGGCACAGACCACCTAAGCTACGTTTGAAGTTTGAGGGGGCAAGACAAGCAAGCAGCCCCAGTCTCTGTGCCTCTGTGCAAGCAGTGCCATGGGCAGATGAGGCTGAGCAACAGCTTTCCAGGCTAGCTCTTTCTGCCTGCCAGCTATCTGCAGACGTTCGCATTTTCAGAGCAGCGCTGCCGAAGGCGCCCGGCACAGACCACCTAAGCTACGTTTGAAGTTTCAGGGGGCAAGACAAGCACGCAGCCCCAGTCTCTGTGCCTCTGTGCGAGCAGTGCCATGGGCAGATGAGGCTGAGCAACAGCTTTCCAGGCTAGCTCTTTCTGCCTGCCATCTATCTGCAGACGTTCGCATTTTCGGAGCAGCGCTGCCGGAGGCGCCCGGCACAGACCACCTAAGCTACGTTTGAAGTTTGAGGGGGCAAGACAAGCACGCAGCCCCAGTCTCTGTGCCTCTGTGCGAGCAGTGCCATGGGCAGATGAGGCTGAGCAACAGCTTTCCAGGCTAGCTCTTTCTGCCTGTCATCTATCTGCAGACGTTCGCATTTTCGGAGCAGCGCAGCCGAGGCGCCCGGCACAGACCACCTAAGCTACGTTTGAAGTTTGAGGGGGCAAGACAAGCAAGCAGCCCCAGTCTCTGTGCCTCTGTGCGAGCAGTGCCATGGGCAGATGAGGCTGAGCAACAGCTTTCCAGGCTAGCTCTTTCTGCCTGCCAGCTATCTGCAGACATTCGCATTTTCAGAGCAGCGCTGCCGGAGGCGCCCGGCACAGACCACCTAAGCTACGTTTGAAGTTTGAGGGGGCAAGACAAGCACGCAGCCCCAGCCTCTGTGCCTCTGTGCGAGCAGTGCCATGGGCAGATGAGGCTGAGCAACAGCTTTCCAGGCTAGCTCTTTCTGCCTGCCAGCTATCTGCAGACGTTCGCATTTTCAGAGCAGCGCTGCCGGAGGCGCCTGGCGCAGACCACCTGAGCTACGTTTGAAGTTTGAGGGGGCAAGACAAGCAAGCAGCCCCAGTCTCTGTGCCTCTGTGCGAGCAGTGCCATGGGCAGATGAGGCTGAGCAACAGCTTTCCAGGCTAGCTCTTTCTGCCTGCCAGCTATCTGCAGACGTTCGCATTTTCGGAGCAGCGCTGCCGGAGGCGCCCGGCACAGACCACCTAAGCTACGTTTGAAGTTTGAGGGGGCAAGACAAGCAAGCAGCCCCAGTCTCTGTGCCTCTGTGCAAGCAGTGCCATGGGCAGATGAGGCTGAGCAACAGCTTTCCAGGCTAGCTCTTTCTGCCTGCCAGCTATCTGCAGACGTTCGCATTTTCAGAGCAGCGCTGCCGAAGGCGCCCGGCACAGACCACCTAAGCTACGTTTGAAGTTTCAGGGGGCAAGACAAGCACGCAGCCCCAGTCTCTGTGCCTCTGTGCGAGCAGTGCCATGGGCAGATGAGGCTGAGCAACAGCTTTCCAGGCTAGCTCTTTCTGCCTGCCATCTATCTGCAGACGTTCGCATTTTCGGAGCAGCGCTGCCGGAGGCGCCCGGCACAGACCACCTAAGCTACGTTTGAAGTTTGAGGGGGCAAGACAAGCACGCAGCCCCAGTCTCTGTGCCTCTGTGCGAGCAGTGCCATGGGCAGATGAGGCTGAGCAACAGCTTTCCAGGCTAGCTCTTTCTGCCTGTCATCTATCTGCAGACGTTCGCATTTTCGGAGCAGCGCAGCCGAGGCGCCCGGCACAGACCACCTAAGCTACGTTTGAAGTTTGAGGGGGCAAGACAAGCAAGCAGCCCCAGTCTCTGTGCCTCTGTGCGAGCAGTGCCATGGGCAGATGAGGCTGAGCAACAGCTTTCCAGGCTAGCTCTTTCTGCCTGCCAGCTATCTGCAGACATTCGCATTTTCAGAGCAGCGCTGCCGGAGGCGCCCGGCACAGACCACCTAAGCTACGTTTGAAGTTTGAGGGGGCAAGACAAGCACGCAGCCCCAGCCTCTGTGCCTCTGTGCGAGCAGTGCCATGGGCAGATGAGGCTGAGCAACAGCTTTCCAGGCTAGCTCTTTCTGCCTGCCAGCTATCTGCAGACGTTCGCATTTTCAGAGCAGCGCTGCCGGAGGCGCCTGGCGCAGACCACCTGAGCTACGTTTGAAGTTTGAGGGGGCAAGACAAGCAAGCAGCCCCAGTCTCTGTGCCTCTGTGCGAGCAGTGCCATGGGCAGATGAGGCTGAGCAACAGCTTTCCAGGCTAGCTCTTTCTGCCTGCCAGCTATCTGCAGACGTTCGCATTTTCGGAGCAGCGCTGCCGGAGGCGCCCGGCACAGACCACCTAAGCTACGTTTGAAGTTTGAGGGGACAAGACAAGCAACCAGCCCCAGTCTCTGTGCCTCTGTGCGAGCAGTGCCATGGGCAGATGAGGCTGAGCAACAGCTTTCCAGGCTAGCTCTTTCTGCCTGCCATCTATCTGCAGACGTTCGCATTTTCAGAGCAGCGCTGCCGGAGGCGCCCGGCACAGACCACCTAAGCTACGTTTGAAGTTTGAGGGGGCAAGACAAGCAAGCAGCCCCAGTCTCTGTGCCTCTGTGCGAGCAGTGCCATGGGCAGATGAGGCTGAGCAACAGCTTTCCAGGCTAGCTCTTTCTGCCTGCCAGCTATCTGCAGACGTTCGCATTTTCGGAGCAGCGCTGCCGGAGGCGCCCGGCACAGACCACCTAAGATACGTTTGAAGTTTGAGGGGGCAAGACAAGCACGCAGCCCCAGTCTCTGTGCCTCTGTACGAGCAGTGCCATTGGCAGATGAGGCTGAGCAACAGCTTTCCAGGCTAGCTCTTTCTGCCTGCCAGCTATCTGCAGACGTTCGCATTTTCAGAGCAGCGCTGCCGGAGGCGCCCGGCACAGACCACCTAAGCTGCGTTTGAAGTTTCAGGGGGCAAGACAAGCACGCAGCCCCAGTCTCTGTGCCTCTGTGCGAGCAGTGCCATGGGCAGATGAGGCTGAGCAACAGCTTTCCAGGCTAGCTCTTTCTGCCTGCCAGCTATCTGCAGATGTTCGCATTTTCAGAGCAGCGCTGCCGAAGGCGCCCGGCACAGACCACCTAAGCTACGTTTGAAGTTTGAGGGGGCAAGACAAGCAAGCAGCCCCAGTCTCTGTGCCTCTGTGCGAGCAGTGCCATGGGCAGATGAGGCTGAGCAACAGCTTTCCAGGCTAGCTCTTTCTGCCTGCCAGCTATCTGCAGACGTTCGCATTTTCAGAGCAGCGCTGCCGGAGGCGCCCGGCACAGACCACCTAAGCTACGTTTGAAGTTTCAGGGGGCAAGACAAGCACGCAGCCCCAGTCTCTGTGCCTCTGTGCGAGCAGTGCCATGGGCAGATGAGGCTGAGCAACAGCTTTCCAGGCTAGCTCTTTCTGCCTGCCAGCTATCTGCAGACGTTCGCATTTTCAGAGCAGCGCTGCCGGAGGCGCCCGGCACAGACCACCTAAGCTACGTTTGAAGTTTCAGGGGGCAAGACAAGCACGCAGCCCCAGTCTCTGTGCCTCTGTGCGAGCAGTGCCATGGGCAGATGAGGCTGAGCAACAGCTTTCCAGGCTAGCTCTTTCTGCCTGCCATCTATCTGCAGACGTTCGCATTTTCAGAGCAGCGCTGCCGGAGGCGCCCGGCACAGACCACCTAAGCTACGTTTGAAGTTTGAGGGGGCGAGACAAGCACGCAGCCCCAGTCTCCGTGCCTCTGTGCGAGCAGTGCCATGGGCAGATGAGGCTGAGCAACAGCTTTCCAGGCTAGCTCTTTCTGCCTGCCAGCTATCTGCAGACGTTCGCATTTTCAGAGCAGCGCTGCCGGAGGCGCCCGGCACAGACCACCTAAGCTACGTTTGAAGTTTGAGGGGGCAAGACAAGCACGCAGCCCCAGTCTCTGTGCCTCTGTGCAAGCAGTGCCATGGGCAGATGAGGCTGAGCAACAGCTTTCCAGGCTAGCTCTTTCTGCCTGCCATTTATCTGCAGACGTTCGCATTTTCAGAGCAGCGCTGCCGAAGGCGCCCGGCACAGACCACCTAAGGTACGTTTGACGTTTGAGGGGGCAAGACAAGCACGCAGCCCCAGTCTCTGTGCCTCTGTGCGAGCAGTGCCATGGGCAGATGAGGCTGAGCAACAGCTTTCCAGGCTAGCTCTTTCTGCCTGCCATCTATCTGCAGACGTTCGCATTTTCGGAGCAGCGCTGCCGGAGGCGCCCGGCACAGACCACCTAAGCTACGTTTGAAGTTTGAGGGGGCAAGACAAGCACGCAGCCCCAGTCTCTGTGCCTCTGTGCAAGCAGTGCCATGGGCAGATGAGGCTGAGCAACAGCTTTCCAGGCTAGCTCTTTCTGCCTGCCATCTATCTGCAGACGTTCGCATTTTCGGAGCAGCGCTGCCGGAGGCGCCCGGCACAGACCACCTAAGATACGTTTGAAGTTTGAGGGGGCAAGACAAGCAAGCAGCCCCAGTCTCTGTGCCTCTGTGCGAGCAGTGCCATGGGCAGATAAGGCTGAGCAACAGCTTTCCAGGCTAGCTCTTTCTGCCTGCCAGCTATCTGCAGACGTTCGCATTTTCAGAGCAGCGCTGCCGAAGGCGCCCGGCACAGACCACCTAAGCTACGTTTGAAGTTTCAGGGGGCAAGACAAGCACGCAGCCCCAGTCTCTGTGCCTCTGTGCGAGCAGTGCCATGGGCAGATGAGGCTGAGCAACAGCTTTCCAGGCTAGCTCTTTCTGCCTGCCAGCTATCTGCAGACGTTCGCATTTTCGGAGCAGCGCTGCCGGAGGCGCCCGGCACAGACCACCTAAGCTACGTTTGAAGTTTGAGGGGGCAAGACAAGCACGCAGCCCCAGTCTCTGTGCCTCTGTGCGAGCAGTGCCATGGGAAGATGAGGCTGAGCAACAGCTTTCCAGGCTAGCTCTTTCTGCCTGCCATCTATCTGCAGACGTTCGCATTTTCGGAGCAGCGCAGCCGGAGGCGCCCGGCACAGACCACCTAAGCTACGTTTGAAGTTTGAGGGGGCAAGACAAGCAAGCAGCCCCAGTCTCTGTGCCTCTGTGCGAGCAGTGCCATGGGCAGATGAGGCTGAGCAACAGCTTTCCAGGCTAGCTCTTTCTGCCTGCCAGCTATCTGCAGACGTTCGCATTTTCAGAGCAGCGCTGCCGGAGGCGCCCGGCACAGACCACCTAAGCTACGTTTGAAGTTTGAGGGGGCAAGACAAGCACGCAGCCCCCGTCTCTGTGCCTCTGTGCGAGCAGTGCCATGGGCAGATGAGGCTGAGCAACAGCTTTCCAGGCTAGCTCTTTCTGCCTGCCATCTATCTGCAGACGTTCGCATTTTCGGAGCAGCGCTGCCGGAGGCGCCCGGCACAGACCACCTAAGCTACGTTTGAAGTTTCAGGGGGCAAGACAAGCACGCAGCCCCAGTCTCTGTGCCTCTGTGCGAGCAGTGCCATGGGCAGATGAGGCTGAGCAACAGCTTTCCAGGCTAGCTCTTTCTGCCTGCCAGCTATCTGCAGACGTTCGCATTTTCAGAGCAGCACTGCCGGAGGCGCCCGGCACAGACCACCTAAGCTACGTTTGAAGTTTGAGGGGGCAAGACAAGCAAGCAGCCCCAGTCTCTGTGCCTCTGTGCGAGCAGTGCCATGGGCAGATGAGGCTGAGCAACAGCTTTCCAGGCTAGCTCTTTCTGCCTGCCAGCTATCTGCAGACGTTCGCATTTTCGGAGCAGCGCTGCCGGAGGCGCCCGGCACAGACCACCTAAGCTACGTTTGAAGTTTGAGGGGGCAAGACAAGCAAGCAGCCCCAGTCTCTGTGCCTCTGTGCGAGCAGTGCCATGGGCAGATGAGGCTGAGCAACAGCTTTCCAGGCTAGCTCTTTCTGCCTGCCATCTATCTGCAGACGTTCGCATTTTCGGAGCAGCGCTGCCGGAGGCGCCCGGCACAGACCACCTAAGCTACGTTTGAAGTTTCAGGGGGCAAGACAAGCACGCAGCCCCAGTCTCTGTGCCTCTGTGCGAGCAGTGCCATGGGCAGATGAGGCTGAGCAACAGCTTTCCAGGCTAGCTCTTTCTGCCTGCCAGCTATCTGCAGACGTTCGCATTTTCAGAGCAGCACTGCCGGAGGCGCCCGGCACAGACCACCTAAGCTACGTTTGAAGTTTGAGGTGGCAAGACAAGCAAGCAGCCCCAGTCTCTGTGCCTCTGTGCGAGCAGTGCCATGGGCAGATGAGGCTGAGCAACAGCTTTCCAGGCTAGCTCTTTCTGCCTGCCAGCTATCTGCAGACGTTCGCATTTTCGGAGCAGCGCTGCCGGAGGCGCCCGGCACAGACCACCTAAGCTACGTTTGAAGTTTGAGGGGGCAAGACAAGCAAGCAGCCCCAGTCTCTGTGCCTCTGTGCGAGCAGTGCCATGGGCAGATGAGGCTGAGCAACAGCTTTCCAGGCTAGCTCTTTCTGCCTGCCAGCTATCTGCAGACGTTCGCATTTTCAGAGCAGCGCTGCCAGAGGCGCCCGGCACAGACCACCTAAGCTACGTTTGAAGTTTGAGGGGGCAAGACAAGCACGCAGCCCCCGTCTCTGTGCCTCTGTGCGAGCAGTGCCATGGGCAGATGAGGCTGAGCAACAGCTTTCCAGGCTAGCTCTTTCTGCCTGCCATCTATCTGCAGACGTTCGCATTTTCGGAGCAGCGCTGCCGGAGGCGCCCGGCACAGACCACCTAAGCTACGTTTGAAGTTTCAGGGGGCAAGACAAGCACGCAGCCCCAGTCTCTGTGCCTCTGTGCGAGCAGTGCCATGGGCAGATGAGGCTGAGCAACAGCTTTCCAGGCTAGCTCTTTCTGCCTGCCAGCTATCTGCAGACGTTCGCATTTTCAGAGCAGCACTGCCGGAGGCGCCCGGCACAGACCACCTAAGCTACGTTTGAAGTTTCAGGGGGCAAGACAAGCAAGCAGCCCCAGTCTCTGTGCCTCTGTGCGAGCAGTGCCATGGGCAGATGAGGCTGAGCAACAGCTTTCCAGGCTAGCTCTTTCTGCCTGCCAGCTATCTGCAGACGTTCGCATTTTCGGAGCAGCGCTGCCGGAGGCGCCCGGCACAGACCACCTAAGCTACGTTTGAAGTTTGAGGGGGCAAGACAAGCAAGCAGCCCCAGTCTCTGTGCCTCTGTGCAAGCAGTGCCATGGGCAGATGAGGCTGAGCAACAGCTTTCCAGGCTAGCTCTTTCTGCCTGCCAGCTATCTGCAGACGTTCGCATTTTCAGAGCAGCGCTGCCGGAGGCGCCCGGCACAGACCACCTAAGCTACGTTTGAAGTTTGAGGGGGCAAGACAAGCACGCAGCCCCCGTCTCTGTGCCTCTGTGCGAGCAGTGCCATGGGCAGATGAGGCTGAGCAACAGCTTTCCAGGCTAGCTCTTTCTGCCTGCCATCTATCTGCAGACGTTCGCATTTTCGGAGCAGCGCTGCCGGAGGCGCCCGGCACAGACCACCTAAGCTACGTTTGAAGTTTCAGGGGGCAAGACAAGCACGCAGCCCCAGTCTCTGTGCCTCTGTGCGAGCAGTGCCATGGGCAGATGAGGCTGAGCAACAGCTTTCCAGGCTAGCTCTTTCTGCCTGCCAGCTATCTGCAGACGTTCGCATTTTCAGAGCAGCACTGCCGGAGGCGCCCGGCACAGACCACCTAAGCTACGTTTGAAGTTTGAGGGGGCAAGACAAGCAAGCAGCCCCAGTCTCTGTGCCTCTGTGCGAGCAGTGCCATGGGCAGATGAGGCTGAGCAACAGCTTTCCAGGCTAGCTCTTTCTGCCTGCCAGCTATCTGCAGACGTTCGCATTTTCGGAGCAGCGCTGCCGGAGGCGCCCGGCACAGACCACCTAAGCTACGTTTGAAGTTTGAGGGGGCAAGACAAGCAAGCAGCCCCAGTCTCTGTGCCTCTGTGCGAGCAGTGCCATGGGCAGATGAGGCTGAGCAACAGCTTTCCAGGCTAGCTCTTTCTGCCTGCCATCTATCTGCAGACTTTCGCATTTTCAGAGCAGCGCTGCCGGAGGCGCCCGGCACAGACCACCTAAGCTACGTTTGAAGTTTGAGGGGGCAAGACAAGCAAGCAGCCCCAGTCTCTGTGCCTCTGTGCGAGCAGTGCCATGGGCAGATGAGGCTGAGCAACAGCTTTCCAGGCTAGCTCTTTCTGCCTGCCAGCTATCTGCAGACGTTCGCATTTTCAGAGCAGCGCTGCCAGAGGCGCTCGGCACAGACCACCTAAGCTACGTTTGAAGTTTCAGGGGGCAAGACAAGCAAGCAGCCCCAGTCTCTGTGCCTCTGTGCGAGCAGTGCCATGGGCAGATGAGGCTGAGCAACAGCTTTCCAGGCTAGCTCTTTCTGCCTGCCAGCTATCTGCAGACGTTCGCATTTTCAGAGCAGCGCTGCCGAAGGCGCCCGGCACAGACCACCTAAGCTACGTTTGAAGTTTGAGGGGGCAAGACAAGCACGCAGCCCCAGTCTCTGTGCCTCTGTGCGAGCAGTGCCATGGGCAGATGAGGCTGAGCAACAGCTTTCCAGGCTAGCTCTTTCTGCCTGCCATCTATCTGCAGACGTTCGCATTTTCGGAGCAGCGCTGCCGGAGGCGCCCGGCACAGACCACCTAAGCTACGTTTGAAGTTTCAGGGGGCAAGACAAGCACGCAGCCCCAGTCTCTGTGCCTCTGTGCGAGCAGTGCCATGGGCAGATGAGGCTGAGCAACAGCTTTCCAGGCTAGCTCTTTCTGCCTGTCATCTATCTGCAGACGTTCGCATTTTCGGAGCAGCGCAGCCGAGGCGCCCGGCACAGACCACCTAAGCTACGTTTGAAGTTTGAGGGGGCAAGACAAGCAAGCAGCCCCAGTCTCTGTGCCTCTGTGCGAGCAGTGCCATGGGCAGATGAGGCTGAGCAACAGCTTTCCAGGCTAGCTCTTTCTGCCTGCCAGCTATCTGCAGACATTCGCATTTTCAGAGCAGCGCTGCCGGAGGCGCCCGGCACAGACCACCTAAGCTACGTTTGAAGTTTGAGGGGGCAAGACAAGCACGCAGCCCCAGCCTCTGTGCCTCTGTGCGAGCAGTGCCATGGGCAGATGAGGCTGAGCAACAGCTTTCCAGGCTAGCTCTTTCTGCCTGCCAGCTATCTGCAGACGTTCGCATTTTCAGAGCAGCGCTGCCGGAGGCGCCTGGCGCAGACCACCTGAGCTACGTTTGAAGTTTGAGGGGGCAAGACAAGCAAGCAGCCCCAGTCTCTGTGCCTCTGTGCGAGCAGTGCCATGGGCAGATGAGGCTGAGCAACAGCTTTCCAGGCTAGCTCTTTCTGCCTGCCATCTATCTGCAGACGTTCGCATTTTCGGAGCAGCGCTGCCGGAGGCGCCCGGCACAGACCACCTAAGCTACGTTTGAAGTTTGAGGGGACAAGACAAGCAAGCAGCCCCAGTCTCTGTGCCTCTGTGCGAGCAGTGCCATGGGCAGATGAGGCTGAGCAACAGCTTTCCAGGCTAGCTCTTTCTGCCTGCCATCTATCTGCAGACGTTCGCATTTTCAGAGCAGCGCTGCCGGAGGCGCCCGGCACAGACCACCTAAGCTACGTTTGAAGTTTCAGGGGGCAAGACAAGCAAGCAGCCCCAGTCTCTGTGCCTCTGTGCGAGCAGTGCCATGGGCAGATGAGGCTGAGCAACAGCTTTCCAGGCTAGCTCTTTCTGCCTGCCAGCTATCTGCAGACGTTCGCATTTTTGGAGCAGCGCTGCCGGAGGCGCCCGGCACAGACCACCTAAGCTACGTTTGAAGTTTGAGGGGGCAAGACAAGCACGCAGCCCCAGTCTCTGTGCCTCTGTACGAGCAGTGCCATTGGCAGATGAGGCTGAGCAACAGCTTTCCAGGCTAGCTCTTTCTGCCCGCCAGCTATCTGCAGACGTTCGCATTTTCAGAGCAGCGCTGCCGGAGGCGCCCGGCACAGACCACCTAAGCTACGTTTGAAGTTTCAGGGGGCAAGACAAGCACGCAGCCCCAGTCTCTGTGCCTCTGTGCGAGCAGTGCCATGGGCAGATGAGGCTGAGCAACAGCTTTCCAGGCTAGCTCTTTCTGCCTGCCAGCTATCTGCAGATGTTCGCATTTTCAGAGCAGCGCTGCCGAAGGCGCCCGGCACAGACCACCTAAGCTACGTTTGAAGTTTGAGGGGGCAAGACAAGCAAGCAGCCCCAGTCTCTGTGCCTCTGTGCGAGCAGTGCCATGGGCAGATGAGGCTGAGCAACAGCTTTCCAGGCTAGCTCCTTCTGCCTGCCAGCTATCTGCAGACGTTCGCATTTTCGGAGCAGGGCTGCCGGAGGCGCCCGGCACAGACCACCTAAGCTACGTTTGAAGTTTGAGGGGGCAAGACAAGCAAGCAGCCCCAGTCTCTGTGCCTCTGTGCGAGCAGTGCCATGGGCAGATGAGGCTGAGCAACAGCTTTCCAGGCTAGCTCTTTCTGCCTGCCATCTATCTGCAGACGTTCGCATTTTCGGAGCAGCGCAGCCGGAGGCGCCCGGCACAGACCACCTAAGCTACGTTTGAAGTTTGAGGGGGCAAGACAAGCACGCAGCCCCAGTCTCTGTGCCTCTGTGCGAGCAGTGCCATGGGCAGATGAGGCTGAGCAACAGCTTTCCAGGCTAGCTCTTTCTGCCTGCCAGCTATCTGCAGACGTTCGCATTTTCAGAGCAGCGCTGCCGGAGGCGCCCGGCACAGACCACCTAAGCTACGTTTGAAGTTTCAGGGGGCAAGACAAGCACGCAGCCCCAGTCTCTGTGCCTCTGTGCGAGCAGTGCCATGGGCAGATGAGGCTGAGCAACAGCTTTCCAGGCTAGCTCTTTCTGCCTGCCAGCTATCTGCAGACGTTCGCATTTTCGGAGCAGCGCAGCAGGAGGCACCCGGCACAGACCACCTAAGCTACGTTTGAAGTTTCAGGGGGCAAGACAAGCAAGCAGCCCCAGTCTCTGTGCCTCTGTGCGAGCAGTGCCATGGGCAGATGAGGCTGAGCAACAGCTTTCCAGGCTAGCTCTTTCTGCCTGCCAGCTATCTGCAGACGTTCGCATTTTCAGAGCAGCGCTGCCGGAGGCGCCCGGCACAGACCACCTAAGCTACGTTTGAAGTTTCAGGGGGCAAGACAAGCAAGCAGCCCCAGTCTCTGTGCCTCTGTGCGAGCAGTGCCATGGGCAGATGAGGCTGAGCAACAGCTTTCCAGGCTAGCTCTTTCTGGCTGCCAGCTATCTGCAGACGTTCGCATTTTCAGAGCAGCGCTGCCGGAGGCGCCCGGCACAGACCACCTAAGCTACGTTTGAAGTTTGAGGGGGCGAGACAAGCACGCAGCCCCAGTCTCTGTGCCTCTGTGCGAGCAGTGCCATGGGCAGATGAGGCTGAGCAACAGCTTTCCAGGCTAGCTCTTTCTGCCTGCCAGCTATCTGCAGACGTTCGCATTTTCAGAGCAGCGCTGCCGGAGGCGCCCGGCACAGACCACCTAAGCTACGTTTGAAGTTTGAGGGGGCAAGACAAGCAAGCAGCCCCAGTCTCTGTGCCTCTGTGCAAGCAGTGCCATGGGCAGATGAGGCTGAGCAACAGCTTTCCAGGCTAGCTCTTTCTGCCTGCCATTTATCTGCAGACGTTCGCATTTTCAGAGCAGCGCTGCCGAAGGCGCCCGGCACAGACCACCTAAGGTACGTTTGAAGTTTGAGGGGGCAAGACAAGCACGCAGCCCCAGTCTCTGTGCCTCTGTGCGAGCAGTGCCATGGGCAGATGAGGCTGAGCAACAGCTTTCCAGGCTAGCTCTTTCTGCCTGCCAGCTATCTGCAGACGTTCGCATTTTCAGAGCAGCACTGCCGGAGGCGCCCGGCACAGACCACCTAAGGTACGTTTGAAGTTTGAGGGGGCAAGACAAGCAAGCAGCCCCAGTCTCTGTGCCTCTGTGCGAGCAGTGCCATGGGCAGATGAGGCTGAGCAACAGCTTTCCAGGCTAGCTCTTTCTGCCTGCCAGCTATCTGCAGACGTTCGCATTTTCGGAGCAGCGCTGCCGGAGGCGCCCGGCACAGACCACCTAAGCTACGTTTGAAGTTTGAGGGGGCAAGACAAGCAAGCAGCCCCAGTCTCTGTGCCTCTGTGCGAGCAGTGCCATGGGCAGATGAGGCTGAGCAACAGCTTTCCAGGCTAGCTCTTTCTGCCTGCCATCTATCTGCAGACTTTCGCATTTTCAGAGCAGCGCTGCCGGAGGCGCCCGGCACAGACCACCTAAGCTACGTTTGAAGTTTGAGGGGGCAAGACAAGCAAGCAGCCCCAGTCTCTGTGCCTCTGTGCGAGCAGTGCCATGGGCAGATGAGGCTGAGCAACAGCTTTCCAGGCTAGCTCTTTCTGCCTGCCAGCTATCTGCAGACGTTCGCATTTTCAGAGCAGCGCTGCCAGAGGCGCCCGGCACAGACCACCTAAGCTACGTTTGAAGTTTGAGGGGGCAAGACAAGCAAGCAGCCCCAGTCTCTGTGCCTCTGTGCAAGCAGTGCCATGGGCAGATGAGGCTGAGCAACAGCTTTCCAGGCTAGCTCTTTCTGCCTGCCATCTATCTGCAGACGTTCGCATTTTCAGAGCAGCGCTGCCGAAGGCGCCCGGCACAGACCACCTAAGCTACGTTTGAAGTTTGAGGGGGCAAGACAAGCACGCAGCCCCAGTCTCTGTGCCTCTGTGCGAGCAGTGCCATGGGCAGATGAGGCTGAGCAACAGCTTTCCAGGCTAGCTCTTTCTGCCTGCCATCTATCTGCAGACGTTCGCATTTTCAGAGCAGCGCTGCCGGAGGCGCCTGGCGCAGACCACCTGAGCTACGTTTGAAGTTTGAGGGGGCAAGACAAGCAAGCAGCCCCAGTCTCTGTGCCTCTGTGCGAGCAGTGCCATGGGCAGATGAGGCTAAGCAACAGCTTTCCAGGCTAGCTCTTTCTGCCTGCCATCTATCTGCAGACGTTCGCATTTTCGGAGCAGCGCTGCCGGAGGAGCCCGGCACAGACCACCTAAGCTACGTTTGAAGTTTGAGGGGACAAGACAAGCAAGCAGCCCCAGTCTCTGTGCCTCTGTGCGAGCAGTGCCATGGGCAGATGAGGCTGAGCAACAGCTTTCCAGGCTAGCTCTTTCTGCCTGCCAGCTATCTGCAGACGTTCGCATTTTCAGAGCAGCGCTGCCGGAGGCGCCCGGCACAGACCACCTAAGCTACGTTTGAAGTTTGAGGGGGCAAGACAAGCAAGCAGCCCCAGTCTCTGTGCCTCTGTGCGAGCAGTGCCATGGGCAGATGAGGCTGAGCAACAGCGTTCCAGGCTAGCTCTTTCTGCCTGCCAGCTATCTGCAGACGTTCGCATTTTCAGAGCAGCGCTGCCGGAGGCGCCCGGCACAGACCACCTAAGCTACGTTTGAAGTTTGAGGGGGCAAGACAAGCACGCAGCCCCAGTCTCTGTGCCTCTGTACGAGCAGTGCCATTGGCAGATGAGGCTGAGCAACAGCTTTCCAGGCTAGCTCTTTCTGCCTGCCAGCTATCTGCAGACGTTCGCATTTTCAGAGCAGCGCTGCCGGAGGCGCCCGGCACAGACCACCTAAGCTACGTTTGAAGTTTGAGGGGGCAAGACAAGCACGCAGCCCCAGTCTCTGTGCCTCTGTGCGAGCAGTGCCATGGGCAGATGAGGCTGAGCAACAGCTTTCCAGGCTAGCTCTTTCTGCCTGCCAGCTATCTGCAGATGTTCGCATTTTCAGAGCAGCGCTGCCGAAGGCGCCCGGCACAGACCACCTAAGCTACGTTTGAAGTTTGAGGGGGCAAGACAAGCAAGCAGCCCCAGTCTCTGTGCCTCTGTGCGAGCAGTGCCATGGGCAGATGAGGCTGAGCAACAGCTTTCCAGGCTAGCTCTTTCTGGCTGCCAGCTATCTGCAGACGTTCGCATTTTCAGAGCAGCGCTGCCGGAGGCGCCCGGCACAGACCACCTAAGCTACGTTTGAAGTTTCAGGGGGCAAGACAAGCAAGCAGCCCCAGTCTCTGTGCCTCTGTGCGAGCAGTGCCATGGGCAGATGAGACTGAGCAACAGCTTTCCAGGCTACCTCTTTCTGCCTACCAGCTATCTGCAGACGTTCGCATTTTCGGATCAGCGCTGCCGGAGGCGCCCAGCACAGACCACCTAAGCTACGTTTGAAGTTTGAGGGGGCAAGACAAGCAAGCAGCCCCAGTCTCTGTGCCTCTGTGCGAGCAGTGCCATGGGCAGATGAGGCTGAGCAACAGCTTTCCAGGCTAGCTCTTTCTGCCTACCATCTATCTGCAGACGTTCGCATTTTCGGATCAGCGCTGCCGGAGGCGCCCAGCACAGACCACCTAAGCTACGTTTGAAGTTTGAGGGGGCAAGACAAGCAAGCAGCCCCAGTCTCTGTGCCTCTGTGCGAGCAGTGCCATGGGCAGATGAGGCTGAGCAACAGCTTTCCAGGCTAGCTCTTTCTGGCTGCCAGCTATCTGCACACGTTCGCATTTTCGGAGCAGCGCTGCCGGAGGCGCCCGGCACAGACCACCTAAGCTACGTTTGAAGTTTGAGGGGGCAAGACAAGCACACAGCCCCAGTCTCTGTGCCTCTGTGCGAGCAGTGCCATGGGCAGATGAGGCTGAGCAACAGCTTTCCAGGCTAGCTCTTTCTGCCTGCCAGCTATCTGCAGACGTTCGCATTTTCGGAGCAGCGCTGCCGGAGGCGCCCGGCACAGACCACCTAAGCTACGTTTGAAGTTTGAGGGGGCAAGACAAGCAAGCAGCCCCAGTCTCTGTGCCTCTGTGCGAGCAGTGCCATGGGCAGATGAGGCTGAGCAACAGCTTTCCAGGCTAGCTCTTTCTGCCTGCCAGCTATCTGCAGACGTTCGCATTTTCAGAGCAGCGCTGCCGGAGGCGCCCGGCACAGACCACCTAAGATACGTTTGAAGTTTGAGGGGGCAAGACAAGCAAGCAGCCCCAGTCTCTGTGCCTCTGTGCGAGCAGTGCCATGGGCAGATGAGGCTGAGCAACAGCTTTCCAGGCTAGCTCTTTCTGCCTGCCAGCTATCTGCAGACGTTCGCATTTTCAGAGCAGCGCTGCCGGAGGCGCCCGGCACAGACCACCTAAGCAACGTTTGAAGTTTGAGGGGGCAAGGCAAGCAAGCAGCCCCAGTCTCTGTGCCTCTGTGCGAGCAGTGCCATGGGCAGATGAGGCTGAGCAACAGCTTTCCAGGCTAGCTCTTTCTGCCTGCCAGCTATCTGCAGACGTTCGCATTTTCGGAGCAGCGCTGCTGGAGGCGCCCGGCACAGACCACCTAAGCTACGTTTGAAGTTTGAGGGGGCAAGACAAGCAAGCAGCCCCAGTCTCTGTGCCTCTGTGCGAGCAGTGCCATGGGCAGATGAGGCTGAGCAACAGCTTTCCAGGCTAGCTCTTTCTGCCTGCCATCTATCTGCAGACTTTCGCATTTTCAGAGCAGCGCTGCCGGAGGCGCCCGGCACAGACCACCTAAGCTACGTTTGAAGTTTGAGGGGGCAAGACAAGCAAGCAGCCCCAGTCTCTGTGCCTCTGTGCGAGCAGTGCCATGGGCAGATGAGGCTGAGCAACAGCTTTCCAGGCTAGCTCTTTCTGCCTGCCAGCTATCTGCAGACGTTCGCATTTTCAGAGCAGCGCTGCCAGAGGCGCCCGGCACAGACCACCTAAGCTACGTTTGAAGTTTGAGGGGGCAAGACAAGCAAGCAGCCCCAGTCTCTGTGCCTCTGTGCGAGCAGTGCCATGGGCAGATGAGGCTGAGCAACAGCTTTCCAGGCTAGCTCTTTCTGCCTGCCATCTATCTGCAGACGTTCGCATTTTCAGAGCAGCGCTGCCGAAGGCGCCCGGCACAGACCACCTAAGCTACGTTTGAAGTTTGAGGGGGCAAGACAAGCACGCAGCCCCAGTCTCTGTGCCTCTGTGCGAGCAGTGCCATGGGCAGATGAGGCTGAGCAACAGCTTTCCAGGCTAGCTCTTTCTGCCTGCCAGCTATCTGCAGACGTTCGCATTTTCAGAGCAGCGCTGCCGGAGGCGCCTGGCGCAGACCACCTGAGCTACGTTTGAAGTTTGAGGGGGCAAGACAAGCAAGCAGCCCCAGTCTCTGTGCCTCTGTGCGAGCAGTGCCATGGGCAGATGAGGCTAAGCAACAGCTTTCCAGGCTAGCTCTTTCTGCCTGCCATCTATCTGCAGACGTTCGCATTTTCGGAGCAGCGCTGCCGGAGGCGCCCGGCACAGACCACCTAAGCTACGTTTGAAGTTTGAGGGGACAAGACAAGCACGCAGCCCCAGTCTCTGTGCCTCTGTGCGAGCAGTGCCATGGGCAGATGAGGCTGAGCAACAGCTTTCCAGGCTAGCTCTTTCTGCCTGCCAGCTATCTGCAGACGTTCGCATTTTCAGAGCAGCGCTGCCGGAGGCGCCCGGCACAGACCACCTAAGCTACGTTTGAAGTTTGAGGGGGCAAGACAAGCACGCAGCCCCAGTCTCTGTGCCTCTGTGCGAGCAGTGCCATGGGCAGATGAGGCTGAGCAACAGCTTTCCAGGCTAGCTCTTTCTGCCTGCCAGCTATCTGCAGATGTTCGCATTTTCAGAGCAGCGCTGCCGAAGGCGCCCGGCACAGACCACCTAAGCTACGTTTGAAGTTTGAGGGGGCAAGACAAGCAAGCAGCCCCAGTCTCTGTGCCTCTGTGCGAGCAGTGCCATGGGCAGATGAGGCTGAGCAACAGCTTTCCAGGCTAGCTCTTTCTGGCTGCCAGCTATCTGCAGACGTTCGCATTTTCAGAGCAGCGCTGCCGGAAGCGCCCGGCACAGACCACCTAAGCTACGTTTGAAGTTTGAGGGGGCAAGACAAGCAAGCAGCCCCAGTCTCTGTGCCTCTGTGCGAGCAGTGCCATGGGCAGATGAGACTGAGCAACAGCTTTCCAGGCTACCTCTTTCTGCCTACCAGCTATCTGCAGACGTTCGCATTTTCGGATCAGCGCTGCCGGAGGCGCCCAGCACAGACCACCTAAGCTACGTTTGAAGTTTGAGGGGGCAAGACAAGCAAGCAGCCCCAGTCTCTGTGCCTCTGTGCGAGCAGTGCCATGGGCAGATGAGGCTGAGCAACAGCTTTCCAGGCTAGCTCTTTCTGCCTACCATCTATCTGCAGACGTTCGCATTTTCGGATCAGCGCTGCCGGAGGCGCCCAGCACAGACCACCTAAGCTACGTTTGAAGTTTGAGGGGGCAAGACAAGCAAGCAGCCCCAGTCTCTGTGCCTCTGTGCGAGCAGTGCCATGGGCAGATGAGGCTGAGCAACAGCTTTCCAGGCTAGCTCTTTCTGCCTGCCAGCTATCTGCAGACGTTCGCATTTTCGGAGCAGCGCTGCCGGAGGCGCCCGGCACAGACCACCTAAGCTACGTTTGAAGTTTGAGGGGGCAAGACAAGCACACAGCCCCAGTCTCTGTGCCTCTGTGCGAGCAGTGCCATGGGCAGATGAGGCTGAGCAACAGCTTTCCAGGCTAGCTCTTTCTGCCTGCCAGCTATCTGCAGACGTTCGCATTTTCGGAGCAGCGCTGCCGGAGGCGCCCGGCACAGACCACCTAAGCTACGTTTCAAGTTTGAGGAGACAAGACAAGCAAGCAGCCCCAGTCTCTGTGCCTCTGTGCGAGCAGTGCCATGGGCAGATGAGGCTGAGCAACAGCTTTCCAGGCTAGCTCTTTCTGCCTGCCAGCTATCTGCAGACGTTCGCATTTTCAGAGCAGCGCTGCCGGAGGCGCCCGGCACAGACCACCTAAGATACGTTTGAAGTTTGAGGGGGCAAGACAAGCAAGCAGCCCCAGTCTCTGTGCCTCTGTGCGAGCAGTGCCATGGGCAGATGAGGCTGAGCAACAGCTTTCCAGGCTAGCTCTTTCTGCCTGCCAGCTATCTGCAGACGTTCGCATTTTCAGAGCAGCGCTGCCGGAGGCGCCCGGCACAGACCACCTAAGCAACGTTTGAAGTTTGAGGGGGCAAGGCAAGCAAGCAGCCCCAGTCTCTGTGCCTCTGTGCGAGCAGTGCCATGGGCAGATGAGGCTGAGCAACAGCTTTCCAGGCTAGCTCTTTCTGCCTGCCAGCTATCTGCAGACGTTCGCATTTTCGGAGCAGCGCTGCTGGAGGCGCCCGGCACAGACCACCTAAGCTACGTTTGAAGTTTGAGGGGGCAAGACAAGCAAGCAGCCCCAGTCTCTGTGCCTCTGTGCGAGCAGTGCCATGGGCAGATGAGGCTGAGCAACAGCTTTCCAGGCTAGCTCTTTCTGCCTGCCATCTATCTGCAGACTTTCGCATTTTCAGAGCAGCGCTGCCGGAGGCGCCCGGCACAGACCACCTAAGCTACGTTTGAAGTTTGAGGGGGCAAGACAAGCAAGCAGCCCCAGTCTCTGTGCCTCTGTGCGAGCAGTGCCATGGGCAGATGAGGCTGAGCAACAGCTTTCCAGGCTAGCTCTTTCTGCCTGCCAGCTATCTGCAGACGTTCGCATTTTCAGAGCAGCGCTGCCAGAGGCGCCCGGCACAGACCACCTAAGCTACGTTTGAAGTTTGAGGGGGCAAGACAAGCAAGCAGCCCCAGTCTCTGTGCCTCTGTGCGAGCAGTGCCATGGGCAGATGAGGCTGAGCAACAGCTTTCCAGGCTAGCTCTTTCTGCCTGCCATCTATCTGCAGACGTTCGCATTTTCAGAGCAGCGCTGCCGAAGGCGCCCGGCACAGACCACCTAAGCTACGTTTGAAGTTTGAGGGGGCAAGACAAGCACGCAGCCCCAGTCTCTGTGCCTCTGTGCGAGCAGTGCCATGGGCAGATGAGGCTGAGCAACAGCTTTCCAGGCTAGCTCTTTCTGCCTGCCAGCTATCTGCAGACGTTCGCATTTTCAGAGCAGCGCTGCCGGAGGCGCCTGGCGCAGACCACCTGAGCTACGTTTGAAGTTTGAGGGGGCAAGACAAGCAAGCAGCCCCAGTCTCTGTGCCTCTGTGCGAGCAGTGCCATGGGCAGATGAGGCTAAGCAACAGCTTTCCAGGCTAGCTCTTTCTGCCTGCCATCTATCTGCAGACGTTCGCATTTTCGGAGCAGCGCTGCCGGAGGCGCCCGGCACAGACCACCTAAGCTACGTTTGAAGTTTGAGGGGACAAGACAAGCACGCAGCCCCAGTCTCTGTGCCTCTGTGCGAGCAGTGCCATGGGCAGATGAGGCTGAGCAACAGCTTTCCAGGCTAGCTCTTTCTGCCTGCCAGCTATCTGCAGACGTTCGCATTTTCGGAGCAGCGCTGCCGGAGGCGCCCGGCACAGACCACCTAAGCTACGTTTGAAGTTTGAGGGGGCAAGACAAGCACGCAGCCCCAGTCTCTGTGCCTCTGTACGAGCAGTGCCATTGGCAGATGAGGCTGAGCAACAGCTTTCCAGGCTAGCTCTTTCTGCCTGCCAGCTATCTGCAGACGTTCGCATTTTCAGAGCAGCGCTGCCGGAGGCGCCCAGCACAGACCACCTAAGCTACGTTTGAAGTTTGAGGGGGCAAGACAAGCACGCAGCCCCAGTCTCTGTGCCTCTGTGCGAGCAGTGCCATGGGCAGATGAGGCTGAGCAACAGCTTTCCAGGCTAGCTCTTTCTGCCTGCCAGCTATCTGCAGATGTTCGCATTTTCAGAGCAGCGCTGCCGAAGGCGCCCGGCACAGACCACCTAAGCTACGTTTGAAGTTTGAGGGGGCAAGACAAGCAAGCAGCCCCAGTCTCTGTGCCTCTGTGCGAGCAGTGCCATGGGCAGATGAGGCTGAGCAACAGCTTTCCAGGCTAGCTCTTTCTGCCTGCCATCTATCTGCAGACATTCGCATTTTTGGAGCAGCGCTGCCGGAGGCGCCCGGCACAGACCACCTAAGCTACGTTTGAAGTTTGAGGGGGCAAGACAAGCACGCAGCCCCAGTCTCTGTGCCTCTGTGCGAGCAGTGCCATGGGCAGATGAGGCTGAGCAACAGTTTTCCAGGCTAGCTCTTTCTGCCTGCCAGCTATCTGCAGACGTTCGCATTTTCGGAGCAGCGCTGCCGGAGGCGCCCGGCACAGACCACCTAAGCTACGTTTGAAGTTTGAGGGGGCAAGACAAGCAAGCAGCCCCAGTCTCTGTGCCTCTGTGCGAGCAATGCCATGGGCAGATGAGGCTGAGCAACAGCTTTCCAGGCTAGCTCTTTCTGCCTGCCAGCTATCTGCAGACGTTCGCATTTTCAGAACAGCGCTGCCGGAGGCGCCCGGCACAGACCACCTAATCTACGTTTGAAGTTTTAGGGGGCAAGACAAGCACGCAGCCCCAGTCTCTGTGCCTCTGTGCGAGCAGTGCCATGGGCAGATGAGGCTGAGCAACAGCTTTCCAGGCTAGCTCTTTCTGCCTGCCAGCTATCTGCAGACGTTCGCATTTTCAGAGCAGCGCTGCCGGAGGCGCCCGGCACAGACCACCTAAGCTACGTTTGAAGTTTCAGGGGGCAAGACAAGCAAGCAGCCCCAGTCTCTGTGCCTCTGTGCGAGCAGTGCCATGGGCAGATGAGACTGAGCAACAGCTTTCCAGGCTACCTCTTTCTGCCTACCAGCTATCTGCAGACGTTCGCATTTTCGGATCAGCGCTGCCGGAGGCGCCCAGCACAGACCACCTAAGCTACGTTTGAAGTTTGAGGGGGCAAGACAAGCAAGCAGCCCCAGTCTCTGTGCCTCTGTGCGAGCAGTGCCATGGGCAGATGAGGCTGAGCAACAGCTTTCCAGGCTAGCTCTTTCTGCCTACCATCTATCTGCAGACGTTCGCATTTTCGGATCAGCGCTGCCGGAGGCGCCCAGCACAGACCACCTAAGCTACGTTTGAAGTTTGAGGGGGCAAGACAAGCACGCAGCCCCAGTCTCTGTGCCTCTGTGCGAGCAGTGCCATGGGCAGATGAGGCTGAGCAACAGCTTTCCAGGCTAGCTCTTTCTGCCTGCCAGCTATCTGCAGACGTTCGCATTTTCGGAGCAGCGCTGCCGGAGGCGCCCGGCACAGACCACCTAAGCTACGTTTGAAGTTTGAGGGGGCAAGACAAGCACACAGCCCCAGTCTCTGTGCCTCTGTGCGAGCAGTGCCATGGGCAGATGAGGCTGAGCAACAGCTTTCCAGGCTAGCTCTTTCTGCCTGCCAGCTATCTGCAGACGTTCGCATTTTCGGAGCAGCGCTGCCGGAGGCGCCCGGCACAGACCACCTAAGCTACGTTTCAAGTTTGAGGAGACAAGACAAGCAAGCAGCCCCAGTCTCTGTGCCTCTGTGCGAGCAGTGCCATGGGCAGATGAGGCTGAGCAACAGCTTTCCAGGCTAGCTCTTTCTGCCTGCCAGCTATCTGCAGACGTTCGCATTTTCAGAGCAGCGCTGCCGGAGGCGCCCGGCACAGACCACCTAAGATACGTTTGAAGTTTGAGGGGGCAAGACAAGCAAGCAGCCCCAGTCTCTGTGCCTCTGTGCGAGCAGTGCCATGGGCAGATGAGGCTGAGCAACAGCTTTCCAGGCTAGCTCTTTCTGCCTGCCAGCTATCTGCAGACGTTCGCATTTTCGGATCAGCGCTGCCGGAGGCGCCCAGCACAGACCACCTAAGCTACGTTTGAAGTTTGAGGGGGCAAGACAAGCACGCAGCCCCAGTCTCTGTGCCTCTGTGCGAGCAGTGCCATGGGCAGATGAGGCTGAGCAACAGCTTTCCAGGCTAGCTCTTTCTGCCTGCCATCTATCTGCAGACGTTCGCATTTTCGGAGCAGCGCTGCCGGAGGCGCCCGGCACAGACCACCTAAGCTACGTTTGAAGTTTGAGGGGACAAGACAAGCAAGCAGCCCCAGTCTCTGTGCCTCTGTGCGAGCAGTGCCATGGGCAGATGAGGCTGAGCAACAGCTTTCCAGGCTAGCTCTTTCTGCCTGCCATCTATCTGCAGACGTTCGCATTTTCAGAGCAGCGCTGCCGGAGGCGCCCGGCACAGACCACCTAAGCTACGTTTGAAGTTTGAGGGGGCAAGACAAGCACGCAGCCCCAGTCTCTGTGCCTCTGTGCGAGCAGTGCCATGGGCAGATGAGGCTGAGCAACAGCTTTCCAGGCTAGCTCTTTCTGCCTGCCAGCTATCTGCAGACGTTCGCATTTTCGGAGCAGCGCTGCCGGAGGCGCCCGGCACAGACCACCTAAGCTACGTTTGAAGTTTGAGGGGGCAAGACAAGCACGCAGCCCCAGTCTCTGTGCCTCTGTGCGAGCAGTGCCATGGGCAGATGAGGCTGAGCAACAGCTTTCCAGGCTAGCTCTTTCTGCCTGCCAGCTATCTGCAGACGTTCGCATTTTCAGAGCAGCGCTGCCGGAGGCGCCCAGCACAGACCACCTAAGCTACGTTTGAAGTTTGAGGGGACAAGACAAGCACGCAGCCCCAGTCTCTGTGCCTCTGTGCGAGCAGTGCCATGGGCAGATGAGGCTGAGCAACAGCTTTCCAGGCTAGCTCTTTCTGCCTGCCAGCTATCTGCAGACGTTCGCATTTTCGGAGCAGCGCTGCCGGAGGCGCCCGGCACAGACCACCTAAGCTACGTTTGAAGTTTGAGGGGACAAGACAAGCAAGCAGCCCCAGTCTCTGTGCCTCTGTGCGAGCAGTGCCATGGGCAGATGAGGCTGAGCAACAGCTTTCCAGGCTACCTCTTTCTGCCTGCCAGCTATCTGCAGACGTTCGCATTTTCGGAGCAGCGCTGCTGGAGGCGCCCGGCACAGACCACCTAAGCTACATTTGAAGTTTGAGGTGGCAAGACAAGCAAGCAGCCCCAGTCTCTGTGCCTCTGTGCGAGCAGTGCCATGGGCAGATGAGGCTGAGCAACAGCTTTCCAGGCTAGCTCTTTCTGCCTGCCATCTATCTGCAGACGTTCGCATTTTCAGAGCAGCGCTGCCGGAGGCGCTCGGCACAGACCACCTAAGCTACGTTTGAAGTTTGAGGGGGCAAGACAAGCACGCAGCCCCAGTCTCTGTGCCTCTGTGCGAGCAGTGCCATGGGCAGATGAGGCTGAGCAACAGCTTTCCAGGCTAGCTCTTTCTGCCTGCCAGCTATCTGCAGATGTTCGCATTTTCGGAGCAGCGCTGCCGGAGGCGCCCGGCACAGACCACCTAAGCTACGTTTGAAGTTTGAGGGGGCAAGACAAGCAAGCAGCCCCAGTCTCTGTGCCTCTGTGCAAGCAGTGCCATGGGCAGATGAGGCTGAGCAACAGCTTTCCAGGCTAGCTCTTTCTGCCTGCCATCTATCTGCAGACGTTCGCATTTTCAGAGCAGGTCTGCCGGAGGCGCCCGGCACAGACCACCTAAGATACGTTTGAAGTTTGAGGGGGCAAGACAAGCAAGCAGCCCCAGTCTCTGTGCCTCTGTGCGAGCAGTGCCATGGGCAGATGAGGCTGAGCAACAGCTTTCCAGGCTAGCTCTTTCTGCCTGCCAGCTATCTGCAGACGTTCGCATTTTCAGAGCAGCGCTGCCGGAGGCGCCCGGCACAGACCACCTAAGCAACGTTTGAAGTTTGAGGGGGCAAGGCAAGCAAGCAGCCCCAGTCTCTGTGCCTCTGTGCGAGCAGTGCCATGGGCAGATGAGGCTGAGCAACAGCTTTCCAGGCTAGCTCTTTCTGCCTGCCAGCTATCTGCAGACGTTCGCATTTTCGGAGCAGCGCTGCCGGAGGCGCCCGGCACAGACCACCTAAGCTATGTTTGAAGTTTCAGGGGACAAGACAAGCAAGCAGCCCCAGTCTCTGTGCCTCTGTGCGAGCAGTGCCATGGGCAGATGAGGCTGAGCAACAGCTTTCCAGGCTAGCTCTTTCTGCCTGCCAGCTATCTACAGACGTTCGCATTTTCGGAGCAGCGCTGCCGGAGGCGCCCGGCACAGACCACCTAAGCTACGTTTGAAGTTTGAGTGGGCAAGACAAGCAAGCAGCCCCAGTCTCTGTGCCTCTGTGTGAGCAGTGCCATGGGCAGATGAGGCTGAGCAACAGCTTTCCAGGCTAGCTCTTTCTGCCTGCCATCTATCTGCAGACGTTCGCATTTTCAGAGCAGCGCTGCCGGAGGCGCCCGGCACAGACCACCTAAGCTACGTTTGAAGTTTGAGGGGGCAAGACAAGCAAGCAGCCCCAGTCTCTGTGCTTCTGTGCGAGCAGTGCCATGGGCAGATGAGGCTGAGCAACAGCTTTCCAGGCTAGCTCTTTCTGCCTGCCAGCTATCTGCAGACGTTCGCATTTTCAGAGCAGCGCTGCCGGAGGCGCCCGGCACAGACCACCTAAGCTACGTTTGAAGTTTGAGGGGGCAAGACAAGCAAGCAGCCCCAGTCTCTGTGCCTCTGTGCAAGCAGTGCCATGGGCAGATGAGGCTGAGCAACAGCTTTCCAGGCTAGCTCTTTCTGCCTGCCATCTATCTGCAGACGTTCGCATTTTCGGAGCAGCGCTGCCGGAGGCGCCCGGCACAGACCACCTAAGCTACGTTTGAAGTTTCAGGGGGCAAGACAAGCACGCAGCCCCAGTCTCTGTGCCTCTGTGCGACCAGTGCCATGGGCAGATGAGGCTGAGCAACAGCTTTCCAGGCTAGCTCTTTCTGCCTGCCAGCTATCTGCAGACGTTCGCATTTTCAGAGCAGCGCTGCCGGAGGCGCCCGGCACAGACCACCTAAGCTACGTTTGAAGTTTGAGGGGGCAAGACAAGCACGCAGCCCCAGTCTCTGTGCCTCTGTGCGAGCAGTGCCATGGGCAGATGAGGCTGAGCAACAGCTTTCCAGGCTAGCTCTTTCTGCCTGCCAGCTATCTGCAGACGTTCGCATTTTCGGAGCAGCGCAGCCGGAGGCGCCCGGCACAGACCACCTAAGCTACGTTTGAAGTTTGAGGGGGCAAGACAAGCAAGCAGCCCCAGTCTCTGTGCCTCTGTGCGAGCAGTGCCATGGGCAGATGAGGCTGAGCAACAGCTTTCCAGGCTAGCTCTTTCTGCCTGCCAGCTATCTGCAGACATTCGCATTTTCAGAGCAGCGCTGCCGGAGGCGCCCGGCACTGACCACCTAAGCTACGTTTGAAGTTTCAGAGGGCAAGACAAGCACGCAGCCCCAGTCTCTGTGCCTCTGTGCGAGCAGTGCCATGGGCAGATGAGGCTGAGCAACAGCTTTCCAGGCTAGCTCTTTCTGCCTGCCAGCTATCTGCAGACGTTCGCATTTTCGGAGCAGCGCTGCCGGAGGCGCCCGGCACAGACCACCTAAGCTACGTTTGAAGTTTCAGGGGGCAAAACAAGCACGCAGCCCCAGTCTCTGTGCCTCTGTGCGAGCAGTGCCATGGGCAGATGAGGCTGAGCAACAGCTTTCCAGGCTAGCTCTTTCTGCCTGCCAGCTATCTGCAGACGTTCGCATTTTCAGAGCAGCACTGCCGGAGGCGCCCGGCACAGACCACCTAAGCTACGTTTGAAGTTTGAGGGGGCAAGACAAGCAAGCAGCCCCAGTCTCTGTGCCTCTGTGCGAGCAGTGCCATGGGCAGATGAGGCTGAGCAACAGCTTTCCAGGCTAGCTCTTTCTGCCTGCCATCTATCTGCAGACGTTCGCATTTTCGGAGCAGCGCAGCAGGAGGCGCCCGGCACAGACCACCTAAGCTACGTTTGAAGTTTGAGGGGGCAAGACAAGCAAGCAGCCCCAGTCTCTGTGCCTCTGTGCGAGCAGTGCCATGGGCAGATGAGGCTGAGCAACAGCTTTCCAGGCTAGCTCTTTCTGCCTGCCAGCTATCTGCAGACGTTCGCATTTTCAGAGCAGCGCTGCCGAAGGCGCCCGGCACAGACCACCTAAGCTACGTTTGAAGTTTCAGGGGCAAGACAAGCACGCAGCCCCAGTCTCTGTGCCTCTGTGCGAGCAGTGCCATTGGCAGATGAGGCTGAGCAACAGCTTTCCAGGCTAGCTCTTTCTGCCTGCCAGCTATCTGCAGATGTTCGCATTTTCGGAGCAGCGCTGCCGGAGGCGCCCGGCACAGACCACCTAAGCTACGTTTGAAGTTTGAGGGGACAAGACAAGCAAGCAGCCCCAGTCTCTGTGCCTCTGTGCGAGCAGTGCCATGGGCAGATGAGGCTGAGCAACAGCTTTCCAGGCTAGCTCTTTCTGCCTGCCATCTATCTGCAGACGTTCGCATTTTCAGAGCAGGTCTGCCGGAGGCGCCCGGCACAGACCACCTAAGATACGTTTGAAGTTTGAGGGGGCAAGACAAGCAAGCAGCCCCAGTCTCTGTGCCTCTGTGCGAGCAGTGCCATGGGCAGATGAGGCTGAGCAACAGCTTTCCAGGCTAGCTCTTTCTGCCTGCCATCTATCTGCAGACGTTCGCATTTTCAGAGCAGCGCTGCCGGAGGCGCCCGGCACAGACCACCTAAGCAACGTTTGAAGTTTGAGTGGACAAGGCAAGCAAGCAGCCCCAGTCTCTGTGCCTCTGTGCGAGCAGTGCCATGGGCAGATGAGGCTGAGCAACAGCTTTCCAGGCTAGCTCTTTCTGCCTGCCAGCTATCTGCAGACGTTCGCATTTTCGGAGCAGCGCTGCCGGAGGCGCCCGGCACAGACCACCTAAGCTATGTTTGAAGTTTCAGGGGACAAGACAAGCAAGCAGCCCCAGTCTCTGTGCCTCTGTGCGAGCAGTGCCATGGGCAGATGAGGCTGAGCAACAGCTTTCCAGGCTAGCTCTTTCTGCCTGCCAGCTATCTGCAGACGTTCGCATTTTCGGAGCAGCGCTGCCGGAGGCGCCCGGCACAGACCACCTAAGCTACGTTTGAAGTTTGAGTGGGCAAGACAAGCAAGCAGCCCCAGTCTCTGTGCCTCTGTGCGAGCAGTGCCATGGGCAGATGAGGCTGAGCAACAGCTTTCCAGGCTAGCTCTTTCTGCCTGCCATCTATCTGCAGACGTTCGCATTTTCAGAGCAGCGCTGCCGGAGGCGCCCGGCACAGACCACCTAAGCTACGTTTGAAGTTTGAGGGGGCAAGACAAGCACGCAGCCCCAGTCTCTGTGCCTCTGTGCGAGCAGTGCCATGAGCAGATGAGGCTGAGCAACAGCTTTCCAGGCTAGCTCTTTCTGCCTGCCAGCTATCTGCAGACGTTCGCATTTTCAGAGCAGCGCTGCCGAAGGCGCCCGGCACAGACCACCTAAGCTACGTTTGAAGTTTGAGGGGGAAAGACAAGCACGCAGCCCCAGTCTCTGTGCCTCTGTGCGAGCAGTGCCATGGGCAGATGAGGCTGAGCAACAGCTTTCCAGGCTAGCTCTTTCTGCCTGCCAGCTATCTGCAGACGTTCGCATTTTCGGAGCAGCGCAGCCGGAGGCGCCCGGCACAGACCACCTAAGCTACGTTTGAAGTTTGAGGGGGCAAGACAAGCACGCAGCCCCAGTCTCTGTGCCTCTGTGCGAGCAGTGCCATGGGCAGATGAGGCTGAGCAACAGCTTTCCAGGCTAGCTCTTTCTGCCTGCCAGCTATCTGCAGACGTTCGCATTTTCAGAGCAGCGCTGCCGGAGGCGCCCGGCACAGACCACCTAAGCTACGTTTGAAGTTTGAGGGGGCAAGACAAGCACGCAGCCCCAGTCTCTGTGCCTCTGTGCGAGCAGTGCCATGGGCAGATGAGGCTGAGCAACAGCTTTCCAGGCTAGCTCTTTCTGCCTGCCAGCTATCTGCAGACGTTCGCATTTTCAGAGCAGCGCTGCGGGAGGCGCCCGGCACAGACCACCTAAGCTACGTTTGAAGTTTGAGGGGGCAAGACAAGCACGCAGCCCCAGTCTCTGTGCCTCTGTGCGAGCAGTGCCATGGGCAGATGAGGCTGAGCAACAGCTTTCCAGGCTAGCTCTTTCTGCCTGCCAGCTATCTGCAGACGTTCGCATTTTCAGAGCAGCACTGCCGGATGCGCCCGGCACAGACCACCTAAGCTACGTTTGAAGTTTCAGGGGGCAAGACAAGCAAGCAGCCCCAGTCTCTGTGCCTCTGTGCGAGCAGTGCCATGGGCAGATGAGGCTGAGCAACAGCTTTCCAGGCTAGCTCTTTCTGCCTGCCAGCTATCTGCAGACGTTCGCATTTTCGGAGCAGCGCAGCCGGAGGCGCCCGACACAGACCACCTAAGCTACGTTTGAAGTTTGAGGGGGCAAGAGAAGCAAGCAGCCCCAGTCTCTGTGCCTCTGTGCGAGCAGTGCCATGGGCAGATGAGGCTGAGCAACAGCTTTCCAGGCTAGCTCTTTCTGGCTGCCAGCTATCTGCAGACGTTCGCATTTTCGGAGCAGCGCTGCCGGAGGCGCCCGGCACAGACCACCTAAGCTACGTTTGAAGTTTGAGTGGGCAAGACAAGCAAGCAGCCCCAGTCTCTGTGCTTCTGTGCGAGCAGTGCCATGGGCAGATGAGGCTGAGCAACAGCTTTCCAGGCTAGCTCTTTCTGCCTGCCAGCTATCTGCAGACGTTCGCATTTTCAGAGCAGCGCTGCCGGAGGCGCCCGGCACAGACCACCTAAGCTACGTTTGAAGTTTGAGGGGGCAAGACAAGCAAGCAGCCCCAGTCTCTGTGCCTCTGTGCAAGAAGTGCCATGGGCAGATGAGGCTGAGCAACAGCTTTCCAGGCTAGCTCTTTCTGCATGCCATCTATCTGCAGACGTTCGCATTTTCGGAGCAGCGCTGCCGGAGGCGCCCGGCACAGACCACCTAAGCTACGTTTGAAGTTTCAGGGGGCAAGACAAGCACGCAGCCCCAGTCTCTGTGCCTCTGTGCGACCAGTGCCATGGGCAGATGAGGCTGAGTACCAGCTTTCCAGGCTAGCTCTTTCTGCCTGCCAGCTATCTGCAGACGTTCGCATTTTCAGAGCAGCGCTGCCGGAGGCGCCCGGCACAGACCACCTAAGCTACGTTTGAAGTTTGAGGGGGCAAGACAAGCAAGCAGCCCCAGTCTCTGTGCCTCTGTGCGAGCAGTGCCATGGGCAGATGAGGCTGAGCAACAGCTTTCCAGGCTAGCTCTTTCTGCCTGCCAGCTATCTGCAGACGTTTGCATTTTCGGAGCAGCGCAGCCGGAGGCGCCCGGCACAGACCACCTAAGCTACGTTTGAAGTTTGAGGGGGCAAGACAAGCAAGCAGCCCCAGTCTCTGTGCCTCTGTGCGAGCAGTGCCATGGGCAGATGAGGCTGAGCAACAGCTTTCCAGGCTAGCTCTTTCTGCCTGCCAGCTATCTGCAGACATTCGCATTTTCAGAGCAGCGTTGCCGGAGGCGCCCGGCACTGACCACCTAAGCTACGTTTGAAGTTTCAGAGGGCAAGACAAGCACGCAGCCCCAGTCTCTGTGCCTCTGTGCGAGCAGTGCCATGGGCAGATGAGGCTGAGCAACAGCTTTCCAGGCTAGCTCTTTCTGCCTGCCAGCTATCTGCAGACATTCGCATTTTCAGAGCAGCGCTGCCGAAGGCGCCCGGCACAGACCACCTAAGCTACGTTTGAAGTTTCAGGGGCAAGACAAGCACGCAGCCCCAGTCTCTGTGCCTCTGTGCGAGCAGTGCCATTGGCAGATGAGGCTGAGCAACAGCTTTCCAGGCTAGCTCTTTCTGCCTGCCAGCTATCTGCAGACGTTCGCATTTTCGGAGCAGCGCTGCCGGAGGCGCCCGGCACATACCACCTAAGCTACGTTTGAAGTTTGAGGGGGCAAGACAAGCAAGCAGACCCAGTCTCTGTGCCTCTGTGCGAGCAGTGCCATGGGCAGATGAGGCTGAGCAACAGCTTTCCAGGCTAGCTCTTTCTGCCTGCCATCTATCTGCAGACGTTCGCATTTTCGGAGCAGCGCTGCCGGAGGAGCCCGGCACAGACCACCTAAGCTACGTTAGAAGTTTCAGGGGGCAAGACAAGCACGCAGCCCCAGTCTCTGTGCCTCTGTGCGACCAGTGCCATGGGCAGATGAGGCTGAGCAACAGCTTTCCAGGCTAGCTCTTTCTGCCTGCCAGCTATCTGCAGACGTTCGCATTTTCGGAGCAGCGCAGCCGGAGGCGCCCGGCACAGACCACCTAAGCTACGTTTGAAGTTTGAGGGGGCAAGACAAGCAAGCAGCCCCAGTCTCTGTGCCTCTGTGCGAGCAGTGCCATGGGCAGATGAGGCTGAGCAACAGCTTTCCAGGCTAGCTCTTTCTGCCTGCCAGCTATCTGCAGACATTCGCATTTTCAGAGCAGCGCTGCCGGAGGCGCCCGGCACTGACCACCTAAGCTACGTTTCAA
This sequence comes from Opisthocomus hoazin, assembly GCF_030867145.1. Taxonomy (NCBI): domain Eukaryota; kingdom Metazoa; phylum Chordata; class Aves; order Opisthocomiformes; family Opisthocomidae; genus Opisthocomus; species Opisthocomus hoazin. The sequence goes on from NW_027448788.1 coordinate 735,963, forward strand.
GTTTCAGAGGGCAAGACAAGCACGCAGCCCCAGTCTCTGTGCCTCTGTGCGAGCAGTGCCATGGGCAGATGAGGCTGAGCAACAGCTTTCCAGGCTAGCTCTTTCTGCCTGCCAGCTATCTGCAGACGTTCGCATTTTCAGAGCAGCACTGCCGGAGGCGCCCGGCACAGACCACCTAAGCTACGTTTGAAGTTTGAGGGGGCAAGACAAGCAAGCAGCCCCAGTCTCTGTGCCTCTGTGCGAGCAGTGCCATGGGCAGATGAGGCTGTGCAACAGCTTTCCAGGCTAGCTCTTTCTGCCTGCCAGCTATCTGCAGACGTTCGCATTTTCAGAGCAGCGCTGCCGAAGGTACCCGGCACGGACCACCTAAGCTACATTTGAAGTTTGAGGTGGCAAAACAAGCAAGCAGCCCCAGTCTCTGTGCCTCTGTGCGAGCAGTGCCATGGGCAGATGAGGCTGAGCAACAGCTTTCCAGGCTAGCTCTTTCTGCCTGCCAGCTATCTGCAGACGTTCGCATTTTCAGAGCAGCGCTGCCGGAGGCGCCCGGCACAGACCACCTAAGCTACGTTTGAAGTTTGAGTGGGCAAGACAAGCACGCAGCCCCAGTCTCTGTGCCTCTGTGCGAGCAGTGCCATGGGCAGATGAGGCTGAGCAACAGCTTTCCAGGCTAGCTCTTTCTGCCTGCCAGCTATCTGCAGACGTTCGCATTTTCAGAGCAGCGCTACCGGAGGCGCCCGGCACAGACCACCTAAGCTACGTTTGAAGTTTGAGGGGGCAAGACAAGCAAGCAGCCCCAGTCTCTGTGCCTCTGTGCGAGCAGTGCCATGGGCAGATGAGGCTGAGCAACAGCTTTCCAGGCTAGCTCTTTCTGCCTGCCAGCTATCTGCAGACGTTCGCATTTTCGGAGCAGCGCAGCCGGAGGCGCCCGGCACAGACCACCTAAGCTACGTTTGAAGTTTGAGGGGGCAAGACAAGCAAGCAGCCCCAGTCTCTGTGCCTCTGTGCGAGCAGTGCCATGGGCAGATGAGGCTGAGCAACAGCTTTCCAGGCTAGCTCTTTCTGCCTGCCAGCTATCTGCAGACATTCGCATTTTCAGAGCAGCGCTGCCGGAGGCGCCCGGCACTGACCACCTAAGCTACGTTTCAAGTTTCAGAGGGCAAGACAAGCACGCAGCCCCAGTCTCTGTGCCTCTGTGCGAGCAGTGCCATGGGCAGATGAGGCTGAGCAACAGCTTTCCAGGCTAGCTCTTTCTGCCTGCCAGCTATCTGCAGACGTTCGCATTTTCAGAGCAGCACTGCCGGAGGCGCCCGGCACAGACCACCTAAGCTACGTTTGAAGTTTGAGGGGGCAAGACAAGCAAGCAGCCCCAGTCTCTGTGCCTCTGTGCGAGCAGTGCCATGGGCAGATGAGGCTGTGCAACAGCTTTCCAGGCTAGCTCTTTCTGCCTGCCAGCTATCTGCAGACGTTCGCATTTTCAGAGCAGCGCTGCCGAAGGTACCCGGCACGGACCACCTAAGCTACATTTGAAGTTTGAGGTGGCAAAACAAGCAAGCAGCCCCAGTCTCTGTGCCTCTGTGCGAGCAGTGCCATGGGCAGATGAGGCTGAGCAACAGCTTTCCAGGCTAGCTCTTTCTGCCTGCCAGCTATCTGCAGACGTTCGCATTTTCAGAGCAGCGCTGCCGGAGGCGCCCGGCACAGACCACCTAAGCTACGTTTGAAGTTTGAGTGGGCAAGACAAGCACGCAGCCCCAGTCTCTGTGCCTCTGTGCGAGCAGTGCCATGGGCAGATGAGGCTGAGCAACAGCTTTCCAGGCTAGCTCTTTCTGCCTGCCAGCTATCTGCAGACGTTCGCATTTTCAGAGCAGCGCTGCCGGAGGCGCCCGGCACAGACCACCTAAGCTACGTTTGAAGTTTGAGGGGGCAAGACAAGCAAGCAGCCCCAGTCTCTGTGCCTCTGTGCAAGCAGTGCCATGGGCAGATGAGGATGAGCAACAGCTTTCCAGGCTAGCTCTTTCTGCCTGCCATCTATCTGCAGACATTCGCATTTTCGGAGCAGCGCTGCCGGAGGCGCCCGGCACAGACCACCTAAGCTACGTTTGAAGTTTGAGGGGGCAAGACAAGCACGCAGCCCCAGTCTCTGTGCCTCTGTGCGAGCAGTGCCATGGGCAGATGAGGCTGAGCAACAGCTTTCCAGGCTAGCTCTTTCTGCCTGCCAGCTATCTGCAGACGTTCGCATTTTCAGAGCAGCGCTGCCGGAGGCGCCCGGCACAGACCACCTAAGCTACTTTTGAAGTTTCAGGGGGCAAGACAAGCACGCAGCCCCAGTCTCTGTGCCTCTGTGCGAGCAGTGCCATGGGCAGATGAGGCTGAGCAACAGCTTTCCAGGCTAGCTCTTTCTGCCTGCCAGCTATCTGCAGACGTTCGCATTTTCAGAGCAGCGCTGCCGGAGGCGCCCGGCACAGACCACCTAAGCTACGTTTGAAGTTTGAGGGGGCGAGACAAGCACGCAGCCCCAGTCTCTGTGCCTCTGTGCGAGCAGTGCCATGGGCAGATGAGGCTGAGCAACAGCTTTCCAGGCTAGCTCTTTCTGCCTGCCAGCTATCTGCAGACGTTCGCATTTTCAGAGCAGCGCTGCCGGAGGCGCCCGGCACAGAACACCTAAGCTACGTTTGAAGTTTGAGGGGGCAAGACAAGCACGCAGCCCCAGTCTCTGTGCCTCTGTGCGAGCAGTGCCATGGGCAGATGAGGCTGAGCAACAGCTTTCCAGGCTAGCTCTTTCTGCCTGCCATCTATCTGCAGACGTTCGCATTTTCAGAGCAGCGCTGCCGAAGGCGCCCGGCACAGACCACCTAAGCTACGTTTGAAGTTTGAGGGGGCAAGACAAGCACGCAGCCCCAGTCTCTGTGCCTCTGTGCGACCAGTGCCATGGGCAGATGAGGCTGAGCAACAGCTTTCCAGGCTAGCTCTTTCTGCCTGCCATCTATCTGCAGACGTTCGCATTTTCGGAGCAGCGCTGCCGGAGGCGCCCGGCACAGACCACCTAAGCTACGTTTGAAGTTTGAGGGGGCAAGACAAGCACGCAGCCCCAGTCTCTGTGCCTCTGTGCGAGCAGTGCCATGGGCAGATGAGGCTGAGCAACAGCTTTCCAGGCTAGCTCTTTCTGCCTGTCATCTATCTGCAGACGTTCGCATTTTCGGAGAAGCGCTGCCGGAGGCGCCCGGCACAGACCACCTAAGCTACGTTTGAAGTTTGAGGGGGCAAGACAAGCAAGCAGCCCCAGTCTCTGTGCCTCTGTGCGAGCAGTGCCATGGGCAGATGAGGCTGAGCAACAGCTTTCCAGGCTAGCTCTTTCTGCCTGCCAGCTATCTGCAGACGTTCGCATTTTCAGAGCAGCGCTGCCGGAGGCGCCCGGCACAGACCACCTAAGCTACGTTTGAAGTTTGAGGGGGCAAGACAAGCAAGCAGCCCCAGTCTCTGTGCCTCTGTGCAAGCAGTGCCATGGGCAGATGAGGCTGAGCAACAGCTTTCCAGGCTAGCTCTTTCTGCCTGCCATCTATCTGCAGACATTCGCATTTTCGGAGCAGCGCTGCCGGAGGCGCCCGGCACAGACCACCTAAGCTACGTTTGAAGTTTCAGGGGGCAAGACAAGCACGCAGCCCCAGTCTCTGTGCCTCTGTGCGACCAGTGCCATGGGCAGATGAGGCTGAGCAACAGCTTTCCAGGCTAGCTCTTTCTGCCTGCCAGCTATCTGCAGACGTTCGCATTTTCAGAGCAGCGCTGCCGGAGGCGCCCGGCACAGACCACCTAAGCTACGTTTGAAGTTTCAGGGGGCAAGACAAGCAAGCAGCCCCAGTCTCTGTGCCTCTGTGCGAGCAGTGCCATGGGCAGATGAGGCTGAGCAACAGCTTTCCAGGCTAGCTCTTTCTGCCTGCCAGCTATCTGCAGACGTTCGCATTTTCGGAGCAGCGCAGCCGGAGGCGCCCGGCACAGACCACCTAAGCTACGTTTGAAGTTTGAGGGGGCAAGACAAGCAAGCAGCCCCAGTCTCTGTGCCTCTGTGCGAGCAGTGCCATGGGCAGATGAGGCTGAGCAACAGCTTTCCAGGCTAGCTCTTTCTGCCTGCCAGCTATCTGCAGACGTTCGCATTTTCAGAGCAGCGCTGCCGAAGGTACCCGGCACGGACCACCTAAGCTACATTTGAAGTTTGAGGTGGCAAAACAAGCAAGCAGCCCCAGTCTCTGTGCCTCTGTGCGAGCAGTGCCATGGGCAGATGAGGCTGAGCAACAGCTTTCCAGGCTAGCTCTTTCTGCCTGCCATCTATCTGCAGACGTTCGCATTTTCGGAGCAGCGCTGCCGGAGGCGCCCGGCACAGACCACCTAAGCTACGTTTGAAGTTTGAGGGGGCAAGACAAGCACGCAGCCCCAGTCTCTGTGCCTCTGTGCGAGCAGTGCCATGGGCAGATGAGGCTGAGCAACAGCTTTCCAGGCTAGCTCTTTCTGCCTGTCATCTATCTGCAGACGTTCGCATTTTCGGAGAAGCGCTGCCGGAGGCGCCCGGCACAGACCACCTAAGCTACGTTTGAAGTTTGAGGGGGCAAGACAAGCAAGCAGCCCCAGTCTCTGTGCCTCTGTGCGAGCAGTGCCATGGGCAGATGAGGCTGAGCAACAGCTTTCCAGGCTAGCTCTTTCTGCCTGCCAGCTATCTGCAGACGTTCGCATTTTCAGAGCAGCGCTGCCGGAGGCGCCCGGCACAGACCACCTAAGCTACGTTTGAAGTTTGAGGGGGCAAGACAAGCAAGCAGCCCCAGTCTCTGTGCCTCTGTGCAAGCAGTGCCATGGGCAGATGAGGCTGAGCAACAGCTTTCCAGGCTAGCTCTTTCTGCCTGCCATCTATCTGCAGACATTCGCATTTTCGGAGCAGCGCTGCCGGAGGCGCCCGGCACAGACCACCTAAGCTACGTTTGAAGTTTGAGGGGGCAAGACAAGCAAGCAGCCCCAGTCTCTGTGCCTCTGTGCGAGCAGTGCCATGGGCAGATGAGGCTGAGCAACAGCTTTCCAGGCTAGCTCTTTCTGCCTGCCAGCTATCTGCAGACGTTCGCATTTTCAGAGCAGCACTGCCGGAGGCGCCCGGCACAGACCACCTAAGCTACGTTTGAAGTTTGAGGGGGCAAGACAAGCACGCAGCCCCAGTCTCTGTGCCTCTGTGCGAGCAGTGCCATGGGCAGATGAGGCTGAGCAACAGCTTTCCAGGCTAGCTCTTTCTGCCTGCCAGCTATCTGCAGACGTTCGCATTTTCAGAGCAGCGCTGCCGAAGGTACCCGGCACGGACCACCTAAGCTACATTTGAAGTTTGAGGTGGCAAAACAAGCAAGCAGCCCCAGTCTCTGTGCCTCTGTGCGAGCAGTGCCATGGGCAGATGAGGCTGAGCAACAGCTTTCCAGGCTAGCTCTTTCTGCCTGCCAGCTATCTGCAGACGTTCGCATTTTCAGAGCAGCGCTGCCGGAGGCGCCCGGCACAGAACACCTAAGCTACGTTTGAAGTTTGAGGGGGCAAGACAAGCAAGCAGCCCCAGTCTCTGTGCCTCTGTGCGAGCAGTGCCATGGGCAGATGAGGCTGAGCAACAGCTTTCCAGGCTAGCTCTTTCTGCCTGCCATCTATCTGCAGACGTTCGCATTTTCAGAGCAGCGCTGCCGGAGGCGCCCGGCACAGACCACCTAAGCTACGTTTGAAGTTTGAGGGGGCAAGACAAGCACGCAGCCCCAGTCTCTGTGCCTCTGTGCGAGCAGTGCCATGGGCAGATGAGGCTGAGCAACAGCTTTCCAGGCTAGCTCTTTCTGCCTGCCATCTATCTGCAGACGTTCGCATTTTCGGAGCAGCGCTGCCGGAGGCGCCCGGCACAGACCACCTAAGCTACGTTTGAAGTTTGAGGGGGCAAGACAAGCACGCAGCCCCAGTCTCTGTGCCTCTGTGCGAGCAGTGCCATGGGCAGATGAGGCTGAGCAACAGCTTTCCAGGCTAGCTCTTTCTGCCTGTCATCTATCTGCAGACGTTCGCATTTTCGGAGCAGCACAGCCGAGGCGCCCGGCACAGACCACCTAAGCTACGTTTGAAGTTTGAGGGGGCAAGACAAGCAAGCAGCCCCAGTCTCTGTGCCTCTGTGCGAGCAGTGCCATGGGCAGATGAGGCTGAGCAACAGCTTTCCAGGCTAGCTCTTTCTGCCTGCCAGCTATCTGCAGACATTCGCATTTTCGGAGCAGCGCTGCCGGAGGCGCCCGGCACAGACCACCTAAGCTACGTTTGAAGTTTGAGGGGGCAAGACAAGCAAGCAGCCCCAGTCTCTGTGCCTCTGTGCGAGCAGTGCCATGGGCAGATGAGGCTGAGCAACAGCTTTCCAGGCTAGCTCTTTCTGCCTGCCAGCTATCTGCAGACGTTCGCATTTTCAGAGCAGCGCTGCCGGAGGCGCCCGGCACAGACCACCTAAGCTACGTTTGAAGTTTGAGGGGGCAAGACAAGCACGCAGCCCCAGTCTCTGTGCCTCTGTGCGAGCAGTGCCATGGGCAGATGAGGCTGAGCAACAGCTTTCCAGGCTAGCTCTTTCTGCCTGCCATCTATCTGCAGACGTTCGCATTTTCGGAGAAGCGCTGCCGGAGGCGCCCGGCACAGACCACCTAAGCTACGTTTGAAGTTTGAGGGGGCAAGACAAGCAAGCAGCCCCAGTCTCTGTGCCTCTGTGCGAGCAGTGCCATGGGCAGATGAGGCTGAGCAACAGCTTTCCAGGCTAGCTCTTTCTGCCTGCCAGCTATCTGCAGACGTTCGCATTTTCAGAGCAGCGCTGCCGGAGGCGCCCGGCACAGACCACCTAAGCTACGTTTGAAGTTTGAGGGGGCGAGACAAGCACGCAGCCCCAGTCTCTGTGCCTCTGTGCGAGCAGTGCCATGGGCAGATGAGGCTGAGCAACAGCTTTCCAGGCTAGCTCTTTCTGCCTGCCAGCTATCTGCAGACGTTCGCATTTTCAGAGCAGCGCTGCCGGAGGCGCCCGGCACAGAACACCTAAGCTACGTTTGAAGTTTGAGGGGGCAAGACAAGCAAGCAGCCCCAGTCTCTGTGCCTCTGTGCGAGCAGTGCCATGGGCAGATGAGGCTGAGCAACAGCTTTCCAGGCTAGCTCTTTCTGCCTGCCATCTATCTGCAGACGTTCGCATTTTCAGAGCAGCGCTGCCGAAGGCGCCCGGCACAGACCACCTAAGCTACGTTTGAAGTTTGAGGGGGCAAGACAAGCACGCAGCCCCAGTCTCTGTGCCTCTGTGCGACCAGTGCCATGGGCAGATGAGGCTGAGCAACAGCTTTCCAGGCTAGCTCTTTCTGCCTGCCAGCTATCTGCAGACGTTCGCATTTTCGGAGCAGCGCTGCCGGAGGCGCCCGGCACAGACCACCTAAGCTACGTTTGAAGTTTGAGGGGGCAAGACAAGCACGCAGCCCCAGTCTCTGTGCCTCTGTGCGAGCAGTGCCATGGGCAGATGAGGCTGAGCAACAGCTTTCCAGGCTAGCTCTTTCTGCCTGTCATCTATCTGCAGACGTTCGCATTTTCGGAGCAGCACAGCCGAGGCGCCCGGCACAGACCACCTAAGCTACGTTTGAAGTTTGAGGGGGCAAGACAAGCAAGCAGCCCCAGTCTCTGTGCCTCTGTGCGAGCAGTGCCATGGGCAGATGAGGCTGAGCAACAGCTTTCCAGGCTAGCTCTTTCTGCCTGCCAGCTATCTGCAGACATTCGCATTTTCGGAGCAGCGCTGCCGGAGGCGCCCAGCACAGACCACCTAAGCTACGTTTGAAGTTTGAGGGGGCAAGACAAGCAAGCAGCCCCAGTCTCTGTGCCTCTGTGCGAGCAGTGCCATGGGCAGATGAGGCTGAGCAACAGCTTTCCAGGCTAGCTCTTTCTGCCTGCCAGCTATCTGCAGACGTTCGCATTTTCAGAGCAGCGCTGCCGGAGGCGCCCGGCACAGACCACCTAAGCTACGTTTGAAGTTTGAGGGGGCAAGACAAGCACGCAGCCCCAGTCTCTGTGCCTCTGTGCGAGCAGTGCCATGGGCAGATGAGGCTGAGCAACAGCTTTCCAGGCTAGCTCTTTCTGCCTGCCATCTATCTGCAGACGTTCGCATTTTCGGAGAAGCGCTGCCGGAGGCGCCCGGCATAGACCACCTAAGCTACGTTTGAAGTTTCAGGGGGCAAGACAAGCACGCAGCCCCAGTCTCTGTGCCTCTGTGCGAGCAGTGCCATGGGCAGATGAGGCTGAGCAACAGCTTTCCAGGCTAGCTCTTTCTGCCTGCCATCTATCTGCAGACGTTCGCATTTTCGGAGAAGCGCTGCCGGAGGCGCCCGGCACAGAACACCTAAGCTACGTTTGAAGTTTGAGGGGGCAAGACAAGCAAGCAGCCCCAGTCTCTGTGCCTCTGTGCGAGCAGTGCCATGGGCAGATGAGGCTGAGCAACAGCTTTCCAGGCTAGCTCTTTCTGCCTGCCAGCTATCTGCAGACGTTCGCATTTTCAGAGCAGCGCTGCCGGAGGCGCCCGGCACAGACCACCTAAGCTACGTTTGAAGTTTGAGGGGGCAAGACAAGCAAGCAGCCTCAGTCTCTGTGCCTCTGTGCAAGCAGTGCCATGGGCAGATGAGGCTGAGCAACAGCTTTCCAGGCTAGCTCTTTCTGCCTGCCATCTATCTGCAGACATTCGCATTTTCGGAGCAGCGCTGCCGGAGGCGCCCGGCACAGACCACCTAAGCTACGTTTGAAGTTTCAGGGGGCAAGACAAGCACGCAGCCCCAGTCTCTGTGCCTCTGTGCGAGCAGTGCCATGGGCAGATGAGGCTGAGCAACAGCTTTCCAGGCTAGCTCTTTCTGCCTGCCAGCTATCTGCAGACGTTCGCATTTTCAGAGCAGCGCTGCCGGAGGCGCCCGGCACAGACCACCTAAGCTACGTTTGAAGTTTCAGGGGGCAAGACAAGCAAGCAGCCCCAGTCTCTGTGCCTCTGTGCGAGCAGTGCCATGGGCAGATGAGGCTGAGCAACAGCTTTCCAGGCTAGCTCTTTCTGCCTGCCAGCTATCTGCAGACGTTCGCATTTTCGGAGCAGCGCAGCCGGAGGCGCCCGGCACAGACCACCTAAGCTACGTTTGAAGTTTGAGGGGGCAAGACAAGCAAGCAGCCCCAGTCTCTGTGCCTCTGTGCGAGCAGTGCCATGGGCAGATGAGGCTGAGCAACAGCTTTCCAGGCTAGCTCTTTCTGCCTGCCAGCTATCTGCAGACATTCGCATTTTCGGAGCAGCGCTGCCGGAGGCGCCCGGCACAGACCACCTAAGCTACGTTTGAAGTTTCAGGGGGCAAGACAAGCAAGCAGCCCCAGTCTCTGTGCCTCTGTGCGAGCAGTGCCATGGGCAGATGAGGCTGAGCAACAGCTTTCCAGGCTAGCTCTTTCTGCCTGCCAGCTATCTGCAGACGTTCGCATTTTCAGAGCAGCGCTGCCGGAGGCGCCCGGCACAGACCACCTAAGCTACGTTTGAAGTTTGAGGGGGCAAGAGAAGCACGCAGCCCCAGTCTCTGTGCCTCTGTGCGAGCAGTGCCATGGGCAGATGAGGCTGAGCAACAGCTTTCCAGGCTAGCTCTTTCTGGCTGCCATCTATCTGCAGACGTTCGCATTTTCGGAGAAGCGCTGCCGGAGGCGCCCGGCACAGACCACCTAAGCTACGTTTGAAGTTTGAGGGGGCAAGACAAGCAAGCAGCCCCAGTCTCTGTGCCTCTGTGCGAGCAGTGCCATGGGCAGATGAGGCTGAGCAACAGCTTTCCAGGCTAGCTCTTTCTGCCTGCCAGCTATCTGCAGACGTTCGCATTTTCGGAGCAGCGCTGCCGGAGGCGCCCGGCACAGACCACCTAAGCTACGTTTGAAGTTTGAGGGGGCGAGACAAGCACGCAGCCCCAGTCTCTGTGCCTCTGTGCGAGCAGTGCCATGGGCAGATGAGGCTGAGCAACAGCTTTCCAGGCTAGCTCTTTCTGCCTGCCAGCTATCTGCAGACGTTCGCATTTTCAGAGCAGCGCTGCCGGAGGCGCCCGGCACAGAACACCTAAGCTACGTTTGAAGTTTCAGGGGGCAAGACAAGCAAGCAGCCCCAGTCTCTGTGCCTCTGTGCGAGCAGTGCCATGGGCAGATGAGGCTGAGCAACAGCTTTCCAGGCTAGCTCTTTCTGCCTGCCAGCTATCTGCAGACGTTCGCATTTTCAGAGCAGCGCTGCCGGAGGCGCCCGGCACAGACCAGCTAAGCTACGTTTGAAGTTTGAGGGGGCAAGAGAAGCACGCAGCCCCAGTCTCTGTGCCTCTGTGCGAGCAGTGCCATGGGCAGATGAGGCTGAGCAACAGCTTTCCAGGCTAGCTCTTTCTGCCTGCCAGCTATCTGCAGACGTTCGCATTTTCAGAGCAGCGCTGCCGGAGGCGCCCGGCACAGACCACCTAAGCTACGTTTGAAGTTTCAGGGGGCAAGACAAGCAAGCAGCCCCAGTCACTGTGCCTCTGTGCAAGCAGTGCCATGGGCAGATGAGGCTGAGCAACAGCTTTCCAGGCTAGCTCTTTCTGCCTGCCAGCTATCTGCAGACGTTCGCATTTTCAGAGCAGCGCTGCCGAAGGTACCCGGCACGGACCACCTAAGCTACGTTTGAAGTTTGAGGTGGCAAAACAAGCAAGCAGCCCCAGTCTCTGTGCCTCTGTGCGAGCAGTGCCATGGGCAGATGAGGCTGAGCAACAGCTTTCCAGGCTAGCTCTTTCTGCCTGCCAGCTATCTGCAGACGTTCGCATTTTCGGAGCAGCGCTGCCGGAGGCGCCCGGCACAGACCACCTAAGCTACGTTTGAAGTTTGAGGGGGCAAGACAAGCAAGCAGCCCCAGTCTCTGTGCCTCTGTGCGAGCAGTGCCATGGGCAGATGAGGCTGAGCAACAGCTTTCCAGGCTAGCTCTTTCTGCCTGCCAGCTATCTGCAGACGTTCGCATTTTCAGAGCAGCGCTGCCGGAGGCGCCCGGCACAGACCACCTAAGCTACGTTTGAAGTTTGAGGGGGCAAGACAAGCACGCAGCCCCAGTCTCTGTGCCTCTGTGCGAGCAGTGCCATGGGCAGATGAGGCTGAGCAACAGCTTTCCAGGCTAGCTCTTTCTGCCTGCCATCTATCTGCAGACGTTCGCATTTTCGGAGAAGCGCTGCCGGAGGCGCCCGGCACAGACCACCTAAGCTACGTTTGAAGTTTGAGGGGGCAAGACAAGCAAGCAGCCCCAGTCTCTGTGCCTCTGTGCGAGCAGTGCCATGGGCAGATGAGGCTGAGCAACAGCTTTCCAGGCTAGCTCTTTCTGCCTGCCAGCTATCTGCAGACGTTCGCATTTTCAGAGCAGCGCTGCCGGAGGCGCCCGGCACAGACCACCTAAGCTACGTTTGAAGTTTGAGGGGGCGAGACAAGCACGCAGCCCCAGTCTCTGTGCCTCTGTGCGAGCAGTGCCATGGGCAGATGAGGCTGAGCAACAGCTTTCCAGGCTAGCTCTTTCTGCCTGCCAGCTATCTGCAGACGTTCGCATTTTCAGAGCAGCGCTGCCGGAGGCGCCCGGCACAGAACACCTAAGCTACGTTTGAAGTTTGAGGGGGCAAGACAAGCAAGCAGCCCCAGTCTCTGTGCCTCTGTGCGAGCAGTGCCATGGGCAGATGAGGCTGAGCAACAGCTTTCCAGGCTAGCTCTTTCTGCCTGCCAGCTATCTGCAGACGTTCGCATTTTCAGAGCAGCGCTGCCGGAGGCGCCCGGCACAGACAACCTAAGCTACGTTTGAAGTTTGAGGGGGCGAGACAAGCACGCAGCCCCAGTCTCTGTGCCTCTGTGCGACCAGTGCCATGGGCAGATGAGGCTGAGCAACAGCTTTCCAGGCTAGCTCTTTCTGCCTGCCAGCTATCTGCAGACGTTCGCATTTTCAGAGCAGCGCTGCCGGAGGCGCCCGGCACAGAACACCTAAGCTACGTTTGAAGTTTGAGGGGGCAAGACAAGCAAGCAGCCCCAGTCTCTGTGCCTCTGTGTGAGCAGTGCCATGGGCAGATGAGGCTGAGCAACAGCTTTCCAGGCTAGCTCTTTCTGCCTGCCAGCTATCTGCAGACGTTCGCATTTTCAGAGCAGCGCTGCCGGAGGCGCCCGGCACAGACCACCTAAGCTACGTTTGAAGTTTCAGGGGGCAAGACAAGCAAGCAGCCCCAGTCTCTGTGCCTCTGTGCGAGCAGTGCCATGGGCAGATGAGGCTGAGCAACAGCTTTCCAGGCTAGCTCTTTCTGCCTGCCAGCTATCTGCAGACGTTCGCATTTTCGGAGCAGCGCAGCCGGAGGCGCCCGGCACAGACCACCTAAGCTACGTTTGAAGTTTGAGGGGGCAAGACAAGCAAGCAGCCCCAGTCTCTGTGCCTCTGTGCGAGCAGTGCCATGGGCAGATGAGGCTGAGCAACAGCTTTCCAGGCTAGCTCTTTCTGCCTGCCAGCTATCTGCAGACATTCGCATTTTCGGAGCAGCGCTGCCGGAGGCGCCCGGCACAGACCACCTAAGCTACGTTTGAAGTTTGAGGGGGCAAGACAAGCAAGCAGCCCCAGTCTCTGTGCCTCTGTGCGAGCAGTGCCATGGGCAGATGAGGCTGAGCAACAGCTTTCCAGGCTAGCTCTTTCTGCCTGCCAGCTATCTGCAGACGTTTGCATTTTCAGAGCAGCGCTGCCGGAGGCGCCCGGCACAGACCACCTAAGCTACGTTTGAAGTTTGAGGGGGCAAGACAAGCACGCAGCCCCAGTCTCTGTGCCTCTGTGCGAGCAGTGCCATGGGCAGATGAGGCTGAGCAACAGCTTTCCAGGCTAGCTCTTTCTGCCTGCCATCTATCTGCAGACGTTTGCATTTTCGGAGAAGCGCTGCCGGAGGCGCCCGGCACAGACCACCTAAGCTACGTTTGAAGTTTGAGGGGGCAAGACAAGCAAGCAGCCCCAGTCTCTGTGCCTCTGTGCGAGCAGTGCCATGGGCAGATGAGGCTGAGCAACAGCTTTCCAGGCTAGCTCTTTCTGCCTGCCAGCTATCTGCAGACGTTCGCATTTTCAGAGCAGCGCTGCCGGAGGCGCCCGGCACAGACCACCTAAGCTACGTTTGAAGTTTCAGGGGGCGAGACAAGCACGCAGCCCCAGTCTCTGTGCCTCTGTGCGAGCAGTGCCATGGGCAGATGAGGCTGAGCAACAGCTTTCCAGGCTAGCTCTTTCTGCCTGCCAGCTATCTGCAGACGTTCGCATTTTCAGAGCAGCGCTGCCGGAGGCGCCCGGCACAGAACACCTAAGCTACGTTTGAAGTTTGAGGGGGCAAGACAAGCAAGCAGCCCCAGTCTCTGTGCCTCTGTGCGAGCAGTGCCATGGGCAGATGAGGCTGAGCAACAGCTTTCCAGGCTAGCTCTTTCTGCCTGCCATCTATCTGCAGACGTTCGCATTTTCAGAGCAGCGCTGCCGAAGGCGCCCGGCACAGACCACCTAAGCTACGTTTGAAGTTTGAGGGGGCAAGACAAGCAAGCAGCCCCAGTCTCTGTGCCTCTGTGCGACCAGTGCCATGGGCAGATGAGGCTGAGCAACAGCTTTCCAGGCTAGCTCTTTCTGCCTGCCATCTATCTGCAGACGTTCGCATTTTCGGAGCAGCGCTGCCGGAGGCGCCCGGCACAGACCACCTAAGCTACGTTTGAAGTTTCAGGGGGCAAGACAAGCACGCAGCCCCAGTCTCTGTGCCTCTGTGCGAGCAGTGCCATGGGCAGATGAGGCTGAGCAACAGCTTTCCAGGCTAGCTTTTTCTGCCTGTCATCTATCTGCAGACGTTCGCATTTTCGGAGCAGCACAGCCGAGGCGCCCGGCACAGACCACCTAAGCTACGTTTGAAGTTTGAGGGGGCAAGACAAGCAAGCAGCCCCAGTCTCTGTGCCTCTGTGCGAGCAGTGCCATGGGCAGATGAGGCTGAGCAACAGCTTTCCAGGCTAGCTCTTTCTGCCTGCCAGCTATCTGCAGACATTCGCATTTTCGGAGCAGCGCTGCCGGAGGCGCCCGGCACAGACCACCTAAGCTACGTTTGAAGTTTGAGGGGGCAAGACAAGCAAGCAGCCCCAGTCTCTGTGCCTCTGTGCGAGCAGTGCCATGGGCAGATGAGGCTGAGCAACAGCTTTCCAGGCTAGCTCTTTCTGCCTGCCAGCTATCTGCAGACGTTCGCATTTTCAGAGCAGCGCTGCCGGAGGCGCCCGGCACAGACCACCTAAGCTACGTTTGAAGTTTGAGGGGGCAAGACAAGCACACAGCCCCAGTCTCTGTGCCTCTGTGCGAGCAGTGCCATGGGCAGATGAGGCTGAGCAACAGCTTTCCAGGCTAGCTCTTTCTGCCTGCCAGCTATCTGCAGACGTTCGCATTTTCGGAGAAGCGCAGCCGGAGGCGCCCGGCACAGACCACCTAAGCTACGTTTGAAGTTTGAGGGGGCAAGACAAGCAAGCAGCCCCAGTCTCTGTGCCTCTGTGCGAGCAGTGCCATGGGCAGATGAGGCTGAGCAACAGCTTTCCAGGCTAGCTCTTTCTGCCTGCCATCTATCTGCAGACGTTCGCATTTTCAGAGCAGCGCTGCCGAAGGCGCCCGGCACAGACCACCTAAGCTACGTTTGAAGTTTGAGGGGGCAAGACAAGCACGCAGCCCCAGTCTCTGTGCCTCTCTGCGACCAGTGCCATGGGCAGATGAGGCTGAGCAACAGCTTTCCAGGCTAGCTCTTTCTGCCTGCCATCTATCTGCAGACGTTCGCATTTTCGGATCAGCGCTGCCGGAGGCGCCCGGCACAGACCACCTAAGCTACGTTTGAAGTTTCAGGGGGCAAGACAAGCACGCAGCCCCAGTCTCTGTGCCTCTGTGCGAGCAGTGCCATGGGCAGATGAGGCTGAGCAACAGCTTTCCAGGCTAGCTCTTTCTGCCTGTCATCTATCTGCAGACGTTCGCATTTTCGGAGCAGCACAGCCGAGGCGCCCGGCACAGACCACCTAAGCTACGTTTGAAGTTTGAGGGGGCAAGACAAGCAAGCAGCCCCAGTCTCTGTGCCTCTGTGCGAGCAGTGCCATGGGCAGATGAGGCTGAGCAACAGCTTTCCAGGCTAGCTCTTTCTGCCTGCCAGCTATCTGCAGACGTTCGCATTTTCAGAGCAGCGCTGCCGGAGGCGCCCGGCACAGAACACCTAAGCTACGTTTGAAGTTTGAGGGGGCAAGACAAGCAAGCAGCCCCAGTCTCTGTGCCTCTGTGCGAGCAGTGCCATGGGCAGATGAGGCTGAGCAACAGCTTTCCAGGCTAGCTCTTTCTGCCTGCCAGCTATCTGCAGACGTTCGCATTTTCAGAGCAGCGCTGCCGGAGGCGCCCGGCACAGACCAGCTAAGCTACGTTTGAAGTTTGAGGGGGCAAGAGAAGCACGCAGCCCCAGTCTCTGTGCCTCTGTGCGAGCAGTGCCATGGGCAGATGAGGCTGAGCAACAGCTTTCCAGGCTAGCTCTTTCTGCCTGCCAGCTATCTGCAGACGTTCGCATTTTCAGAGCAGCGCTGCCGGAGGCGCCCGGCACAGACCACCTAAGCTACGTTTGAAGTTTCAGGGGGCAAGACAAGCAAGCAGCCCCAGTCACTGTGCCTCTGTGCAAGCAGTGCCATGGGCAGATGAGGCTGAGCAACAGCTTTCCAGGCTAGCTCTTTCTGCCTGCCAGCTATCTGCAGACGTTCGCATTTTCAGAGCAGCGCTGCCGAAGGTACCCGGCACGGACCACCTAAGCTACGTTTGAAGTTTGAGGTGGCAAAACAAGCAAGCAGCCCCAGTCTCTGTGCCTCTGTGCGAGCAGTGCCATGGGCAGATGAGGCTGAGCAACAGCTTTCCAGGCTAGCTCTTTCTGCCTGCCAGCTATCTGCAGACGTTCGCATTTTCAGAGCAGCGCTGCCGGAGGCGCCCGGCACAGACCACCTAAGCTACGTTTGAAGTTTGAGGGGGCAAGACAAGCACGCAGCCCCAGTCTCTGTGCCTCTGTGCGAGCAGTGCCATGGGCAGATGAGGCTGAGCAACAGCTTTCCAGGCTAGCTCTTTCTGCCTGCCATCTATCTGCAGACGTTCGCATTTTCGGAGAAGCGCTGCCGGAGGCGCCCGGCACAGACCACCTAAGCTACGTTTGAAGTTTGAGGGGGCAAGACAAGCACGCAGCCCCAGTCTCTGTGCCTCTGTGCGAGCAGTGCCATGGGCAGATGAGGCTGAGCAACAGCTTTCCAGGCTAGCTCTTTCTGCCTGCCAGCTATCTGCAGACGTTCGCATTTTCGGAGCAGCGCTGCCGGAGGCGCCCGGCACAGACCACCTAAGCTACGTTTGAAGTTTGAGGGGGCAAGACAAGCAAGCAGCCCCAGTCTCTGTGCCTCTGTGCAAGCAGTGCCATGGGCAGATGAGGCTGAGCAACAGCTTTCCAGGCTAGCTCTTTCTGCCTGCCAGCTATCTGCAGACGTTCGCATTTTCGGAGCAGCGCAGCCGGAGGCGCCCGGCACAGACCACCTAAGCTACGTTTGAAGTTTGAGGGGGCAAGACAAGCAAGCAGCCCCAGTCTCTGTGCCTCTGTGCGAGCAGTGCCATGGGCAGATGAGGCTGAGCAACAGCTTTCCAGGCTAGCTCTTTCTGCCTGCCAGCTATCTGCAGACATTCGCATTTTCGGAGCAGCGCTGCCGGAGGCGCCCGGCACAGACCACCTAAGCTACGTTTGAAGTTTCAGGGGGCAAGACAAGCAAGCAGCCCCAGTCTCTGTGCCTCTGTGCAAGCAGTGCCATGGGCAGATGAGGCTGAGCAACAGCTTTCCAGGCTAGCTCTTTCTGCCTGCCAGCTATCTGCAGACGTTCGCATTTTCAGAGCAGCGCTGCCGGAGGCGCCCGGCACAGACCACCTAAGCTACGTTTGAAGTTTGAGGGGGCAAGACAAGCACGCAGCCCCAGTCTCTGTGCCTCTGTGCGAGCAGTGCCATGGGCAGATGAGGCTGAGCAACAGCTTTCCAGGCTAGCTCTTTCTGCCTGCCATCTATCTGCAGACGTTCGCATTTTCGGAGAAGCGCTGCCGGAGGCGCCCGGCACAGACCACCTAAGCTACGTTTGAAGTTTGAGGGGGCAAGACAAGCAAGCAGCCCCAGTCTCTGTGCCTCTGTGCGAGCAGTGCCATGGGCAGATGAGGCTGAGCAACAGCTTTCCAGGCTAGCTCTTTCTGCCTGCCAGCTATCTGCAGACGTTCGCATTTTCAGAGCAGCGCTGCCGGAGGCGCCCGGCACAGACCACCTAAGCTACGTTTGAAGTTTGAGGGGGCGAGACAAGCACGCAGCCCCAGTCTCTGTGCCTCTGTGCGAGCAGTGCCATGGGCAGATGAGGCTGAGCAACAGCTTTCCAGGCTAGCTCTTTCTGCCTGCCAGCTATCTGCAGACGTTCGCATTTTCAGAGCAGCGCTGCCGGAACCGCCCGGCACAGAACACCTAAGCTACGTTTGAAGTTTGAGGGGGCAAGACAAGCAAGCAGCCCCAGTCTCTGTGCCTCTGTGCGAGCAGTGCCATGGGCAGATGAGGCTGAGCAACAGCTTTCCAGGCTAGCTCTTTCTGCCTGCCATCTATCTGCAGACGTTCGCATTTTCAGAGCAGCGCTGCCGAAGGCGCCCGGCACAGACCACCTAAGCTACGTTTGAAGTTTCAGGGGGCAAGACAAGCACGCAGCCCCAGTCTCTGTGCCTCTGTGCGACCAGTGCCATGGGCAGATGAGGCTGAGCAACAGCTTTCCAGGCTAGCTCTTTCTGCCTGCCATCTATCTGCAGACGTTCGCATTTTCGGAGCAGCGCTGCCGGAGGCGCCCGGCACAGACCACCTAAGCTACGTTTGAAGTTTGAGGGGGCAAGACAAGCACGCAGCCCCAGTCTCTGTGCCTCTGTGCGAGCAGTGCCATGGGCAGATGAGGCTGAGCAACAGCTTTCCAGGCTAGCTCTTTCTGCCTGTCATCTATCTGCAGACGTTCGCATTTTCGGAGCAGCACAGCCGAGGCGCCCGGCACAGACCACCTAAGCTACGTTTGAAGTTTGAGGGGGCAAGACAAGCAAGCAGCCCCAGTCTCTGTGCCTCTGTGCGAGCAGTGCCATGGGCAGATGAGGCTGAGCAACAGCTTTC
Source organism: Opisthocomus hoazin (assembly GCF_030867145.1). Lineage (NCBI taxonomy): Eukaryota > Metazoa > Chordata > Aves > Opisthocomiformes > Opisthocomidae > Opisthocomus > Opisthocomus hoazin. Next base: position 754,193 of record NW_027448788.1, read on the forward strand.
CAGGCTAGCTCTTTCTGCCTGCCAGCTATCTGCAGACATTCGCATTTTCGGAGCAGCGCTGCCGGAGGCGCCCGGCACAGACCACCTAAGCTACGTTTGAAGTTTGAGGGGGCAAGACAAGCAAGCAGCCCCAGTCTCTGTGCCTCTGTGCGAGCAGTGCCATGGGCAGATGAGGCTGAGCAACAGCTTTCCAGGCTAGCTCTTTCTGCCTGCCAGCTATCTGCAGACGTTCGCATTTTCAGAGCAGCGCTGCCGGAGGCGCCCGGCACAGACCACCTAAGCTACGTTTGAAGTTTGAGGGGGCAAGACAAGCACGCAGCCCCAGTCTCTGTGCCTCTGTGCGAGCAGTGCCATGGGCAGATGAGGCTGAGCAACAGCTTTCCAGGCTAGCTCTTTCTGCCTGCCATCTATCTGCAGACGTTCGCATTTTCGGAGAAGCGCTGCCGGAGGCGCCCGGCACAGACCACCTAAGCTACGTTTGAAGTTTGAGGGGGCAAGACAAGCAAGCAGCCCCAGTCTCTGTGCCTCTGTGCGAGCAGTGCCATGGGCAGATGAGGCTGAGCAACAGCTTTCCAGGCTAGCTCTTTCTGCCTGCCAGCTATCTGCAGACGTTCGCATTTTCAGAGCAGCGCTGCCGGAGACGCCCGGCACAGACCACCTAAGCTACGTTTGAAGTTTCAGGGGGCAAGACAAGCAAGCAGCCCCAGTCTCTGTGCCTCTGTGCGAGCAGTGCCATGGGCAGATGAGGCTGAGCAACAGCTTTCCAGGCTAGCTCTTTCTGCCTGCCAGCTATCTGCAGACGTTCGCATTTTCGGAGCAGCGCAGCCGGAGGCGCCCGGCACAGACCACCTAAGCTACGTTTGAAGTTTGAGGGGGCAAGACAAGCAAGCAGCCCCAGTCTCTGTGCCTCTGTGCGAGCAGTGCCATGGGCAGATGAGGCTGAGCAACAGCTTTCCAGGCTAGCTCTTTCTGCCTGCCAGCTATCTGCAGACATTCGCATTTTCGGAGCAGCGCTGCCGGAGGCGCCCGGCACAGACCACCTAAGCTACGTTTGAAGTTTGAGGGGGCAAGACAAGCAAGCAGCCCCAGTCTCTGTGCCTCTGTGCGAGCAGTGCCATGGGCAGATGAGGCTGAGCAACAGCTTTCCAGGCTAGCTCTTTCTGCCTGCCAGCTATCTGCAGACGTTCGCATTTTCAGAGCAGCGCTGCCGGAGGCGCCCGGCACAGACCACCTAAGCTACGTTTGAAGTTTGAGGGGGCAAGACAAGCACGCAGCCCCAGTCTCTGTGCCTCTGTGCGAGCAGTGCCATGGGCAGATGAGGCTGAGCAACAGCTTTCCAGGCTAGCTCTTTCTGCCTGCCATCTATCTGCAGACGTTCGCATTTTCGGAGAAGCGCTGCCGGAGGCGCCCGGCACAGACCACCTAAGCTACGTTTGAAGTTTGAGGGGGCAAGACAAGCAAGCAGCCCCAGTCTCTGTGCCTCTGTGCGAGCAGTGCCATGGGCAGATGAGGCTGAGCAACAGCTTTCCAGGCTAGCTCTTTCTGCCTGCCAGCTATCTGCAGACGTTCGCATTTTCAGAGCAGCGCTGCCGGAGGCGCCCGGCACAGACCACCTAAGCTACGTTTGAAGTTTGAGGGGGCGAGACAAGCACGCAGCCCCAGTCTCTGTGCCTCTGTGCGAGCAGTGCCATGGGCAGATGAGGCTGAGCAACAGCTTTCCAGGCTAGCTCTTTCTGCCTGCCAGCTATCTGCAGACGTTCGCATTTTCAGAGCAGCGCTGCCGGAGGCGCCCAGCACAGACCACCTAAGCTACGTTTGAAGTTTGAGGGGGCAAGACAAGCAAGCAGCCCCAGTCTCTGTGCCTCTGTGCGAGCAGTGCCATGGGCAGATGAGGCTGAGCAACAGCTTTCCAGGCTAGCTCTTTCTGCCTGCCATCTATCTGCAGACGTTCGCATTTTCAGAGCAGCGCTGCCGAAGGCGCCGGCACAGACCACCTAAGCTACGTTTGAAGTTTGAGGGGGCAAGACAAGCAAGCAGCCCCAGTCTCTGTGCCTCTGTGCGAGCAGTGCCATGGGCAGATGAGGCTGAGCAACAGCTTTCCAGGCTAGCTCTTTCTGCCTGCCAGCTATCTGCAGACGTTCGCATTTTCAGAGCAGCGCTGCCGGAGGCGCCCGGCACAGACCACCTAAGCTACGTTTGAAGTTTGAGGGGGCGAGACAAGCACGCAGCCCCAGTCTCTGTGCCTCTGTGCGAGCAGTGCCATGGGCAGATGAGGCTGAGCAACAGGTTTCCAGGCTAGCTCTTTCTGCCTGCCAGCTATCTGCAGACGTTCGCATTTTCAGAGCAGCGCTGCCGGAGGCGCCCGGCACAGAACACCTAAGCTACGTTTGAAGTTTGAGGGGGCAAGACAAGCAAGCAGCCCCAGTCTCTGTGCCTCTGTGCGAGCAGTGCCATGGGCAGATGAGGCTGAGCAACAGCTTTCCAGGCTAGCTCTTTCTGCCTGCCATCTATCTGCAGACGTTCGCATTTTCAGAGCAGCGCTGCCGAAGGCGCCCGGCACAGACCACCTAAGCTACGTTTGAAGTTTGAGGGGGCAAGACAAGCAAGCAGCCCCAGTCTCTGTGCCTCTGTGCGACCAGTGCCATGGGCAGATGAGGCTGAGCAACAGCTTTCCAGGCTAGCTCTTTCTGCCTGCCATCTATCTGCAGACGTTCGCATTTTCAGAGCAGCGCTGCCGAAGGCGCCCGGCACAGACCACCTAAGCTACGTTTGAAGTTTGAGGGGGCAAGACAAGCAAGCAGCCCCAGTCTCTGTGCCTCTGTGCGACCAGTGCCATGGGCAGATGAGGCTGAGCAACAGCTTTCCAGGCTAGCTCTTTCTGCCTGCCATCTATCTGCAGACGTTCGCATTTTCGGAGCAGCGCTGCCGGAGGCGCCCGGCACAGACCACCTAAGCTACGTTTGAAGTTTCAGGGGGCAAGACAAGCACGCAGCCCCAGTCTCTGTGCCTCTGTGCGAGCAGTGCCATGGGCAGATGAGGCTGAGCAACAGCTTTCCAGGCTAGCTCTTTCTGCCTGTCATCTATCTGCAGACGTTCGCATTTTCGGAGCAGCACAGCCGAGGCGCCCGGCACAGACCACCTAAGCTACGTTTGAAGTTTGAGGGGGCAAGACAAGCAAGCAGCCCCAGTCTCTGTGCCTCTGTGCGAGCAGTGCCATGGGCAGATGAGGCTGAGCAACAGCTTTCCAGGCTAGCTCTTTCTGCCTGCCATCTATCTGCAGACGTTCGCATTTTCGGAGAAGCGCTGCCGGAGGCGCCCGGCACAGACCACCTAAGCTACGTTTGAAGTTTGAGGGGGCAAGACAAGCAAGCAGCCCCAGTCTCTGTGCCTCTGTGCGAGCAGTGCCATGGGCAGATGAGGCTGAGCAACAGCTTTCCAGGCTAGCTCTTTCTGCCTGCCAGCTATCTGCAGACGTTCGCATTTTCAGAGCAGCGCTGCCGAAGGTGCCCGGCACGGACCACCTAAGCTACGTTTGAAGTTTGAGGTGGCAAAACAAGCAAGCAGCCCCAGTCTCTGTGCCTCTGTGCGAGCAGTGCCATGGGCAGATGAGGCTGAGCAACAGCTTTCCAGGCTAGCTCTTTCTGCCTGCCATCTATCTGCAGATGTTCGCATTTTCAGAGCATCGCTGCTGGAGGCGCCCGGCACAGAACACCTAAGCTACGTTTGAAGTTTGAGGGGACAAGACAAGCAAGCAGCCCCAGTCTCTGTGCCTCTGTGCGAGCAGTGCCATGGGCAGATGAGGCTGAGCAACAGCTTTCCAGGCTAGCTCTTTCTGCCTGCCAGCTATCTGCAGACGTTCGCATTTTCAGAGCAGCGCTGCCGGAGGCGCCCGGCACAGACCACCTAAGCTACGTTTGAAGTTTGAGGGGGCAAGACAAGCAAGCAGCCCCAGTCTCTGTGCCTCTGTGCGACCAGTGCCATGGGCAGATGAGGCTGAGCAACAGCTTTCCAGGCTAGCTCTTTCTGCCTGCCAGCTATCTGCAGACGTTCGCATTTTCAGAGCAGCGCTGCCGGAGGCGCCCGGCACAGACCACCTAAGCTACGTTTGAAGTTTGAGGGGGCAAGACAAGCAAGCAGCCCCAGTCTCTGTGCCTCTGTGCGAGCAGTGCCATGGGCAGATGAGGCTGAGCAACAGCTTTCCAGGCTAGCTCTTTCTGCCTGCCAGCTATCTGCAGACGTTCGCATTTTCAGAGCAGCGCTGCCGGAGGCGCCCAGCACAGACCACCTAAGCTACGTTTCAAGTTTGAGGGGGCAAGACAAGCACACAGCCCCAGTCTCTGTGCCTCTGTGCGAGCAGTGCCATGGGCAGATGAGGCTGAGCAACAGCTTTCCAGGCTAGCTCTTTCTGCCTGCCATCTATCTGCAGACGTTCGCATTTTCGGAGAAGCGCTGCCGGAGGCGCCCGGCACAGACCACCTAAGCTACGTTTGAAGTTTGAGGGGGCAAGACAAGCAAGCAGCCCCAGTCTCTGTGCCTCTGTGCGAGCAGTGCCATGGGCAGATGAGGCTGAGCAACAGCTTTCCAGGCTAGCTCTTTCTGCCTGCCATCTATCTGCAGACGTTCGCATTTTCAGAGCAGCGCTGCCGAAGGCGCCCGGCACAGACCACCTAAGCTACGTTTGAAGTTTGAGGGGGCAAGACAAGCACGCAGCCCCAGTCTCTGTGCCTCTCTGCGACCAGTGCCATGGGCAGATGAGGCTGAGCAACAGCTTTCCAGGCTAGCTCTTTCTGCCTGCCATCTATCTGCAGACGTTCGCATTTTCGGATCAGCGCTGCCGGAGGCGCCCGGCACAGACCACCTAAGCTACGTTTGAAGTTTCAGGGGGCAAGACAAGCACGCAGCCCCAGTCTCTGTGCCTCTGTGCGAGCAGTGCCATGGGCAGATGAGGCTGAGCAACAGCTTTCCAGGCTAGCTCTTTCTGCCTGTCATCTATCTGCAGACGTTCGCATTTTCGGAGCAGCACAGCCGAGGCGCCCGGCACAGACCACCTAAGCTACGTTTGAAGTTTGAGGGGGCAAGACAAGCAAGCAGCCCCAGTCTCTGTGCCTCTGTGCGAGCAGTGCCATGGGCAGATGAGGCTGAGCAACAGCTTTCCAGGCTAGCTCTTTCTGCCTGCCAGCTATCTGCAGACGTTCGCATTTTCAGAGCAGCGCTGCCGGAGGCGCCCGGCACAGAACACCTAAGCTACGTTTGAAGTTTGAGGGGGCAAGACAAGCAAGCAGCCCCAGTCTCTGTGCCTCTGTGCGAGCAGTGCCATGGGCAGATGAGGCTGAGCAACAGCTTTCCAGGCTAGCTCTTTCTGCCTGCCATCTATCTGCAGACGTTCGCATTTTCAGAGCAGCGCTGCCGGAGGCGCCCGGCACAGACCAGCTAAGCTACGTTTGAAGTTTGAGGGGGCAAGAGAAGCACGCAGCCCCAGTCTCTGTGCCTCTGTGCGAGCAGTGCCATGGGCAGATGAGGCTGAGCAACAGCTTTCCAGGCTAGCTCTTTCTGCCTGCCAGCTATCTGCAGACGTTCGCATTTTCAGAGCAGCGCTGCCGGAGGCGCTCGGCACAGACCACCTAAGCTACGTTTGAAGTTTCAGGGGGCAAGACAAGCAAGCAGCCCCAGTCACTGTGCCTCTGTGCGAGCAGTGCCATGGGCAGATGAGGCTGAGCAACAGCTTTCCAGGCTAGCTCTTTCTGCCTGCCAGCTATCTGCAGACGTTCGCATTTTCAGAGCAGCGCTGCCGAAGTTACCCGGCACGGACCACCTAAGCTACGTTTGAAGTTTGAGGTGGCAAAACAAGCAAGCAGCCCCAGTCTCTGTGCCTCTGTGCGAGCAGTGCCATGGGCAGATGAGGCTGAGCAACAGCTTTCCAGGCTAGCTCTTTCTGCCTGCCATCTATCTGCAGATGTTCGCATTTTCAGAGCATCGCTGCTGGAGGCGCCCGGCACAGAACACCTAAGCTACGTTTGAAGTTTGAGGGGACAAGACAAGCAAGCAGCCTCAGTCTCTGTGCCTCTGTGCGAGCAGTGCCATGGGCAGATGAGGCTGAGCAACAGCTTTCCAGGCTAGCTCTTTCTGCCTGCCAGCTATCTGCAGACGTTCGCATTTTCAGAGCAGCGCTGCCGGAGGCGCCCGGCACAGACCACCTAAGCTACGTTTGAAGTTTGAGGGGGCAAGACAAGCACGCAGCCCCAGTCTCTGTGCCTCTGTGCGACCAGTGCCATGGGCAGATGAGGCTGAGCAACAGCTTTCCAGGCTAGCTCTTTCTGCCTGCCAGCTATCTGCAGACGTTCGCATTTTCAGAGCAGCACTGCCGGATGCGCCCGGCACAGACCACCTAAGCTACGTTTGAAGTTTGAGGGGGCAAGACAAGCACGCAGCCCCAGTCTCTGTGCCTCTGTGCGAGCAGTGCCATGGGCAGATGAGGCTGAGCAACAGCTTTCCAGGCTAGCTCTTTCTGCCTGCCAGCTATCTGCAGACGTTCGCATTTTCAGAGCAGCGCTGCCGGAGGCGCCCAGCACAGACCACCTAAGCTACGTTTGAAGTTTGAGGGGGCAAGACAAGCACACAGCCCCAGTCTCTGTGCCTCTGTGCGAGCAGTGCCATGGGCAGATGAGGCTGAGCAACAGCTTTCCAGGCTAGCTCTTTCTGCCTGCCATCTATCTGCAGACGTTCGCATTTTCGGAGAAGCGCTGCCGGAGGCGCCCGGCACAGACCACCTAAGCTACGTTTGAAGTTTGAGGGGGCAAGACAAGCAAGCAGCCCCAGTCTCTGTGCCTCTGTGCGAGCAGTGCCATGGGCAGATGAGGCTGAGCAACAGCTTTCCAGGCTAGCTCTTTCTGCCTGCCATCTATCTGCAGACGTTCGCATTTTCAGAGCAGCGCTGCCGAAGGCGCCCGGCACAGACCACCTAAGCTACGTTTGAAGTTTGAGGGGGCAAGACAAGCACGCAGCCCCAGTCTCTGTGCCTCTCTGCGACCAGTGCCATGGGCAGATGAGGCTGAGCAACAGCTTTCCAGGCTAGCTCTTTCTGCCTGCCATCTATCTGCAGACGTTCGCATTTTCGGATCAGCGCTGCCGGAGGCGCCCGGCACAGACCACCTAAGCTACGTTTGAAGTTTCAGGTGGCAAGACAAGCACGCAGCCCCAGTCTCTGTGCCTCTGTGCGAGCAGTGCCATGGGCAGATGAGGCTGAGCAACAGCTTTCCAGGCTAGCTCTTTCTGCCTGTCATCTATCTGCAGACGTTCGCATTTTCGGAGCAGCACAGCCGAGGCGCCCGGCACAGACCACCTAAGCTACGTTTGAAGTTTGAGGGGGCAAGACAAGCAAGCAGCCCCAGTCTCTGTGCCTCTGTGCGAGCAGTGCCATGGGCAGATGAGGCTGAGCAACAGCTTTCCAGGCTAGCTCTTTCTGCCTGCCAGCTATCTGCAGACGTTCGCATTTTCAGAGCAGCGCTGCCGGAGGCGCCCGGCACAGAACACCTAAGCTACGTTTGAAGTTTGAGGGGGCAAGACAAGCAAGCAGCCCCAGTCTCTGTGCCTCTGTGCGAGCAGTGCCATGGGCAGATGAGGCTGAGCAACAGCTTTCCAGGCTAGCTCTTTCTGCCTGCCATCTATCTGCAGATGTTCGCATTTTCAGAGCATCGCTGCTGGAGGCGCCCGGCACAGAACACCTAAGCTACGTTTGAAGTTTGAGGGGACAAGACAAGCAAGCAGCCTCAGTCTCTGTGCCTCTGTGCGAGCAGTGCCATGGGCAGATGAGGCTGAGCAACAGCTTTCCAGGCTAGCTCTTTCTGCCTGCCAGCTATCTGCAGACGTTCGCATTTTCAGAGCAGCGCTGCCGGAGGCGCCCGGCACAGACCACCTAAGCTACGTTTGAAGTTTGAGGGGGCAAGACAAGCACGCAGCCCCAGTCTCTGTGCCTCTGTGCGACCAGTGCCATGGGCAGATGAGGCTGAGCAACAGCTTTCCAGGCTAGCTCTTTCTGCCTGCCAGCTATCTGCAGACGTTCGCATTTTCAGAGCAGCACTGCCGGATGCGCCCGGCACAGACCACCTAAGCTACGTTTGAAGTTTGAGGGGGCAAGACAAGCACGCAGCCCCAGTCTCTGTGCCTCTGTGCGAGCAGTGCCATGGGCAGATGAGGCTGAGCAACAGCTTTCCAGGCTAGCTCTTTCTGCCTGCCAGCTATCTGCAGACGTTCGCATTTTCAGAGCAGCGCTGCCGGAGGCGCCCAGCACAGACCACCTAAGCTACGTTTGAAGTTTGAGGGGGCAAGACAAGCACACAGCCCCAGTCTCTGTGCCTCTGTGCGAGCAGTGCCATGGGCAGATGAGGCTGAGCAACAGCTTTCCAGGCTAGCTCTTTCTGCCTGCCATCTATCTGCAGACGTTCGCATTTTCGGAGAAGCGCTGCCGGAGGCGCCCGGCACAGACCACCTAAGCTACGTTTGAAGTTTGAGGGGGCAAGACAAGCAAGCAGCCCCAGTCTCTGTGCCTCTGTGCGAGCAGTGCCATGGGCAGATGAGGCTGAGCAACAGCTTTCCAGGCTAGCTCTTTCTGCCTGCCATCTATCTGCAGACGTTCGCATTTTCAGAGCAGCGCTGCCGAAGGCGCCCGGCACAGACCACCTAAGCTACGTTTGAAGTTTGAGGGGGCAAGACAAGCACGCAGCCCCAGTCTCTGTGCCTCTCTGCGACCAGTGCCATGGGCAGATGAGGCTGAGCAACAGCTTTCCAGGCTAGCTCTTTCTGCCTGCCATCTATCTGCAGACGTTCGCATTTTCGGATCAGCGCTGCCGGAGGCGCCCGGCACAGACCACCTAAGCTACGTTTGAAGTTTCAGGTGGCAAGACAAGCACGCAGCCCCAGTCTCTGTGCCTCTGTGCGAGCAGTGCCATGGGCAGATGAGGCTGAGCAACAGCTTTCCAGGCTAGCTCTTTCTGCCTGTCATCTATCTGCAGACGTTCGCATTTTCGGAGCAGCACAGCCGAGGCGCCCGGCACAGACCACCTAAGCTACGTTTGAAGTTTGAGGGGGCAAGACAAGCAAGCAGCCCCAGTCTCTGTGCCTCTGTGCGAGCAGTGCCATGGGCAGATGAGGCTGAGCAACAGCTTTCCAGGCTAGCTCTTTCTGCCTGCCAGCTATCTGCAGACGTTCGCATTTTCAGAGCAGCGCTGCCGGAGGCGCCCGGCACAGAACACCTAAGCTACGTTTGAAGTTTGAGGGGGCAAGACAAGCAAGCAGCCCCAGTCTCTGTGCCTCTGTGCGAGCAGTGCCATGGGCAGATGAGGCTGAGCAACAGCTTTCCAGGCTAGCTCTTTCTGCCTGCCATCTATCTGCAGATGTTCGCATTTTCAGAGCATCGCTGCTGGAGGCGCCCGGCACAGAACACCTAAGCTACGTTTGAAGTTTGAGGGGACAAGACAAGCAAGCAGCCTCAGTCTCTGTGCCTCTGTGCGAGCAGTGCCATGGGCAGATGAGGCTGAGCAACAGCTTTCCAGGCTAGCTCTTTCTGCCTGCCAGCTATCTGCAGACGTTCGCATTTTCAGAGCAGCGCTGCCGGAGGCGCCCGGCACAGACCACCTAAGCTATGTTTGAAGTTTGAGGGGGCAAGACAAGCACGCAGCCCCAGTCTCTGTGCCTCTGTGCGACCAGTGCCATGGGCAGATGAGGCTGAGCAACAGCTTTCCAGGCTAGCTCTTTCTGCCTGCCAGCTATCTGCAGACGTTCGCATTTTCAGAGCAGCACTGCCGGATGCGCCCGGCACAGACCACCTAAGCTACGTTTGAAGTTTGAGGGGGCAAGACAAGCACGCAGCCCCAGTCTCTGTGCCTCTGTGCGAGCAGTGCCATGGGCAGATGAGGCTGAGCAACAGCTTTCCAGGCTAGCTCTTTCTGCCTGCCAGCTATCTGCAGACGTTCGCATTTTCAGAGCAGCGCTGCCGGAGGCGCCCAGCACAGACCACCTAAGCTACGTTTGAAGTTTGAGGGGGCAAGACAAGCACACAGCCCCAGTCTCTGTGCCTCTGTGCGAGCAGTGCCATGGGCAGATGAGGCTGAGCAACAGCTTTCCAGGCTAGCTCTTTCTGCCTGCCATCTATCTGCAGACGTTCGCATTTTCGGAGAAGCGCTGCCGGAGGCGCCCGGCACAGACCACCTAAGCTACGTTTGAAGTTTGAGGGGGCAAGACAAGCAAGCAGCCCCAGTCTCTGTGCCTCTGTGCGAGCAGTGCCATGGGCAGATGAGGCTGAGCAACAGCTTTCCAGGCTAGCTCTTTCTGCCTGCCATCTATCTGCAGACGTTCGCATTTTCAGAGCAGCGCTGCCGAAGGCGCCCGGCACAGACCACCTAAGCTACGTTTGAAGTTTGAGGGGGCAAGACAAGCACGCAGCCCCAGTCTCTGTGCCTCTCTGCGACCAGTGCCATGGGCAGATGAGGCTGAGCAACAGCTTTCCAGGCTAGCTCTTTCTGCCTGCCATCTATCTGCAGACGTTCGCATTTTCGGATCAGCGCTGCCGGAGGCGCCCGGCACAGACCACCTAAGCTACGTTTGAAGTTTCAGGTGGCAAGACAAGCACGCAGCCCCAGTCTCTGTGCCTCTGTGCGAGCAGTGCCATGGGCAGATGAGGCTGAGCAACAGCTTTCCAGGCTAGCTCTTTCTGCCTGTCATCTATCTGCAGACGTTCGCATTTTCGGAGCAGCACAGCCGAGGCGCCCGGCACAGACCACCTAAGCTACGTTTGAAGTTTGAGGGGGCAAGACAAGCAAGCAGCCCCAGTCTCTGTGCCTCTGTGCGAGCAGTGCCATGGGCAGATGAGGCTGAGCAACAGCTTTCCAGGCTAGCTCTTTCTGCCTGCCAGCTATCTGCAGACGTTCGCATTTTCAGAGCAGCGCTGCCGGAGGCGCCCGGCACAGAACACCTAAGCTACGTTTGAAGTTTGAGGGGGCAAGACAAGCAAGCAGCCCCAGTCTCTGTGCCTCTGTGCGAGCAGTGCCATGGGCAGATGAGGCTGAGCAACAGCTTTCCAGGCTAGCTCTTTCTGCCTGCCATCTATCTGCAGACGTTCGCATTTTCAGAGCAGCGCTGCCGGAGGCGCCCGGCACAGACCACCTAAGCTACGTTTGAAGTTTGAGGGGGCAAGAGAAGCACGCAGCCCCAGTCTCTGTGCCTCTGTGCGAGCAGTGCCATGGGCAGATGAGGCTGAGCAACAGCTTTCCAGGCTAGCTCTTTCTGCCTGCCAGCTATCTGCAGACGTTCGCATTTTCAGAGCAGCGCTGCCGGAGGCGCTCGGCACAGACCACCTAAGCTACGTTTGAAGTTTCAGGGGGCAAGACAAGCAAGCAGCCCCAGTCACTGTGCCTCTGTGCGAGCAGTGCCATGGGCAGATGAGGCTGAGCAACAGCTTTCCAGGCTAGCTCTTTCTGCCTGCCAGCTATCTGCAGACGTTCGCATTTTCAGAGCAGCGCTGCCGGAGGCGCCCGGCACAGACCACCTAAGCTACGTTTGAAGTTTGAGGGGGCAAGACAAGCACGCAGCCCCAGTCTCTGTGCCTCTGTGCGAGCAGTGCCATGGGCAGATGAGGCTGAGCAACAGCTTTCCAGGCTAGCTCTTTCTGCCTGCCAGCTATCTGCAGACGTTCGCATTTTCAGAGCAGCACTGCCGGATGCGCCCGGCACAGACCACCTAAGCTACGTTTGAAGTTTGAGGGGGCAAGACAAGCACGCAGCCCCAGTCTCTGTGCCTCTGTGCGAGCAGTGCCATGGGCAGATGAGGCTGAGCAACAGCTTTCCAGGCTAGCTCTTTCTGCCTGCCAGCTATCTGCAGACGTTCGCATTTTCGGAGCAGCGCAGCCGGAGGCGCCCGGCACAGACCACCTAAGCTACGTTTGAAGTTTGAGGGGGCAAGACAAGCAAGCAGCCCCAGTCTCTGTGCCTCTGTGCGAGCAGTGCCATGGGCAGATGAGGCTGAGCAACAGCTTTCCAGGCTAGCTCTTTCTGCCTGCCAGCTATCTGCAGACGTTCGCATTTTCAGAGCAGCGCTGCCGGAGGCGCCCGGCACAGACCACCTAAGCTACGTTTGAAGTTTGAGGGGGCAAGACAAGCACGCAGCCCCAGTCTCTGTGCCTCTGTGCGAGCAGTGCCATGGGCAGATGAGGCTGAGCAACAGCTTTCCAGGCTAGCTCTTTCTGCCTGCCATCTATCTGCAGACGTTCGCATTTTCGGAGCAGCGCTGCCGGAGGCGCCCGGCACAGACCACCTAAGCTACGTTTGAAGTTTGAGGTGGCAAGACAAGCAAGCAGCCCCAGTCTCTGTGCCTCTGTGCGAGCAGTGCCATGGGCAGATGAGGCTGAGCAACAGCTTTCCAGGCTAGCTCTTTCTGCCTGCCAGCTATCTGCAGACGTTCGCATTTTCAGAGCAGCGCTGCCGGAGGCGCCCGGCACAGACCACCTAAGCTACGTTTGAAGTTTGAGGGGGCAAGACAAGCACGCAGCCCCAGTCTCTGTGCCTCTGTGCGAGCAGTGCCATGGGCAGATGAGGCTGAGCAACAGCTTTCCAGGCTAGCTCTTTCTGCCTGCCATCTATCTGCAGACGTTCGCATTTTCGGAGCAGCGCTGCCGGAGGCGCCCGGCACAGACCACCTAAGCTACGTTTGAAGTTTCAGGGGGCAAGACAAGCAAGCAGCCCCAGTCTCTGTGCCTCTGTGCGAGCAGTGCCATGGGCAGATGAGGCTGAGCAACAGCTTTCCAGGCTAGCTCTTTCTGCCTGCCATCTATCTGCAGACGTTCGCATTTTCAGAGCAGCGCTGCCGAAGGCGCCCGGCACAGACCACCTAAGCTACGTTTGAAGTTTGAGGGGGCAAGACAAGCACGCAGCCCCAGTCTCTGTGCCTCTGTGCGAGCAGTGCCATGGGCAGATGAGGCTGAGCAACAGCTTTCCAGGCTAGCTCTTTCTGCCTGCCAGCTATCTGCAGACGTTCGCATTTTCGGAGCAGCGCTGCCGGAGGCGCCCGGCACAGACCACCTAAGCTACGTTTGAAGTTTCAGGGGGCAAGACAAGCACGCAGCCCCAGTCTCTGTGCCTCTGTGCGAGCAGTGCCATGGGCAGATGAGGCTGAGCAACAGCTTTCCAGGCTAGCTCTTTCTGCCTGTCATCTATCTGCAGACGTTCGCATTTTCGGAGCAGCGCAGCCGAGGCGCCCGGCACAGACCACCTAAGCTACGTTTGAAGTTTGAGGGGGCAAGACAAGCAAGCAGCCCCAGTCTCTGTGCCTCTGTGCGAGCAGTGCCATGGGCAGATGAGGCTGAGCAACAGCTTTCCAGGCTAGCTCTTTCTGCCTGCCAGCTATCTGCAGACGTTCGCATTTTCGGAGCAGCGCTGCCGGAGGCGCCCGGCACAGACCACCTAAGCTACGTTTGAAGTTTGAGGGGGCAAGACAAGCACGCAGCCCCAGTCTCTGTGCCTCTGTGCGAGCAGTGCCATGGGCAGATGAGGCTGAGCAACAGCTTTCCAGGCTAGCTCTTTCTGCCTGCCAGCTATCTGCAGACGTTCGCATTTTCAGAGCAGCGCTGCCGGAGGCGCCCGGCACAGGCCACCTAAGCTACGTTTGAAGTTTGAGGGGGCAAGACAAGCAAGCAGCCCCAGTCTCTGTGCCTCTGTGCGAGCAGTGCCATGGGCAGATGAGGCTGAGCAACAGCTTTCCAGGCTAGCTCTTTCTGCCTGCCAGCTATCTGCAGACGTTCGCATTTTCGGAGCAGCGCTGCCGGAGGCGCCCGGCACAGACCACCTAAGCTACGTTTGAAGTTTGAGGGGGCAAGACAAGCACGCAGCCCCAGTCTCTGTGCCTCTGTGCGAGCAGTGCCATGGGCAGATGAGGCTGAGCAACAGCTTTCCAGGCTAGCTCTTTCTGCCTGCCAGCTATCTGCAGACGTTCGCATTTTCAGAGCAGCGCTGCCGGAGGCGCCCGGCACAGACCACCTAAGCTACGTTTGAAGTTTGAGTGGGCAAGACAAGCACGCAGCCCCAGTCTCTGTGCCTCTGTGCGAGCAGTGCCATGGGCAGATGAGGCTGAGCAACAGCTTTCCAGGCTAGCTCTTTCTGCCTGCCAGCTATCTGCAGACGTTCGCATTTTCAGAGCAGCGCTGCCGGAGGCGCCCGGCACAGACCACCTAAGCTACGTTTGAAATTTCAGTGGGCAAGACAAGCAAGCAGCCCCAGTCACTGTGCCTCTGTGCAAGCAGTGCCATGGGCAGATGAGGCTGAGCAACAGCTTTCCAGGCTAGCTCTTTCTGCCTGCCAGCTATCTGCAGACGTTCGCATTTTCAGAGCAGCGCTGCCGGAGGCGCCCGGCACAGACCACCTAAGCTACGTTTGAAGTTTGAGTGGGCAAGACAAGCACGCAGCCCCAGTCTCTGTGCCTCTGTGCGAGCAGTGCCATGGGCAGATGAGGCTGAGCAACAGCTTTCCAGGCTAGCTCTTTCTGCCTACCAGCTATCTGCAGACGTTCGCATTTTCAGAGCAGCGCTGCCGGAGGCGCCCGGCACAGACCACCTAAGCTACGTTTGAAGTTTGAGGGGGCAAGACAAGCAAGCAGCCCCAGTCTCTGTGCCTCTGTGCGAGCAGTGCCATGGGCAGATGAGGCTGAGCAACAGCTTTCCAGGCTAGCTCTTTCTGCCTGCCATCTATCTGCAGACATTCGCATTTTCGGAGCAGCGCTGCCGGAGGCGCCCGCCACAGACCACCTAAGCTACGTTTGAAGTTTGAGGGGGCAAGACAAGCAAGCAGCCCCAGTCTCTGTGCCTCTGTGCGAGCAGTGCCATGGGCAGATGAGGCTGAGCAACAGCTTTCCAGGCTAGCTCTTTCTGCCTGCCAGCTATCTGCAGACGTTCGCATCTTCAGAGCAGCGCTGCCGGAGGCGCCTGGCACAGACCACCTAAGCTACGTTTGAAGTTTCAGGGGGCAAGACAAGCAAGCAGCCCCAGTCTCTGTGCCTCTGTGCGAGCAGTGCCATGGGCAGATGAGGCTGAGCAACAGCTTTCCAGGCTAGCTCTTTCTGCCTGCCAGCTATCTGCAGACGTTCGCATTTTCGGAGCAGCGCAGCCGGAGGCGCCCGGCACAGACCACCTAAGCTACGTTTGAAGTTTGAGGGGGCAAGACAAGCAAGCAGCCCCAGTCTCTGTGCCTCTGTGCGAGCAGTGCCATGGGCAGATGAGGCTGAGCAACAGCTTTCCAGGCTAGCTCTTTCTGCCTGCCAGCTATCTGCAGACGTTCGCATTTTCAGAGCAGCGCTGCCGGAGGCGCCCGGCACAGACCACCTAAACTACGTTTGAAGTTTGAGGGGGCAAAACAAGCAAGCAGCCCCAGTCTCTGTGCCTCTGTGCGAGCAGTGCCATGGGCAGATGAGGCTGAGCAACAGCTTTCCAGGCTAGCTCTTTCTGCCTGCCAGCTATCTGCAGACGTTCGCATTTTCAGAGCAGCACTGCCGGAGGCGCCCGGCAGAGACCACCTAAGCTACGTTTGAAGTTTGAGGGGGCAAGACAAGCAAGCAGCCCCAGTCTCTGTGCCTCTGTGCGAGCAGTGCCATGGGCAGATGAGGCTGAGCAACAGCTTTCCAGGCTAGCTCTTTCTGCCTGCCAGCTATCTGCAGACGTTCGCATTTTCAGAGCAGCGCTGCCGGAGGCGCCCGGCACAGACCACCTAAGCTACGTTTGAAGTTTGAGGGGGCGAGACAAGCACGCGGCCTCAGTCTCTGTGCCTCTGTGCGAGCAGTGCCATGGGCAGATGAGGCTGAGCAACAGCTTTATAGGCTAGCTCTTTCTGCCTGCCAGCTATCTGCAGACGTTCGCATTTTCAGAGCAGCGCTGCCGGAGGCGCCCGGCACAGACCACCTAAGCTACGTTTGAAGTTTGAGGGGGCAAGACAAGCAAGCAGCCCCAGTCTCTGTGCCTCTGTGCGAGCAGTGCCATGGGCAGATGAGGCTGAGCAACAGCTTTCCAGGCTAGCTCTTTCTGCCTGCCTTTTATCTGCAGACGTTCGCATTTTCAGAGCAGCACTGCCGAAGGCGCCCGGCACAGACCACCTAAGCTACGTTTGAAGTTTCAGGGGGCAAGACAAGCACGCAGCCCCAGTCTCTGTGCCTCTGTGCGAGCAGTGCCATGGGCAGATGAGGCTGAGCAACAGCTTTCCAGGCTAGCTCTTTCTGCCTGCCATCTATCTGCAGACGTTCGCATTTTCGGAGCAGCGCTGCCGGAGGCGCCCGGCACAGACCACCTAAGCTACGTTTGAAGTTTGAGGGGGCAAGACAAGCAAGCAGCCCCAGTCTCTGTGCCTCTGTGCGAGCAGTGCCATGGGCAGATGAGGCTGAGCAACAGCTTTCCAGGCTAGCTCTTTCTGCCTGCCAGCTATCTGCAGACGTTCGCATTTTCAGAGCAGCGCTGCCGGAGGCGCCCGGCACAGACCACCTAAGCTACGTTTGAAGTTTGAGGGGGCAAGACAAGCACGCAGCCCCAGTCTCTGTGCCTCTGTGCGAGCAGTGCCATGGGCAGATGAGGCTGAGCAACAGCTTTCCAGGCTAGCTCTTTCTGCCTGCCATCTATCTGCAGACGTTCGCATTTTCGGAGCAGCGCTGCCGGAGGCGCCCGGCACAGACCACCTAAGCTACGTTTGAAGTTTCAGGGGGCAAGACAAGCAAGCAGCCCCAGTCTCTGTGCCTCTGTGCGAGCAGTGCCATGGGCAGATGAGGCTGAGCAACAGCTTTCCAGGCTAGCTCTTTCTGCCTGCCATCTATCTGCAGACGTTCGCATTTTCAGAGCAGCGCTGCCGAAGGCGCCCGGCACAGACCACCTAAGCTACGTTTGAAGTTTGAGGGGGCAAGACAAGCACGCAGCCCCAGTCTCTGTGCCTCTGTGGGAGCAGTGCCATGGGCAGATGAGGCTGAGCAACAGCTTTCCAGGCTAGCTCTTTCTGCCTGCCAGCTATCTGCAGACGTTCGCATTTTCGGAGCAGCGCTGCCGGAGGCGCCCGGCACAGACCACCTAAGCTACGTTTGAAGTTTCAGGGGGCAAGACAAGCACGCAGCCCCAGTCTCTGTGCCTCTGTGCGAGCAGTGCCATGGGCAGATGAGGCTGAGCAACAGCTTTCCAGGCTTGCTCTTTCTGCCTGTCATCTATCTGCAGACGTTCGCATTTTCGGAGCAGCGCAGCCGAGGCGCCCGGCACAGACCACCTAAGCTACGTTTGAAGTTTGAGGGGGCAAGACAAGCAAGCAGCCCCAGTCTCTGTGCCTCTGTGCGAGCAGTGCCATGGGCAGATGAGGCTGAGCAACAGCTTTCCAGGCTAGCTCTTTCTGCCTGCCAGCTATCTGCAGACGTTCGCATTTTCGGAGCAGCGCTGCCGGAGGCGCCCGGCACAGACCACCTAAGCTACGTTTGAAGTTTGAGGGGGCAAGACAAGCACGCAGCCCCAGTCTCTGTGCCTCTGTGCGAGCAGTGCCATGGGCAGATGAGGCTGAGCAACAGCTTTCCAGGCTAGCTCTTTCTGCCTGCCAGCTATCTGCAGACGTTCGCATTTTCAGAGCAGCGCTGCCGGAGGCGCCCGGCACAGACCACCTAAGCTACGTTTGAAATTTCAGTGGGCAAGACAAGCAAGCAGCCCCAGTCACTGTGCCTCTGTGCAAGCAGTGCCATGGGCAGATGAGGCTGAGCAACAGCTTTCCAGGCTAGCTCTTTCTGCCTGCCAGCTATCTGCAGACGTTCGCATTTTCAGAGCAGCGCTGCCGAAGGTACCCGGCACGGACCACCTAAGCTACGTTTGAAGTTTGAGGTGGCAAAACAAGCAAGCAGCCCCAGTCTCTGTGCCTCTGTGCGAGCAGTGCCATGGGCAGATGAGGCTGAGCAACAGCTTTCCAGGCTAGCTCTTTCTGCCTGCCAGCTATCTGCAGACGTTCGCATTTTCAGAGCAGCGCTGCCGGAGGCGCCCGGCACAGACCACCTAAGCTACGTTTGAAGTTTGAGGTGGCAAAACAAGCAAGCAGCCCCAGTCTCTGTGCCTCTGTGCGAGCAGTGCCATGGGCAGATGAGGCTGAGCAACAGCTTTCCAGGCTAGCTCTTTCTGCCTGCCAGCTATCTGCAGACGTTCGCATTTTCAGAGCAGCGCTGCCGGAGGCGCCCGGCACAGACCACCTAAGCTACGTTTGAAGTTTGAGTGGGCAAGACAAGCACGCAGCCCCAGTCTCTGTGCCTCTGTGCGAGCAGTGCCATGGGCAGATGAGGCTGAGCAACAGCTTTCCAGGCTAGCTCTTTCTGCCTACCAGCTATCTGCAGACATTCGCATTTTCAGAGCAGCGCTGCCGGAGGCGCCCGGCACAGACCACCTAAGCTACGTTTGAAGTTTGAGGGGGCAAGACAAGCAAGCAGCCCCAGTCTCTGTGCCTCTGTGCGAGCAGTGCCATGGGCAGATGAGGCTGAGCAACAGCTTTCCAGGCTAGCTCTTTCTGCCTGCCATCTATCTGCAGACATTCGCATTTTCGGAGCAGCGCTGCCGGAGGCGCCCGCCACAGACCACCTAAGCTACGTTTGAAGTTTGAGGGGGCAAGACAAGCAAGCAGCCCCAGTCTCTGTGCCTCTGTGCGAGCAGTGCCATGGGCAGATGAGGCTGAGCAACAGCTTTCCAGGCTAGCTCTTTCTGCCTGCCAGCTATCTGCAGACGTTCGCATTTTCAGAGCAGCGCTGCCGGAGGCGCCTGGCACAGACCACCTAAGCTACGTTTGAAGTTTCAGGGGGCAAGACAAGCAAGCAGCCCCAGTCTCTGTGCCTCTGTGCGAGCAGTGCCATGGGCAGATGAGGCTGAGCAACAGCTTTCCAGGCTAGCTCTTTCTGCCTGCCAGCTATCTGCAGACGTTCGCATTTTCGGAGCAGCGCAGCCGGAGGCGCCCGGCACAGACCACCTAAGCTACGTTTGAAGTTTGAGGGGGCAAGACAAGCAAGCAGCCCCAGTCTCTGTGCCTCTGTGCGAGCAGTGCCATGGGCAGATGAGGCTGAGCAACAGCTTTCCAGGCTAGCTCTTTCTGCCTGCCAGCTATCTGCAGACGTTCGCATTTTCAGAGCAGCGCTGCCGGAGGCGCCCGGCACAGACCACCTAAGCTACGTTTGAAGTTTGAGGGGGCGAGACAAGCACGCGGCCTCAGTCTCTGTGCCTCTGTGCGAGCAGTGCCATGGGCAGATGAGGCTGAGCAACAGCTTTATAGGCTAGCTCTTTCTGCCTGCCAGCTATCTGCAGACGTTCGCATTTTCAGAGCAGCGCTGCCGGAGGCGCCCGGCACAGACCACCTAAGCTACGTTTGAAGTTTGAGGGGGCAAGACAAGCAAGCAGCCCCAGTCTCTGTGCCTCTGTGCGAGCAGTGCCATGGGCAGATGAGGCTGAGCAACAGCTTTCCAGGCTAGCTCTTTCTGCCTGCCTTTTATCTGCAGACGTTCGCATTTTCAGAGCAGCACTGCCGAAGGCGCCCGGCACAGACCACCTAAGCTACGTTTGAAGTTTCAGGGGGCAAGACAAGCACGCAGCCCCAGTCTCTGTGCCTCTGTGCGAGCAGTGCCATGGGCAGATGAGGCTGAGCAACAGCTTTCCAGGCTAGCTCTTTCTGCCTGCCATCTATCTGCAGACGTTCGCATTTTCGGAGCAGCGCTGCCGGAGGCGCCCGGTACAGACCACCTAAGCTACGTTTGAAGTTTGAGGGGGCAAGACAAGCAAGCAGCCCCAGTCTCTGTGCCTCTGTGCGAGCAGTGCCATGGGCAGATGAGGCTGAGCAACAGCTTTCCAGGCTAGCTCTTTCTGCCTGCCAGCTATCTGCAGACGTTCGCATTTTCAGAGCAGCGCTGCCGGAGGCGCCCGGCACAGACCACCTAAGCTACGTTTGAAGTTTGAGGGGGCAAGACAAGCAAGCAGCCCCAGTCTCTGTGCCTCTGTGCGAGCAGTGCCATGGGCAGATGAGGCTGAGCAACAGCTTTCCAGGCTAGCTCTTTCTGCCTGCCATCTATCTGCAGACGTTCGCATTTTCGGAGCAGCGCTGCCGGAGGCGCCCGGCACAGACCACCTAAGCTACGTTTGAAGTTTCAGGGGGCAAGACAAGCAAGCAGCCCCAGTCTCTGTGCCTCTGTGCGAGCAGTGCCATGGGCAGATGAGGCTGAGCAACAGCTTTCCAGGCTAGCTCTTTCTGCCTGCCATCTATCTGCAGACGTTCGCATTTTCAGAGCAGCGCTGCCGAAGGCGCCCGGCACAGACCACCTAAGCTACGTTTGAAGTTTGAGGGGGCAAGACAAGCACGCAGCCCCAGTCTCTGTGCCTCTGTGGGAGCAGTGCCATGGGCAGATGAGGCTGAGCAACAGCTTTCCAGGCTAGCTCTTTCTGCCTGCCAGCTATCTGCAGACGTTCGCATTTTCGGAGCAGCGCTGCCGGAGGCGCCCGGCACAGACCACCTAAGCTACGTTTGAAGTTTCAGGGGGCAAGACAAGCACGCAGCCCCAGTCTCTGTGCCTCTGTGCGAGCAGTGCCATGGGCAGATGAGGCTGAGCAACAGCTTTCCAGGCTTGCTCTTTCTGCCTGTCATCTATCTGCAGACGTTCGCATTTTCGGAGCAGCGCAGCCGAGGCGCCCGGCACAGACCACCTAAGCTACGTTTGAAGTTTGAGGGGGCAAGACAAGCAAGCAGCCCCAGTCTCTGTGCCTCTGTGCGAGCAGTGCCATGGGCAGATGAGGCTGAGCAACAGCTTTCCAGGCTAGCTCTTTCTGCCTGCCAGCTATCTGCAGACGTTCGCATTTTCGGAGCAGCGCTGCCGGAGGCGCCCGGCACAGACCACCTAAGCTACGTTTGAAGTTTGAGGGGGCAAGACAAGCACGCAGCCCCAGTCTCTGTGCCTCTGTGCGACCAGTGCCATGGGCAGATGAGGCTGAGCAACAGCTTTCCAGGCTAGCTCTTTCTGCCTGCCAGCTATCTGCAGACGTTCGCATTTTCAGAGCAGCGCTGCCGGAGGCGCCCGGCACAGGCCACCTAAGCTACGTTTGAAGTTTGAGGGGGCAAGACAAGCAAGCAGCCCCAGTCTCTGTGCCTCTGTGCGAGCAGTGCCATGGGCAGATGAGGCTGAGCAACAGCTTTCCAGGCTAGCTCTTTCTGCCTGCCAGCTATCTGCAGACGTTCGCATTTTCGGAGCAGCGCTGCCGGAGGCGCCCGGCACAGACCACCTAAGCTACGTTTGAAGTTTGAGGGGGCAAGACAAGCACGCAGCCCCAGTCTCTGTGCCTCTGTGCGAGCAGTGCCATGGGCAGATGAGGCTGAGCAACAGCTTTCCAGGCTAGCTCTTTCTGCCTGCCAGCTATCTGCAGACGTTCGCATTTTCAGAGCAGCGCTGCCGGAGGCGCCCGGCACAGACCACCTAAGCTACGTTTGAAATTTCAGTGGGCAAGACAAGCAAGCAGCCTGAGTCACTGTGCCTCTGTGCAAGCAGTGCCATGGGCAGATGAGGCTGAGCAACAGCTTTCCAGGCTAGCTCTTTCTGCCTGCCAGCTATCTGCAGACGTTCGCATTTTCAGAGCAGCGCTGCCGAAGGTACCCGGCACGGACCACCTAAGCTACGTTTGAAGTTTGAGGTGGCAAAACAAGCAAGCAGCCCCAGTCTCTGTGCCTCTGTGCGAGCAGTGCCATGGGCAGATGAGGCTGAGCAACAGCTTTCCAGGCTAGCTCTTTCTGCCTGCCAGCTATCTGCAGACGTTCGCATTTTCAGAGCAGCGCTGCCGGAGGCGCCCGGCACAGACCACCTAAGCTACGTTTGAAGTTTGAGTGGGCAAGACAAGCACGCAGCCCCAGTCTCTGTGCCTCTGTGCGAGCAGTGCCATGGGCAGATGAGGCTGAGCAACAGCTTTCCAGGCTAGCTCTTTCTGCCTGCCAGCTATCTGCAGACGTTCGCATTTTCAGAGCAGCGCTGCCGGAGGCGCCCGGCACAGACCACCTAAGCTACGTTTGAAATTTCAGTGGGCAAGACAAGCAAGCAGCCCCAGTCACTGTGCCTCTGTGCAAGCAGTGCCATGGGCAGATGAGGCTGAGCAACAGCTTTCCAGGCTAGCTCTTTCTGCCTGCCAGCTATCTGCAGACGTTCGCATTTTCAGAGCAGCGCTGCCGAAGGTACCCGGCACGGACCACCTAAGCTACGTTTGAAGTTTGAGGTGGCAAAACAAGCAAGCAGCCCCAGTCTCTGTGCCTCTGTGCGAGCAGTGCCATGGGCAGATGAGGCTGAGCAACAGCTTTCCAGGCTAGCTCTTTCTGCCTGCCAGCTATCTGCAGACGTTCGCATTTTCAGAGCAGCGCTGCCGGAGGCGCCCGGCACAGACCACCTAAGCTACGTTTGAAGTTTGAGTGGGCAAAACAAGCACGCAGCCCCAGTCTCTGTGCCTCTGTGCGAGCAGTGCCATGGGCAGATGAGGCTGAGCAACAGCTTTCCAGGCTAGCTCTTTCTGCCTACCAGCTATCTGCAGACATTCGCATTTTCAGAGCAGCGCTGCCGGAGGCGCCCGGCACAGACCACCTAAGCTATGTTTGAAGTTTGAGGGGGCAAGACAAGCAAGCAGCCCCAGTCTCTGTGCCTCTGTGCGAGCAGTGCCATGGGCAGATGAGGCTGAGCAACAGCTTTCCAGGCTAGCTCTTTCTGCCTGCCATCTATCTGCAGACATTCGCATTTTCGGAGCAGCGCTGCCGGAGGCGCCCGCCACAGACCACCTAAGCTACGTTTGAAGTTTGAGGGGGCAAGACAAGCAAGCAGCCCCAGTCTCTGTGCCTCTGTGCGAGCAGTGCCATGGGCAGATGAGGCTGAGCAACAGCTTTCCAGGCTAGCTCTTTCTGCCTGCCAGCTATCTGCAGACGTTCGCATTTTCAGAGCAGCGCTGCCGGAGGCGCCTGGCACAGACCACCTAAGCTACGTTTGAAGTTTCAGGGGGCAAGACAAGCAAGCAGCCCCAGTCTCTGTGCCTCTGTGCGAGCAGTGCCATGGGCAGATGAGGCTGAGCAACAGCTTTCCAGGCTAGCTCTTTCTGCCTGCCAGCTATCTGCAGACGTTCGCATTTTCGGAGCAGCGCAGCCGGAGGCGCCCGGCACAGACCACCTAAGCTACGTTTGAAGTTTGAGGGGGCAAGACAAGCAAGCAGCCCCAGTCTCTGTGCCTCTGTGCGAGCAGTGCCATGGGCAGATGAGGCTGAGCAACAGCTTTCCAGGCTAGCTCTTTCTGCCTGCCAGCTATCTGCAGACGTTCGCATTTTCAGAGCAGCGCTGCCGGAGGCGCCCGGCACAGACCACCTAAGCTACGTTTGAAGTTTGAGGGGGCAAAACAAGCAAGCAGCCCCAGTCTCTGTGCCTCTGTGCGAGCAGTGCCATGGGCAGATGAGGCTGAGCAACAGCTTTCCAGGCTAGCTCTTTCTGCCTGCCAGCTATCTGCAGACGTTCGCATTTTCAGAGCAGCACTGCCGGAGGCGCCCGGCAGAGACCACCTAAGCTACGTTTGAAGTTTGAGGGGGCAAGACAAGCAAGCAGCCCCAGTCTCTGTGCCTCTGTGCGAGCAGTGCCATGGGCAGATGAGGCTGAGCAACAGCTTTCCAGGCTAGCTCTTTCTGCCTGCCAGCTATCTGCAGACGTTCGCATTTTCAGAGCAGCGCTGCCGGAGGCGCCCGGCACAGACCACCTAAGCTACGTTTGAAGTTTGAGGGGGCGAGACAAGCACGCGGCCTCAGTCTCTGTGCCTCTGTGCGAGCAGTGCCATGGGCAGATGAGGCTGAGCAACAGCTTTATAGGCTAGCTCTTTCTGCCTGCCAGCTATCTGCAGACGTTCGCATTTTCAGAGCAGCGCTGCCGGAGGCGCCCGGCACAGACCACCTAAGCTACGTTTGAAGTTTGAGGGGGCAAGACAAGCAAGCAGCCCCAGTCTCTGTGCCTCTGTGCGAGCAGTGCCATGGGCAGATGAGGCTGAGCAACAGCTTTCCAGGCTAGCTCTTTCTGCCTGCCTTTTATCTGCAGACGTTCGCATTTTCAGAGCAGCACTGCCGAAGGCGCCCGGCACAGACCACCTAAGCTACGTTTGAAGTTTCAGGGGGCAAGACAAGCACGCAGCCCCAGTCTCTGTGCCTCTGTGCGAGCAGTGCCATGGGCAGATGAGGCTGAGCAACAGCTTTCCAGGCTAGCTCTTTCTGCCTGCCAGCTATCTGCAGACGTTCGCATTTTCGGAGCAGCGCTGCCGGAGGCGCCCGGCACAGACCACCTAAGCT
The DNA here is from genome assembly GCF_030867145.1 of Opisthocomus hoazin. Classification (NCBI taxonomy): domain Eukaryota; kingdom Metazoa; phylum Chordata; class Aves; order Opisthocomiformes; family Opisthocomidae; genus Opisthocomus; species Opisthocomus hoazin. The sequence goes on from NW_027448788.1 coordinate 778,533, forward strand.
ACGTTTGAAGTTTCAGGGGGCAAGACAAGCACGCAGCCCCAGTCTCTGTGCCTCTGTGCGAGCAGTGCCATGGGCAGATGAGGCTGAGCAACAGCTTTCCAGGCTAGCTCTTTCTGCCTGCCAGCTATCTGCAGACGTTCGCATTTTCGGAGCAGCGCAGCAGGAGGCGCCCGGCACAGACCACCTAAGCTACGTTTGAAGTTTGAGGGGGCAAGACAAGCAAGCAGCCCCAGTCTCTGTGCCTCTGTGCGAGCAGTGCCATGGGCAGATGAGGCTGAGCAACAGCTTTCCAGGCTAGCTCTTTCTGCCTGCCATCTATCTGCAGACGTTCGCATTTTCAGAGCAGCGCTGCCGGAGGCGCCCGGCACAGACCACCTAAGCTACGTTTGAAGTTTGAGGGGGCGAGACAAGCACGCAGCCCCAGTCTCTGTGCCTCTGTGCGAGCAGTGCCATGGGCAGATGAGGCTGAGCAACAGTTTTCCAGGCTAGCTCTTTCTGCCTGTCATCTATCTGCAGACGTTCGCATTTTCGGAGCAGCACAGCCGAGGCGCCCCGCACAGACCACCTAAGCTACGTTTGAAGTTTGAGGGGGCAAGACAAGCAAGCAGCCCCAGTCTCTGTGCCTCTGTGCGAGCAGTGCCATGGGCAGATGAGGCTGAGCAACAGCTTTCCAGGCTAGCTCTTTCTGCCTGCCACCTATCTGCAGACGTTCGCATTTTCAGAGCAGCGCTGCCGAAGGTACCCGGCACGGACCACCTAAGCTACGTTTGAAGTTTGAGGTGGCAAAACAAGCAAGCAGCCCCAGTCTCTGTGCCTCTGTGCGAGCAGTGCCATGGGCAGATGAGGCTGAGCAACAGCTTTCCAGGCTAGCTCTTTCTGCCTGCCAGCTATCTGCAGACGTTCGCATTTTCGGAGCAGCGCTGCCGGAGGTGCCCGTCACAGACCACCTAAGCTACGTTTGAAGTTTGAGGGGACAAGACAAGCACGCAGCCCCAGTCTCTGTGCCTCTGTGCGAGCAGTGCCATGGGCAGATGAGGCTGAGCAACAGCTTTCCAGGCTAGCTCTTTCTGCCTGCCATCTATCTGCAGACGTTCGCATTTTCAGAGCAGCGCTGCCGGAGGCGCCCGGCACAGACCACCTAAGCTACGTTTGAAGTTTGAGGGGGCAAGACAAGCAAGCAGCCCCAGTCTCTGTGCCTCTGTGCGAGCAGTGCCATGGGCAGATGAGGCTGAGCAACAGCTTTCCAGGCTAGCTCTTTCTGCCTGCCAGCTATCTGCAGACGTTCGCATTTTCGGAGCAGCGCTGCCGGAGGCGCCCGGCACAGACCACCTAAGCTACGTTTGAAGTTTGAGGGGACAAGACAAGCACGCAGCCCCAGTCTCTGTGCCTCTGTGCGAGCAGTGCCATGGGCAGATGAGGCTGAGCAACAGCTTTCCAGGCTAGCTCTTTCTGCCTGCCAGCTATCTGCAGACGTTCGCATTTTCAGAGCAGCGCTGCCGGAGGCGCCCGGCACAGAACACCTAAGCTACGTTTGAAGTTTGAGGGGACAAGACAAGCACGCAGCCCCAGTCTCTGTGCCTCTGTGCGAGCAGTGCCATGGGCAGATGAGGCTGAGCAACAGCTTTCCAGGCTAGCTCTTTCTGCCTGCCAGCTATCTGCAGACGTTCGCATTTTCAGAGCAGCGCTGCCGGAGGCGAACGGCACAGACAAACTAAGCTATGTTTGAAGTTTGAGGGGGCAAGACAAGCACGCAGCCCCAGTCTCTGTGCCTCTGTGCGAGCAGTGCCATGGGCAGATGAGGCTGAGCAACAGCTTTCCAGGCTAGCTCTTTCTGCCTGCCATCTATCTGCAGACGTTCGCATTTTCAGAGCAGCGCTGCCGGAGGCGCCCGGCACAGGCCACCTAAGCTACGTTTGAAGTTTGAGGGGGCAAGACAAGCAAGCAGCCCCAGTCTCTGTGCCTCTGTGCAAGCAGTGCCATGGGCAGATGAGGCTGAGCAACAGCTTTCCAGGCTAGCTCTTTCTGCCTGCCATCTATCTGCAGACGTTCGCATTTTCAGAGCAGCGCTGCCGAAGGCGCCAGGCACAGATCACCTAAGCTACGTTTGAAGTTTGAGGGGGCAAGACAAGCACGCAACCCCAGTCTCTGTGCCTCTGTGCGAGCAGTGCCATGGGCAGATGAGGCTGAGCAACAGCTTTCCAGGCTAGCTCTTTCTGCCTGCCATCTATCTGCAGACGTTCGCATTTTCGGAGCAGGGCTGCCGGAGGCGCCCGGCACAGACCACCTAAGCTACGTTTGAAGTTTCAGGGGGCAAGAGAAGCACGCAGCCCCAGTCTCTGTGCCTCTGTGCGAGCAGTGCCATGGGCAGATGAGGCTGAGCAACAGCTTTCCAGGCTAGCTCTTTCTGCCTGCCAGCTATCTGCAGACGTTCGCATTTTCAGAGCAGCGCTGCCGGAGGCGCCCGGCACAGACCACCTAAGCTACATTTGAAGTTTGAGGGGGCAAGACAAGCACGCAGCCCCAGTCTCTGTGCCTCTGTGCGAGCAGTGCCATGGGCAGATGAGGCTGAGCAACAGCTTTCCAGGCTAGCTCTTTCTGCCTGCCAGCTATCTGCAGACGTTCGCATTTTCAGAGCAGCGCTGCCGGAGGCGCCCGGCACAGACCACCTAAGCTACGTTTGAAGTTTGAGGGGGCAAGACAAGCAAGCAGCCCCAGTCTCTGTGCCTCTGTGCGAGCAGTGCCATGGGCAGATGAGGCTGAGCAACAGCTTTCGAGGCTAGCTCTTTCTGCCTGCCAGCTATCTGCAGACGTTCGCATTTTCGGAGCAGCGCTGCCGGAGGCGCCCGGCACAGACCACCTAAGCTACGTTTGAAGTTTGAGGGGGCAAGACAAGCACGCAGCCCCAGTCTCTGTGCCTCTGTGCGAGCAGTGCCATGGGCAGATGAGGCTGAGCAACAGCTTTCCAGGCTAGCTCTTTCTGCCTGCCAGCTATCTGCAGACGTTCGCATTTTCAGAGCAGCGTGCCGGAGGCGCCCGGCACAGACCACCTAAGCTTCGTTTGAAGTTTGAGGGGGCAAAACAAGCAAGCAGCCCCAGTCTCTGTGCCTCTGTGCGAGCAGTGCCATGGGCAGATGAGGCTGAGCAACAGCTTTCCAGGCTAGCTCTTTCTGCCTGCCAGCTATCTGCAGACGTTCGCATTTTCAGAGCAGCGCTGCCGGAGGCGCCCGGCACAGACCACCTAAGCTATGTTTGAAGTTTGAGGGGGCAAGACAAGCAAGCAGCCCCAGTCTCTGTGCCTCTGTGCAAGCAGTGCCATGGGCAGATGAGGCTGAGCAACAGCTTTCCAGGCTAGCTCTTTCTGCCTGCCTTTTATCTGCAGACGTTCGCATTTTCAGAGCAGCGCTGCCGAAGGCGCCCGGCACAGACCACCTAAGCTACGTTTGAAGTTTCAGGGGGCAAGACAAGCACGCAGCCCCAGTCTCTGTGCCTCTGTGCGAGCAGTGCCATGGGCAGATGAGGCTGAGCAACAGCTTTCCAGGCTAGCTCTTTCTGCCTGCCAGCTATCTGCAGACGTTCGCATTTTCGGAGAAGCGCTGCCGGAGGCGCCCGGCACAGACCACCTAAGCTACGTTTGAAGTTTCAGGGGGCAAGACAAGCACGCAGCCCCAGTCTCTGTGCCTCTGTGCGAGCAGTGCCATGGGCAGATGAGGCTGAGCAACAGCTTTCCAGGCTAGCTCTTTCTGCCTGCCATCTATCTGCAGACGTTCGCATTTTCGGAGCAGCGCAGCAGGAGGCGCCCGGCACAGACCACCTAAGCTACGTTTGAAGTTTGAGGGGACAAGACAAGCAAGCAGCCCCAGTCTCTGTGCCTCTGTGCGAGCAGTGCCATGGGCAGATGAGGCTGAGCAACAGCTTTCCAGGCTAGCTCTTTCTGCCTGCCATCTATCTGCAGACGTTCGCATTTTCAGAGCAGCGCTGCCGGAGGCGCCCGGCACAGACCACCTAAGCTACGTTTGAAGTTTGAGGGGGCGAGACAAGCACGCAGCCCCAGTCTCTGTGCCTCTGTGCGAGCAGTGCCATGGGCAGATGAGGCTGAGCAACAGCTTTCCAGGCTAGCTCTTTCTGCCTGTCATCTATCTGCAGACGTTCGCATTTTCGGAGCAGCACAGCCGAGGCGCCCCGCACAGACCACCTAAGCTACGTTTGAAGTTTGAGGGGGCAAGACAAGCAAGCAGCCCCAGTCTCTGTGCCTCTGTGCGAGCAGTGCCATGGGCAGATGAGGCTGAGCAACAGCTTTCCAGGCTAGCTCTTTCTGCCTGCCAGCTATCTGCAGACATTCGCATTTTCAGAGCAGCGCTGCCGGAGGCGCCCGGCACAGAACACCTAAGCTACGTTTGAAGTTTCAGGGGGCAAGACAAGCAAGCAGCCCCAGTCTCTGTGCCTCTGTGCGAGCAGTGCCATGGGCAGATGAGGCTGAGCAACAGCTTTCCAGGCTAGCTCTTTCTGCCTGCCAGCTATCTGCAGACGTTCGCATTTTCAGAGCAGCGCTGCCGGAGGCGCCCGGCACAGACCACCTAAGCTACGTTTGAAGTTTGAGGGGGCAAGAGAAGCACGCAGCCCCAGTCTCTGTGCCTCTGTGCGAGCAGTGCCATGGGCAGATGAGGCTGAGCAACAGCTTTCCAGGCTAGCTCTTTCTGCCTGCCAGCTATCTGCAGACGTTCGCATTTTCAGAGCAGCGCTGCCGGAGGCGCCCGGCACAGACCACCTAAGCTACGTTTGAAGTTTCAGGGGGCAAGACAAGCAAGCAGCCCCAGTCACTGTGCCTCTGTGCAAGCAGTGCCATGGGCAGATGAGGCTGAGCAACAGCTTTCCAGGCTAGCTCTTTCTGCCTGCCACCTATCTGCAGACGTTCGCATTTTCAGAGCAGCGCTGCCGAAGGTACCCGGCACGGACCACCTAAGCTACGTTTGAAGTTTGAGGTGGCAAAACAAGCAAGCAGCCCCAGTCTCTGTGCCTCTGTGCGAGCAGTGCCATGGGCAGATGAGGCTGAGCAACAGCTTTCCAGGCTAGCTCTTTCTGCCTGCCAGCTATCTGCAGACGTTCGCATTTTCGGAGCAGCGCTGCCGGAGGTGCCCGTCACAGACCACCTAAGCTACGTTTGAAGTTTGAGGGGACAAGACAAGCACGCAGCCCCAGTCTCTGTGCCTCTGTGCGAGCAGTGCCATGGGCAGATGAGGCTGAGCAACAGCTTTCCAGGCTAGCTCTTTCTGCCTGCCATCTATCTGCAGACGTTCGCATTTTCAGAGCAGCGCTGCCGGAGGCGCCCGGCACAGACCACCTAAGCTACGTTTGAAGTTTGAGGGGGCAAGACAAGCAAGCAGCCCCAGTCTCTGTGCCTCTGTGCGAGCAGTGCCATGGGCAGATGAGGCTGAGCAACAGCTTTCCAGGCTAGCTCTTTCTGCCTGCCAGCTATCTGCAGACGTTCGCATTTTCGGAGCAGCGCTGCCGGAGGCGCCCGGCACAGAACACCTAAGCTACGTTTGAAGTTTGAGGGGACAAGACAAGCAAGCAGCCCCAGTCTCTGTGCCTCTGTGCGAGCAGTGCCATGGGCAGATGAGGCTGAGCAACAGCTTTCCAGGCTAGCTCTTTCTGCCTGCCAGCTATCTGCAGACGTTCGCATTTTCAGAGCAGCGCTGCCGGAGGCGCCCGGCACAGAACACCTAAGCTACGTTTGAAGTTTGAGGTGGCAAGACAAGCACGCAGCCCCAGTCTCTGTGCCTCTGTGCGAGCAGTGCCATGGGCAGATGAGGCTGAGCAACAGCTTTCCAGGCTAGCTCTTTCTGCCTGCCATCTATCTGCAGACGTTCGCATTTTCAGAGCAGCGCTGCCGGAGGCGAACGGCACAGACAAACTAAGCTATGTTTGAAGTTTGAGGGGGCAAGACAAGCACGCAGCCCCAGTCTCTGTGCCTCTGTGCGAGCAGTGCCATGGGCAGATGAGGCTGAGCAACAGCTTTCCAGGCTAGCTCTTTCTGCCTGCCATCTATCTGCAGACGTTCGCATTTTCAGAGCAGCGCTGCCGAAGGCGCCCGGCACAGACCACCTAAGCAACGTTTGAAGTTTGAGGGGGCAAGACAAGCACGCAGCCCCAGTCTCTGTGCCTCTGTGCGAGCAGTGCCATGGGCAGATGAGGCTGAGCAACAGCTTTCCAGGCTAGCTCTTTCTGCCTGCCATCTATCTGCAGACGTTCGCATTTTCGGAGCAGCACTGCCGGAGGCGCCCGGCACAGACCACCTAAGCTACGTTTGAAGTTTCAGGGGGCAAGACAAGCACGCAGCCCCAGTCTCTGTGCCTCTGTGCGAGCAGTGCCATGGGCAGATGAGGCTGAGCAACAGCTTTCCAGGCTAGCTCTTTCTGCCTGCCATCTATCTGCAGACGTTCGCATTTTCAGAGCAGCGCTGCCGAAGGCGCCAGGCACAGATCACCTAAGCTACGTTTGAAGTTTGAGGGGGCAAGACAAGCACGCAACCCCAGTCTCTGTGCCTCTGTGCGAGCAGTGCCATGGGCAGATGAGGCTGAGCAACAGCTTTCCAGGCTAGCTCTTTCTGCCTGCCATCTATCTGCAGACGTTCGCATTTTCGGAGCAGCGCTGCCGGAGGCGCCCGGCACAGACCACCTAAGCTACGTTTGAAGTTTCAGGGGGCAAGACAAGCAAGCAGCCCCAGTCTCTGTGCCTCTGTGCGAGCAGTGCCATGGGCAGATGAGGCTGAGCAACAGCTTTCCAGGCTAGCTCTTTCTGCCTGCCAGCTATCTGCAGACGTTCGCATTTTCAGAGCAGCGCTGCCGGAGGCGCCCGGCACAGACCACCTAAGCTACATTTGAAGTTTGAGGGGGCAAGACAAGCACGCAGCCCCAGTCTCTGTGCCTCTGTGCGAGCAGTGCCATGGGCAGATGAGGCTGAGCAACAGCTTTCCAGGCTAGCTCTTTCTGCCTGCCAGCTATCTGCAGACGTTCGCATTTTCAGAGCAGCGCTGCCGGAGGCGCCCGGCACAGACCACCTAAGCTACGTTTGAAGTTTGAGGGGGCAAGACAAGCAAGCAGCCCCAGTCTCTGTGCCTCTGTGCGAGCAGTGCCATGGGCAGATGAGGCTGAGCAACAGCTTTCGAGGCTAGCTCTTTCTGCCTGCCAGCTATCTGCAGACGTTCGCATTTTCGGAGCAGCGCTGCCGGAGGCGCCCGGCACAGACCACCTAAGCTACGTTTGAAGTTTGAGGGGGCAAGACAAGCACGCAGCCCCAGTCTCTGTGCCTCTGTGCGAGCAGTGCCATGGGCAGATGAGGCTGAGCAACAGCTTTCCAGGCTAGCTCTTTCTGCCTGCCAGCTATCTGCAGACGTTCGCATTTTCAGAGCAGCGCTGCCGGAGGCGCCCGGCACAGACCACCTAAGCTACGTTTGAAGTTTGAGGGGGCAAGACAAGCACGCAGCCCCAGTCTCTGTGCCTCTGTGCGAGCAGTGCCATGGGCAGATGAGGCTGAGCAACAGCTTTCCAGGCTAGCTCTTTCTGCCTGCCAGCTATCTGCAGACATTCGCATTTTCAGAGCAGCGCTGCCGGAGGCGCCCGGCACAGACCACCTAAGCGACGTTTGAAGTTTGAGGGGGCAAGACAAGCACGCAGCCCCAGTCTCTGTGCCTCTGTGCGAGCAGTGCCATGGGCAGATGAGGCTGAGCAACAGCTTTCCAGGCTAGCTCTTTCTGCCTGCCAGCTATCTGCAGACGTTCGCATTTTCAGAGCAGCGCTGCCGGAGGCGCCCGGCACAGACCACCTAAGCTACGTTTGAAGTTTGAGGGGGCAAGAGAAGCACGCAGCCCCAGTCTCTGTGCCTCTGTGCGAGCAGTGCCATGGGCAGATGAGGCTGAGCAACAGCTTTCCAGGCTAGCTCTTTCTGCCTGCCAGCTATCTGCAGACGTTCGCATTTTCAGAGCAGCGCTGCCGGAGGCGCCCGGCACAGACCACCTAAGCTACGTTTGAAGTTTGAGAGGGCAAGACAAGCACGCAGCCCCAGTCACTGTGCCTCTGTGCAAGCAGTGCCATGGGCAGATGAGGCTGAGCAACAGCTTTCCAGGCTAGCTCTTTCTGCCTGCCAGCTATCTGCAGACGTTCGCATTTTCGGAGCAGCGCTGCGGAAGGCGCCCGGCACAGACCACCTAAGCTACGTTTGAAGTTTCAGGGGGCAAGACAAGCACGCAGCCCCAGTCTTTGTGCCTCTGTGCGAGCAGTGCCATGGGCAGATGAGGCTGAGCAACAGCTTTCCAGGCTAGCTCTTTCTGCCTGTCATCTATCTGCAGACGTTCGCATTTTCGGAGCAGCGCAGCCGAGGCGCCCGGCACAGACCACCTAAGCTACGTTTGAAGTTTGAGGGGGCAAGACAAGCAAGCAGCCCCAGTCTCTGTGCCTCCGTGCGAGCAGTGCCATGGGCAGATGAGGCTGAGCAACAGCTTTCCAGGCTAGCTCTTTCTGCCTGCCAGCTATCTGCAGACATTCGCATTTTCAGAGCAGCGCTGCCGGAGGCGCCCGGCACAGACCACCTAAGCTACGTTTGAAGTTTGAGGGGGCAAGACAAGCAAGCAGCCCCAGTCTCTGTGCCTCTGTGCGAGCAGTGCCATGGGCAGATGAGGCTGAGCAACAGCTTTCCAGGCTAGCTCTTTCTGCCTGCCAGCTATCTGCAGACGTTCGCATTTTCGGAGCAGCGCTGCCGGAGGCGCCCGGCACAGACAACCTAAGCTACGTTTGAAGTTTGAGGGGGCAAGAGAAGCACGCAGCCCCAGTCTCTGTGCCTCTGTGCGAGCAGTGCCATGGGCAGATGAGGCTGAGCAACAGCTATCCAGGCTAGCTCTTTCTGCCTGCCATCTATCTGTAGATGTTCGCATTTTCAGAGCAGCGCTGCCGGAGGCGCCCGGCACAGACCACCTAAGCTACATTTGAAGTTTGAAGGGGCAAGACAAGCACGCAGCCCCAGTCTCTGTGCCTCTGTGCGAGCAGTGCCATGGGCAGATGAGGCTGAGCAACAGCTTTCCAGGCTAGCTCTTTCTGCCTGCCAGCTATCTGCAGACGTTCGCATTTTCGGAGCAGCGCTGCCGGAGGCGCACGGCACAGACCACCTAAGCTACGTTTGAAGTTTGAGGGGGCAAGACAAGCACGCAGCCCCAGTCTCTGTGCCTCTGTGCGAGCAGTGCCATGGGCAGATGAGGCTGAGCAATAGCTTTCCAGGCTAGCTCTTTCTGCCTGCCAGCTATCTGCAGACGTTCGCATTTTCAGAGCAGCGCTGCCGGAGGCGCCCGGCGCAGGCCACCTGAGCTACGTTTGAAGTTTGAGGGGGCAAGACAAGCAAGCAGCCCCAGTCTCTGTGCCTCTGTGCGAGCAGTGCCATGGGCAGATGAGGTTAAGCAACAGCTTTCCAGGCTAGCTCTTTCTGCCTGCCAGCTATCTGCAGACGTTCGCATTTTCGGAGCAGGGCTGCAGGAGGCGCCCGGCACAGACCACCTAAGCTACGTTTGAAGTTTCAGAGGGCAAGACAAGCAGGCAGCCCCAGTCTCTGTGCCTCTGTGCGAGCAGTGCCATGGGCAGATGAGGCTGAGCAACAGCTTTCCAGGCTAGCTCTTTCTGCCTGCCAGCTATCTGCAGACGTCAGCATTTTCAGAGCAGCGCTGCCGGAGGCGCCCGGCACAGACCACCTAAGCTACGTTTGAAGTTTGAGGGGGCAAGACAAGCACGCAGCCCCAGTCTCTGTGCCTCTGTGCGAGCAGTGCCATGGGCAGATGAGGCTGAGCAACAGCTTTCCAGGCTAGCTCTTTCTGCCTGCCAGCTATCTGCAGACGTTCGCATTTTCAGAGCAGCGTGCCGGAGGCGCCCGGCACAGACCACCTAAGCTACGTTTGAAGTTTGAGGGGGCAAAACAAGCAAGCAGCCCCAGTCTCTGTGCCTCTGTGCGAGCAGTGCCATGGGCAGATGAGGCTGAGCAACAGCTTTCCAGGCTAGCTCTTTCTGCCTGCCAGCTATCTGCAGACGTTCGCATTTTCAGAGCAGCGCTGCCGGAGGCGCCCGGCACAGACCACCTAAGCTATGTTTGAAGTTTGAGGGGGCAAGACAAGCAAGCAGCCCCAGTCTCTGTGCCTCTGTGCAAGCAGTGCCATGGGCAGATGAGGCTGAGCAACAGCTTTCCAGGCTAGCTCTTTCTGCCTGCCTTTTATCTGCAGACGTTCGCATTTTCAGAGCAGCGCTGCCGAAGGCGCCCGGCACAGACCACCTAAGCTACGTTTGAAGTTTCAGGGGGCAAGACAAGCACGCAGCCCCAGTCTCTGTGCCTCTGTGCGAGCAGTGCCATGGGCAGATGAGGCTGAGCAACAGCTTTCCAGGCTAGCTCTTTCTGCCTGCCAGCTATCTGCAGACGTTCGCATTTTCGGAGAAGCGCTGCCGGAGGCGCCCGGCACAGACCACCTAAGCTACGTTTGAAGTTTCAGGGGGCAAGACAAGCACGCAGCCCCAGTCTCTGTGCCTCTGTGCGAGCAGTGCCATGGGCAGATGAGGCTGAGCAACAGCTTTCCAGGCTAGCTCTTTCTGCCTGCCATCTATCTGCAGACGTTCGCATTTTCGGAGCAGCGCAGCAGGAGGCGCCCGGCACAGACCACCTAAGCTACGTTTGAAGTTTGAGGGGACAAGACAAGCAAGCAGCCCCAGTCTCTGTGCCTCTGTGCGAGCAGTGCCATGGGCAGATGAGGCTGAGCAACAGCTTTCCAGGCTAGCTCTTTCTGCCTGCCATCTATCTGCAGACGTTCGCATTTTCAGAGCAGCGCTGCCGGAGGCGCCCGGCACAGACCACCTAAGCTACGTTTGAAGTTTGAGGGGGCGAGACAAGCACGCAGCCCCAGTCTCTGTGCCTCTGTGCGAGCAGTGCCATGGGCAGATGAGGCTGAGCAACAGCTTTCCAGGCTAGCTCTTTCTGCCTGTCATCTATCTGCAGACGTTCGCATTTTCGGAGCAGCACAGCCGAGGCGCCCCGCACAGACCACCTAAGCTACGTTTGAAGTTTGAGGGGGCAAGACAAGCAAGCAGCCCCAGTCTCTGTGCCTCTGTGCGAGCAGTGCCATGGGCAGATGAGGCTGAGCAACAGCTTTCCAGGCTAGCTCTTTCTGCCTGCCAGCTATCTGCAGACATTCGCATTTTCAGAGCAGCGCTGCCGGAGGCGCCCGGCACAGAACACCTAAGCTACGTTTGAAGTTTCAGGGGGCAAGACAAGCAAGCAGCCCCAGTCTCTGTGCCTCTGTGCGAGCAGTGCCATGGGCAGATGAGGCTGAGCAACAGCTTTCCAGGCTAGCTCTTTCTGCCTGCCAGCTATCTGCAGACGTTCGCATTTTCAGAGCAGCGCTGCCGGAGGCGCCCGGCACAGACCACCTAAGCTACGTTTGAAGTTTGAGGGGGCAAGAGAAGCACGCAGCCCCAGTCTCTGTGCCTCTGTGCGAGCAGTGCCATGGGCAGATGAGGCTGAGCAACAGCTTTCCAGGCTAGCTCTTTCTGCCTGCCAGCTATCTGCAGACGTTCGCATTTTCAGAGCAGCGCTGCCGGAGGCGCCCGGCACAGACCACCTAAGCTACGTTTGAAGTTTCAGGGGGCAAGACAAGCAAGCAGCCCCAGTCACTGTGCCTCTGTGCAAGCAGTGCCATGGGCAGATGAGGCTGAGCAACAGCTTTCCAGGCTAGCTCTTTCTGCCTGCCACCTATCTGCAGACGTTCGCATTTTCAGAGCAGCGCTGCCGAAGGTACCCGGCACGGACCACCTAAGCTACGTTTGAAGTTTGAGGTGGCAAAACAAGCAAGCAGCCCCAGTCTCTGTGCCTCTGTGCGAGCAGTGCCATGGGCAGATGAGGCTGAGCAACAGCTTTCCAGGCTAGCTCTTTCTGCCTGCCAGCTATCTGCAGACGTTCGCATTTTCGGAGCAGCGCTGCCGGAGGTGCCCGTCACAGACCACCTAAGCTACGTTTGAAGTTTGAGGGGACAAGACAAGCACGCAGCCCCAGTCTCTGTGCCTCTGTGCGAGCAGTGCCATGGGCAGATGAGGCTGAGCAACAGCTTTCCAGGCTAGCTCTTTCTGCCTGCCATCTATCTGCAGACGTTCGCATTTTCAGAGCAGCGCTGCCGGAGGCGCCCGGCACAGACCACCTAAGCTACGTTTGAAGTTTGAGGGGGCAAGACAAGCAAGCAGCCCCAGTCTCTGTGCCTCTGTGCGAGCAGTGCCATGGGCAGATGAGGCTGAGCAACAGCTTTCCAGGCTAGCTCTTTCTGCCTGCCAGCTATCTGCAGACGTTCGCATTTTCGGAGCAGCGCTGCCGGAGGCGCCCGGCACAGAACACCTAAGCTACGTTTGAAGTTTGAGGGGACAAGACAAGCAAGCAGCCCCAGTCTCTGTGCCTCTGTGCGAGCAGTGCCATGGGCAGATGAGGCTGAGCAACAGCTTTCCAGGCTAGCTCTTTCTGCCTGCCAGCTATCTGCAGACGTTCGCATTTTCAGAGCAGCGCTGCCGGAGGCGCCCGGCACAGAACACCTAAGCTACGTTTGAAGTTTGAGGTGGCAAGACAAGCACGCAGCCCCAGTCTCTGTGCCTCTGTGCGAGCAGTGCCATGGGCAGATGAGGCTGAGCAACAGCTTTCCAGGCTAGCTCTTTCTGCCTGCCATCTATCTGCAGACGTTCGCATTTTCAGAGCAGCGCTGCCGGAGGCGAACGGCACAGACAAACTAAGCTATGTTTGAAGTTTGAGGGGGCAAGACAAGCACGCAGCCCCAGTCTCTGTGCCTCTGTGCGAGCAGTGCCATGGGCAGATGAGGCTGAGCAACAGCTTTCCAGGCTAGCTCTTTCTGCCTGCCAGCTATCTGCAGACATTCGCATTTTCAGAGCAGCGCTGCCGGAGGCGCCCGGCACAGAACACCTAAGCTACGTTTGAAGTTTCAGGGGGCAAGACAAGCAAGCAGCCCCAGTCTCTGTGCCTCTGTGCGAGCAGTGCCATGGGCAGATGAGGCTGAGCAACAGCTTTCCAGGCTAGCTCTTTCTGCCTGCCAGCTATCTGCAGACGTTCGCATTTTCAGAGCAGCGCTGCCGGAGGCGCCCGGCACAGACCACCTAAGCTACGTTTGAAGTTTGAGGGGGCAAGAGAAGCACGCAGCCCCAGTCTCTGTGCCTCTGTGCGAGCAGTGCCATGGGCAGATGAGGCTGAGCAACAGCTTTCCAGGCTAGCTCTTTCTGCCTGCCAGCTATCTGCAGACGTTCGCATTTTCAGAGCAGCGCTGCCGGAGGCGCCCGGCACAGACCACCTAAGCTACGTTTGAAGTTTCAGGGGGCAAGACAAGCAAGCAGCCCCAGTCACTGTGCCTCTGTGCAAGCAGTGCCATGGGCAGATGAGGCTGAGCAACAGCTTTCCAGGCTAGCTCTTTCTGCCTGCCACCTATCTGCAGACGTTCGCATTTTCAGAGCAGCGCTGCCGAAGGTACCCGGCACGGACCACCTAAGCTACGTTTGAAGTTTGAGGTGGCAAAACAAGCAAGCAGCCCCAGTCTCTGTGCCTCTGTGCGAGCAGTGCCATGGGCAGATGAGGCTGAGCAACAGCTTTCCAGGCTAGCTCTTTCTGCCTGCCAGCTATCTGCAGACGTTCGCATTTTCGGAGCAGCGCTGCCGGAGGTGCCCGTCACAGACCACCTAAGCTACGTTTGAAGTTTGAGGGGACAAGACAAGCACGCAGCCCCAGTCTCTGTGCCTCTGTGCGAGCAGTGCCATGGGCAGATGAGGCTGAGCAACAGCTTTCCAGGCTAGCTCTTTCTGCCTGCCATCTATCTGCAGACGTTCGCATTTTCAGAGCAGCGCTGCCGGAGGCGCCCGGCACAGACCACCTAAGCTACGTTTGAAGTTTGAGGGGGCAAGACAAGCAAGCAGCCCCAGTCTCTGTGCCTCTGTGCGAGCAGTGCCATGGGCAGATGAGGCTGAGCAACAGCTTTCCAGGCTAGCTCTTTCTGCCTGCCAGCTATCTGCAGACGTTCGCATTTTCGGAGCAGCGCTGCCGGAGGCGCCCGGCACAGAACACCTAAGCTACGTTTGAAGTTTGAGGGGACAAGACAAGCAAGCAGCCCCAGTCTCTGTGCCTCTGTGCGAGCAGTGCCATGGGCAGATGAGGCTGAGCAACAGCTTTCCAGGCTAGCTCTTTCTGCCTGCCAGCTATCTGCAGACGTTCGCATTTTCAGAGCAGCGCTGCCGGAGGCGCCCGGCACAGAACACCTAAGCTACGTTTGAAGTTTGAGGTGGCAAGACAAGCACGCAGCCCCAGTCTCTGTGCCTCTGTGCGAGCAGTGCCATGGGCAGATGAGGCTGAGCAACAGCTTTCCAGGCTAGCTCTTTCTGCCTGCCATCTATCTGCAGACGTTCGCATTTTCAGAGCAGCGCTGCCGGAGGCGAACGGCACAGACAAACTAAGCTATGTTTGAAGTTTGAGGGGGCAAGACAAGCACGCAGCCCCAGTCTCTGTGCCTCTGTGCGAGCAGTGCCATGGGCAGATGAGGCTGAGCAACAGCTTTCCAGGCTAGCTCTTTCTGCCTGCCATCTATCTGCAGACGTTCGCATTTTCAGAGCAGCGCTGCCGAAGGCGCCCGGCACAGACCACCTAAGCAACGTTTGAAGTTTGAGGGGGCAAGACAAGCACGCAGCCCCAGTCTCTGTGCCTCTGTGCGAGCAGTGCCATGGGCAGATGAGGCTGAGCAACAGCTTTCCAGGCTAGCTCTTTCTGCCTGCCATCTATCTGCAGACGTTCGCATTTTCGGAGCAGCACTGCCGGAGGCGCCCGGCACAGACCACCTAAGCTACGTTTGAAGTTTCAGGGGGCAAGACAAGCACGCAGCCCCAGTCTCTGTGCCTCTGTGCGAGCAGTGCCATGGGCAGATGAGGCTGAGCAACAGCTTTCCAGGCTAGCTCTTTCTGCCTGCCATCTATCTGCAGACGTTCGCATTTTCAGAGCAGCGCTGCCGAAGGCGCCAGGCACAGATCACCTAAGCTACGTTTGAAGTTTGAGGGGGCAAGACAAGCACGCAACCCCAGTCTCTGTGCCTCTGTGCGAGCAGTGCCATGGGCAGATGAGGCTGAGCAACAGCTTTCCAGGCTAGCTCTTTCTGCCTGCCATCTATCTGCAGACGTTCGCATTTTCGGAGCAGCGCTGCCGGAGGCGCCCGGCACAGACCACCTAAGCTACGTTTGAAGTTTCAGGGGGCAAGACAAGCAAGCAGCCCCAGTCTCTGTGCCTCTGTGCGAGCAGTGCCATGGGCAGATGAGGCTGAGCAACAGCTTTCCAGGCTAGCTCTTTCTGCCTGCCAGCTATCTGCAGACGTTCGCATTTTCAGAGCAGCGCTGCCGGAGGCGCCCGGCACAGACCACCTAAGCTACATTTGAAGTTTGAGGGGGCAAGACAAGCACGCAGCCCCAGTCTCTGTGCCTCTGTGCGAGCAGTGCCATGGGCAGATGAGGCTGAGCAACAGCTTTCCAGGCTAGCTCTTTCTGCCTGCCAGCTATCTGCAGACGTTCGCATTTTCAGAGCAGCGCTGCCGGAGGCGCCCGGCACAGACCACCTAAGCTACGTTTGAAGTTTGAGGGGGCAAGACAAGCAAGCAGCCCCAGTCTCTGTGCCTCTGTGCGAGCAGTGCCATGGGCAGATGAGGCTGAGCAACAGCTTTCGAGGCTAGCTCTTTCTGCCTGCCAGCTATCTGCAGACGTTCGCATTTTCGGAGCAGCGCTGCCGGAGGCGCCCGGCACAGACCACCTAAGCTACGTTTGAAGTTTGAGGGGGCAAGACAAGCACGCAGCCCCAGTCTCTGTGCCTCTGTGCGAGCAGTGCCATGGGCAGATGAGGCTGAGCAACAGCTTTCCAGGCTAGCTCTTTCTGCCTGCCAGCTATCTGCAGACGTTCGCATTTTCAGAGCAGCGCTGCCGGAGGCGCCCGGCACAGACCACCTAAGCTACGTTTGAAGTTTGAGGGGGCAAGACAAGCACGCAGCCCCAGTCTCTGTGCCTCTGTGCGAGCAGTGCCATGGGCAGATGAGGCTGAGCAACAGCTTTCCAGGCTAGCTCTTTCTGCCTGCCAGCTATCTGCAGACATTCGCATTTTCAGAGCAGCGCTGCCGGAGGCGCCCGGCACAGACCACCTAAGCGACGTTTGAAGTTTGAGGGGGCAAGACAAGCACGCAGCCCCAGTCTCTGTGCCTCTGTGCGAGCAGTGCCATGGGCAGATGAGGCTGAGCAACAGCTTTCCAGGCTAGCTCTTTCTGCCTGCCAGCTATCTGCAGACGTTCGCATTTTCAGAGCAGCGCTGCCGGAGGCGCCCGGCACAGACCACCTAAGCTACGTTTGAAGTTTGAGGGGGCAAGAGAAGCACGCAGCCCCAGTCTCTGTGCCTCTGTGCGAGCAGTGCCATGGGCAGATGAGGCTGAGCAACAGCTTTCCAGGCTAGCTCTTTCTGCCTGCCAGCTATCTGCAGACGTTCGCATTTTCAGAGCAGCGCTGCCGGAGGCGCCCGGCACAGACCACCTAAGCTACGTTTGAAGTTTGAGAGGGCAAGACAAGCACGCAGCCCCAGTCACTGTGCCTCTGTGCAAGCAGTGCCATGGGCAGATGAGGCTGAGCAACAGCTTTCCAGGCTAGCTCTTTCTGCCTGCCAGCTATCTGCAGACGTTCGCATTTTCGGAGCAGCGCTGCGGAAGGCGCCCGGCACAGACCACCTAAGCTACGTTTGAAGTTTCAGGGGGCAAGACAAGCACGCAGCCCCAGTCTTTGTGCCTCTGTGCGAGCAGTGCCATGGGCAGATGAGGCTGAGCAACAGCTTTCCAGGCTAGCTCTTTCTGCCTGTCATCTATCTGCAGACGTTCGCATTTTCGGAGCAGCGCAGCCGAGGCGCCCGGCACAGACCACCTAAGCTACGTTTGAAGTTTGAGGGGGCAAGACAAGCAAGCAGCCCCAGTCTCTGTGCCTCCGTGCGAGCAGTGCCATGGGCAGATGAGGCTGAGCAACAGCTTTCCAGGCTAGCTCTTTCTGCCTGCCAGCTATCTGCAGACATTCGCATTTTCAGAGCAGCGCTGCCGGAGGCGCCCGGCACAGACCACCTAAGCTACGTTTGAAGTTTGAGGGGGCAAGACAAGCAAGCAGCCCCAGTCTCTGTGCCTCTGTGCGAGCAGTGCCATGGGCAGATGAGGCTGAGCAACAGCTTTCCAGGCTAGCTCTTTCTGCCTGCCAGCTATCTGCAGACGTTCGCATTTTCGGAGCAGCGCTGCCGGAGGCGCCCGGCACAGACAACCTAAGCTACGTTTGAAGTTTGAGGGGGCAAGAGAAGCACGCAGCCCCAGTCTCTGTGCCTCTGTGCGAGCAGTGCCATGGGCAGATGAGGCTGAGCAACAGCTATCCAGGCTAGCTCTTTCTGCCTGCCATCTATCTGTAGATGTTCGCATTTTCAGAGCAGCGCTGCCGGAGGCGCCCGGCACAGACCACCTAAGCTACATTTGAAGTTTGAAGGGGCAAGACAAGCACGCAGCCCCAGTCTCTGTGCCTCTGTGCGAGCAGTGCCATGGGCAGATGAGGCTGAGCAACAGCTTTCCAGGCTAGCTCTTTCTGCCTGCCAGCTATCTGCAGACGTTCGCATTTTCGGAGCAGCGCTGCCGGAGGCGCACGGCACAGACCACCTAAGCTACGTTTGAAGTTTGAGGGGGCAAGACAAGCACGCAGCCCCAGTCTCTGTGCCTCTGTGCGAGCAGTGCCATGGGCAGATGAGGCTGAGCAATAGCTTTCCAGGCTAGCTCTTTCTGCCTGCCAGCTATCTGCAGACGTTCGCATTTTCAGAGCAGCGCTGCCGGAGGCGCCCGGCGCAGGCCACCTGAGCTACGTTTGAAGTTTGAGGGGGCAAGACAAGCAAGCAGCCCCAGTCTCTGTGCCTCTGTGCGAGCAGTGCCATGGGCAGATGAGGTTAAGCAACAGCTTTCCAGGCTAGCTCTTTCTGCCTGCCAGCTATCTGCAGACGTTCGCATTTTCGGAGCAGGGCTGCAGGAGGCGCCCGGCACAGACCACCTAAGCTACGTTTGAAGTTTCAGAGGGCAAGACAAGCAGGCAGCCCCAGTCTCTGTGCCTCTGTGCGAGCAGTGCCATGGGCAGATGAGGCTGAGCAACAGCTTTCCAGGCTAGCTCTTTCTGCCTGCCAGCTATCTGCAGACGTCAGCATTTTCAGAGCAGCGCTGCCGGAGGCGCCCGGCACAGACCACCTAAGCTACGTTCGAAGTTTCAGAGAGCAAGACAAGCAGGCAGCCCCAGTCTCTGTGCCTCTGTGCGAGCAGTGCCATGGGCAGATGAGGCTAAGCAACAGCTTTCCAGGCTAGCTCTTTCTGCCTGCCATCTATCTGCAGACGTTCGCATTTTCGGAGCAGCGCTGCCGGAGGCGCCCGGCACAGACCACCTAAGCTACGTTTGAAGTTTGAGGGGGCAAGACAAGCAAGCAGCCCCAGTCTCTGTGCCTCTGTGCGAGCAGTGCCATGGGCAGATGAGGCTGAGCAACAGCTTTCCAGGCTAGCTCTTTCTGCCTGCCAGCTATCTGCAGACGTTCGCATTTTCGGAGCAGCGCTGCCGGAGGCGCCCGGCACAGACCACCTAAGCTACGTTTGAAGTTTGAGGGGACAAGACAAGCAAGCAGCCCCAGTCTCTGTGCCTCTGTGCGAGCAGTGCCATGGGCAGATGAGGCTGAGCAACAGCTTTCCAGGCTAGCTCTTTCTGCCTGCCAGCTATCTGCAGACGTTCGCATTTTCAGAGCAGGGCTGCCGGAGGCGCCCGGCACAGACCACCTAAGCTACGTTTGAAGTTTGAGGGGGCAAGACAAGCAAGCAGCCCCAGTCTCTGTGCCTCTGTGCGAGCAGTGCCATGGGCAGATGAGGCTGAGCAACAGCTTTCCAGGCTAGCTCTTTCTGCCTGCCATCTATCTGCAGACGTTCGCATTTTCGGAGCAGCGCTGCCGGAGGCGCCCGGCACAGACCACCTAAGCTACGTTTGAAGTTTGAGGGGGCAAGACAAGCACGCAGCCCCAGTCTCTGTGCCTCTGTGCGAGCAGTGCCATGGGCATATGAGGCTGAGCAACAGCTTTCCAGGCTAGCTCTTTCTGCCTGCCAGCTATCTGCAGACATTCGCATTTTCAGAGTAGCGCTGCCGGAGGCGCCCGGCACAGACCACCTAAGCTACGTTTGAAGTTTGAGGGGGCAAGACAAGCAAGCAGCCCCAGTCTCTGTGCCTCTGTGCGAGCAGTGCCATGGGCAGATGAGGCTGAGCAACAGCTTTCCAGGCTAGCTCTTTCTGCCTGCCATCTATCTGCAGACGTTCACATTTTCGGAGCAGCGCTGCCGGAGGCGCCCGGCACAGACCACCTAAGATACGTTTGAAGTTTGAGGGGGCAAGACAAGCACGCAGCCCCAGTCTCTGTGCCTCTGTGCGAGCAGTGCCATGGGCAGATGAGGCTGAGCAACAGCTTTCCAGGCTAGCTCTTTCTGCCTGCCAGCTATCTGCAGACGTTCGCATTTTTAGAGCAGCGCTGCCGGAGGCTCCCGGCGCAGACCACCTGAGCTACGTTTGAAGTTTGAGGGGGCAAGACAAGCAAGCAGCCCCAGTCTCTGTGCCTCTGTGCGAGCAGTGCCATGGGCAGATGAGGTTAACCAACAGCTTTCCAGGCTAGCTCTTTCTGCCTGCCAGCTATCTGCAGACGTTCGCATTTTCGGAGCAGCGCTGCCGGAGGCGCCCGGCACAGACCACCTAAGCTACGTTTGAAGTTTGAGAGGGCAAGACAAGCAAGCAGCCCCAGTCTCTGTGCCTCTGTGCGAGCAGTGCCATGGGCAGATGAGGCTGAGCAACAGCTTTCCAGGCTAGCTCTTTCTGCCTGCCAGCTATCTGCAGACGTTCGCATTTTCAGAGCAGCGCTGCCGGAGGCGCTCGGCGCAGACCACCTGAGCTACGTTTGAAGTTTCAGGGGACAAGACAAGCAAGCAGCCCCAGTCTCTGTGCCTCTGTGCGAGCAGTGCCATGGGCAGATGAGGCTGAGCAACAGCTTTCCAGGCTAGCTCTTTCTGCCTGCCAGCTATCTGCAGACGTTCGCATTTTCAGAGCAGCGCTGCCGGAGGCGCCCGGCACAGACCACCTAAGCTACGTTTGAAGTTTGAGGGGGCAAGACAAGCACGCAGCCCCAGTCTCTGTGCCTCTGTGCGAGCAGTGCCATGGGCAGATGAGGCTGAGCAACAGCTTTCCAGGCTAGCTCTTTCTGCCTGCCATCTATCTGCAGACGTTCGCATTTTCAGAGCAGCGCTGCCGGAGGCGCCCGACACAGACCACCTAAGCTACATTTGAAGTTTGAAGGGGCAAGACAAGCACGCAGCCCCAGTCTCTGTGCCTCTGTGCGAGCAGTGCCATGGGCAGATGAGGCTGAGCAACAGCTTTCCAGGCTAGCTCTTTCTGCCTGCCAGCTATCTGCAGACGTTCGCATTTTCAGAGCAGCGCTGCCGAAGGCGCCCGGCACAGACCACCTAAGCTACGTTTGAATTTTGAGGGGGCAAGACAAGCACGCAGCCCCAGTCTCTGTGCCTCTGTGCGAGCAGTGCCATGGGCAGATGAGGCTGAGCAACAGCTTTCCAGGCTAGCTCTTTCTGCCTGCCAGCTATCTGCAGACGTTCGCATTTTCAGAGCAGCGCTGCCGGAGGCGCCCGGCACAGACCACCTAAGCTACGTTTGAAGTTTCAGGGGGCCAGACAAGCAAGCAGCCCCAGTCTCTGTGCCTCTGTGCGAGCAGTGCCATGGGCAGATGAGGCTGAGCAACAGCTTTCCAGGCTAGCTCTTTCTGCCTGCCAGCTATCTGCAGACGTTCGCATTTTCAGAGCAGCGCTGCCGGAGGCGCCCGGCACAGACCACCTAAGCTACGTTTGAAGTTTCAGGGGGCCAGACAAGCAAGCAGCCCCAGTCTCTGTGCCTCTGTGCGAGCAGTGCCATGGGCAGATGAGGCTGAGCAACAGCTTTCCAGGCTAGCTCTTTCTGCCTGCCAGCTATCTGCAGACGTTCGCATTTTCAGAGCAGCGCTGCCGGAGGCGCACGGCACAGACCACCTAAGATACGTTTGAAGTTTCAGGGGGCAAGACAAGCAAGCAGCCCCAGTCTCTGTGCCTCTGTGCGAGCAGTGCCATGGGCAGATGAGGCTGAGCAACAGCTTTCCAGGCTAGCTCTTTCTGCCTGCCAGCTATCTGCAGACATTCGCATTTTCAGAGCAGCGCTGCCGGAGGCGCCCGGCGCAGACCACCTGAGCTACGTTTGAAGTTTGAGGTGGCAAGACAAGCAAACAGCCCCATTCTCTGTGCCTCTGTGCGAGCAGTGCCATGGGCAGATGAGGCTGAGCAACAGCGTTCCAGGCTAGCTCTTTCTGCCTGCCAGCTATCTGCAGACGTTCGCATTTTCAGAGCAGCGCTGCCGGAGGCGCCCGGCACAGACCACCTAAGCTACGTTTGAAGTTTCAGAGGGCAAGACAAGCAGGCAGCCCCAGTCTCTGTGCCTCTGTGCGAGCAGTGCCATGGGCAGATGAGGCTGAGCAACAGCTTTCCAGGCTAGCTCTTTCTGCCTGCCAGCTATCTGCAGACGTTCGCATTTTTAGAGCAGCGCTGCCGGAGGCTCCCGGCGCAGACCACCTGAGCTACGTTTGAAGTTTGAGGGGGCAAGACAAGCAAGCAGCCCCAGTCTCTGTGCCTCTGTGCGAGCAGTGCCATGGGCAGATGAGGTTAACCAACAGCTTTCCAGGCTAGCTCTTTCTGCCTGCCAGCTATCTGCAGACGTTCGCATTTTCGGAGCAGCGCTGCCGGAGGCGCCCGGCACAGACCACCTAAGCTACGTTTGAAGTTTGAGAGGGCAAGACAAGCAAGCAGCCCCAGTCTCTGTGCCTCTGTGCGAGCAGTGCCATGGGCAGATGAGGCTGAGCAACATCTTTCCAGGCTAGCTCTTTCTGCCTGCCAGCTATCTGCAGACGTTCGCATTTTCAGAGCAGCGCTGCCGGAGGCGCTCGGCGCAGACCACCTGAGCTACGTTTGAAGTTTGAGGGGACAAGACAAGCAAGCAGCCCCAGTCTCTGTGCCTCTGTGCGAGCAGTGCCATGGGCAGATGAGGCTGAGCAACAGCTTTCCAGGCTAGCTCTTTCTGCCTGCCAGCTATCTGCAGACGTTCGCATTTTCAGAGCAGCGCTGCCGGAGGCGCCCGGCACAGACCACCTAAGCTACGTTTGAAGTTTGAGGGGGCAAGACAAGCACGCAGCCCCAGTCTCTGTGCCTCTGTGCAAGCAGTGCCATGGGCAGATGAGGCTGAGCAACAGCTTTCAAGGCTAGCTCTTTCTGCCTGCCATCTATCTGCAGACG
This sequence comes from Opisthocomus hoazin, assembly GCF_030867145.1. Classification (NCBI taxonomy): domain Eukaryota; kingdom Metazoa; phylum Chordata; class Aves; order Opisthocomiformes; family Opisthocomidae; genus Opisthocomus; species Opisthocomus hoazin. Next base: position 801,010 of record NW_027448788.1, read on the forward strand.
TTCGCATTTTCAGAGCAGCGCTGCCGGAGGCGCCCGGCACAGACCACCTAAGCTACATTTGAAGTTTGAAGGGGCAAGACAAGCACGCAGCCCCAGTCTCTGTGCCTCTGTGCGAGCAGTGCCATGGGCAGATGAGGCTGAGCAACAGCTTTCCAGGCTAGCTCTTTCTGCCTGCCAGCTATCTGCAGACGTTCGCATTTTCAGAGCAGCGCTTCCGGAGGCGCCCGGCACAGACAACCTAAGCTACGTTTGAAGTTTGAGGGGGCAAGACAAGCAAGCAGCCCCAGTCTCTGTGCCTCTGTGCGAGCAGTGCCATGGGCAGATGAGGCTGAGCAACAGCTTTCCAGGCTAGCTCTTTCTGCCTGCCATCTATCTGCAGACGTTCGCATTTTCAGAGCAGCGCTGCCGGAGGCGCCCGGCACAGACCACCTAAGCTACGTTTGAATTTTGAGGGGGCAAGGCAAGCACGCAGCCCCAGTCTCTGTGCCTCTGTGCGAGCAGTGCCATGGGCAGATGAGGCTGAGCAACAGCTTTCCAGGCTAGCTCTTTCTGCCTGCCAGCTATCTGCAGACGTTCGCATTTTCAGAGCAGCGCTGCCGGAGGCGCCCGGCACAGACCACCTAAGCTACGTTTGAAGTTTCAGGGGGCCAGACAAGCAAGCAGCCCCAGTCTCTGTGCCTCTGTGCGAGCAGTGCCATGGGCAGATGAGGCTGAGCAACAGCTTTCCAGGCTAGCTCTTTCTGCCTGCCAGCTATCTGCAGACGTTCGCATTTTCAGAGCAGCGCTGCCGGAGGCGCCCGGCACAGACCACCTAAGCTACGTTTGAAGTTTCAGGGGGCAAGACAAGCAAGCAGCCCCAGTCTCTGTGCCTCTGTGCGAGCAGTGCCATGGGCAGATGAGGCTGAGCAACAGCTTTCCAGGCTAGCTCTTTCTGCCTGCCAGCTATCTGCAGACGTTCGCATTTTCAGAGCAGCGCTGCCGGAGGCGCCCGGCACAGACCACCTAAGCTACGTTTGAAGTTTGAGGGGGCAAGACAAGCAAGCAGCCCCAGTCTCTGTGCCTCTGTGCGAGCAGTGCCATGGGCAGATGAGGCTGAGCAACAGCTTTCCAGGCTAGCTCTTTCTGCCTGCCAGCTATCTGCAGACGTTCGCATTTTCAGAGCAGCGCTGCCGGAGGCGCCCGGCGCAGACCACCTGAGCTACGTTTGAAGTTTGAGGTGGCAAGACAAGCAAGCAGCCCCAGTCTCTGTGCCTCTGTGCGAGCAGTGCCATGGGCAGATGAGGTTAAGCAACAGCTTTCCAGGCTAGCTCTTTCTGCCTGCCAGCTATCTGCAGACGTTCGCATTTTCGGAGCAGCGCTGCCGGAGGCGCCCGGCAGAGACCACCTAAGCTACGTTTGAAGTTTGAGGGGGCAAGACAAGCAAGCAGCCCCAGTCTCTGTGCCTCTGTGCGAGCAGTGCCATGGGCAGATGAGGCTGAGCAACAGCGTTCCAGGCTAGCTCTTTCTGCCTGCCAGCTATCTGCAGACGTTCGCATTTTCAGAGCAGCGCTGCCGGAGGCGCCCGGCACAGACCACCTAAGCTACGTTTGAAGTTTCAGGGGGCAAGACAAGCAGGCAGCCCCAGTCTCTGTGCCTCTGTGCGAGCAGTGCCATGGGCAGATGAGGCTGAGCAACAGCTTTCCAGGCTAGCTCTTTCTGCCTGCCAGCTATCTGCAGACGTTCGCATTTTCAGAGCAGCGCTGCCGGAGGCGCCCGGCACAGACCACCTAAGCTACGTTCGAAGTTTCAGAGGGCAAGACAAGCAGGCAGCCCCAGTCTCTGTGCCTCTGTGCGAGCAGTGCCATGGGCAGATGAGGCTAAGCAACAGCTTTCCAGGCTAGCTCTTTCTGCCTGCCATCTATCTGCAGACGTTCGCATTTTCGGAGCAGGGCTGCCGGAGGCGCCCGGCACAGACCACCTAAGCTACGTTTGAAGTTTGAGGGGGCAAGACAAGCAAGCAGCCCCAGTCTCTGTGCCTCTGTGCAAGCAGTGCCATGGGCAGATGAGGCTGAGCAACAGCTTTCCAGGCTAGCTCTTTCTGCCTGCCATCTATCTGCAGACGTTCGCATTTTCGGAGCAGCGCTGCCGGAGGCGCCCGGCAGAGACCACCTAAGCTACGTTTGAAGTTTGAGGGGGCAAGACAAGCAAGCAGCCCCAGTCTCTGTGCCTCTGTGCGAGCAGTGCCATGGGCAGATGAGGCTGAGCAACAGCGTTCCAGGCTAGCTCTTTCTGCCTGCCAGCTATCTGCAGACGTTCGCATTTTCAGAGCAGCGCTGCCGGAGGCGCCCGGCACAGACCACCTAAGCTACGTTTGAAGTTTCAGAGGGCAAGACAAGCAGGCAGCCCCAGTCTCTGTGCCTCTGTGCGAGCAGTGCCATGGGCAGATGAGGCTGAGCAACAGCTTTCCAGGCTAGCTCTTTCTGCCTGCCAGCTATCTGCAGACGTTCGCATTTTCAGAGCAGCGCTGCCGGAGGCGCCCGGCACAGACCACCTAAGCTACGTTCGAAGTTTCAGAGGGCAAGACAAGCAGGCAGCCCCAGTCTCTGTGCCTCTGTGCGAGCAGTGCCATGGGCAGATGAGGCTAAGCAACAGCTTTCCAGGCTAGCTCTTTCTGCCTGCCATCTATCTGCAGACGTTCGCATTTTCGGAGCAGGGCTGCCGGAGGCGCCCGGCACAGACCACCTAAGCTACGTTTGAAGTTTGAGGGGGCAAGACAAGCAAGCAGCCCCAGTCTCTGTGCCTCTGTGCAAGCAGTGCCATGGGCAGATGAGGCTGAGCAACAGCTTTCCAGGCTAGCTCTTTCTGCCTGCCATCTATCTGCAGACGTTCGCATTTTCGGAGCAGCGCTGCCGGAGGCGCCCGGCACAGACCACCTAAGCTACGTTTGAAGTTTGAGGGGGCAAGACAAGCAAGCAGCCCCAGTCTCTGTGCCTCTGTGCGAGCAGTGCCATGGGCAGATGAGGCTGAGCAACAGCTTTCCAGGCTAGCTCTTTCTGCCTGCCATCTATCTGCAGACGTTCGCATTTTCAGAGCAGCGCTGCCGGAGGCGCCCGGCACAGACCACCTAAGCTACGTTTGAAGTTTGATGGGGCAAGACAAGCACGCAGCCCCAGTCTCTGTGCCTCTGTGCGAGCAGTGCCATGGGCAGATGAGGCTGAGCAACAGCTTTCCAGGCTAGCTCTTTCTGCCTGCCAGCTATCTGCAGACATTCGCATTTTCAGAGTAGCGCTGCCGGAGGCGCCCGGCACAGACCACCTAAGCTACGTTTGAAGTTTGAGGGGGCAAGACAAGCACGCAGCCCCAGTCTCTGTGCCTCTGTGCGAGCAGTGCCATGGGCAGATGAGGCTGAGCAACAGCTTTCCAGGCTAGCTCTTTCTGCCTGCCAGCTATCTGCAGACGTTCGCATTTTCAGAGCAGCGCTGCCGGAGGCGCCCGGCACAGACCACCTAAGATACGTTTGAAGTTTGAGGGGGAGAGACAAGCAAGCAGCCCCAGTCTCTGTGCCTCTGTGCGAGCAGTGCCATGGGCAGATGAGGCTGAGCAACAGCTTTCCAGGCTAGCGCTTTCTGCCTGCCAGCTATCTGCAGACGTTCGCATTTTCAGAGCAGCGCTGCCGGAGGCGCCCGGCACAGACCACCTAAGCAACGTTTGAAGTTTGAGGGGGCAAGGCAAGCAAGCAGCCCCAGTCTCTGTGCCTCTGTGCGAGCAGTGCCATGGGCAGATGAGGCTGAGCAACAGCTTTCCAGGCTAGCTCTTTCTGCCTGCCAGCTATCTGCAGACGTTCGCATTTTCGGAGCAGGGCTGCCGGAGGCGCCCGGCACAGACCACCTAAGCTACGTTTGAAGTTTGAGGGGACAAGACAAGCAAGCAGCCCCAGTCTCTGTGCCTCTGTGCGAGCAGTGCCATGGGCAGATGAGGCTGAGCAACAGCTTTCCAGGCTAGCTCTTTCTGCCTGCCAGCTATCTGCAGACGTTCGCATTTTCAGAGCAGCGCTGCCGGAGGCGCCCGGCACAGACCACCTAAGCTACGTTTGAAGTTTCAGGGGGCAAGACAAGCAAGCAGCCCCAGTCTCTGTGCCTCTGTGCGAGCAGTGCCATGGGCAGATGAGGCTGAGCAACAGCTTTCCAGGCTAGCTCTTTCTGCCTGCCAGCTATCTGCAGACGTTCGCATTTTCAGAGCAGCGCTGCCGGAGGCGCCCGGCACAGACCACCTAAGCTACGTTTGAAGTTTCAGGGGGCAAGACAAGCACGCAGCCCCAGTCTCTGTGCCTCTGTGCGAGCAGTGCCATGGGCAGATGAGGCTGAGCAACAGCTTTCCAGGCTAGCGCTTTCTGCCTGCCAGCTATCTGCAGACGTTCGCATTTTCAGAGCAGCGCTGCCGGAGGCGCCCGGCACAGACCACCTAAGCTACGTTTGAAGTTTGAGGGGGCAAGGCAAGCAAGCAGCCCCAGTCTCTGTGCCTCTGTGCGAGCAGTGCCATGGGCAGATGAGGCTGAGCAACAGCTTTCCAGGCTAGCTCTTTCTGCCTGCCAGCTATCTGCAGACGTTCGCATTTTCGGAGCAGGGCTGCCGGAGGCGCCCGGCACAGACCACCTAAGCTACGTTTGAAGTTTCAGAGGGCAAGACAAGCAAGCAGCCCCAGTCTCTGTGCCTCTGTGCGAGCAGTGCCATGGGCAGATGAGGTTAAGCAACAGCTTTCCAGGCTAGCTCTTTCTGCCTGCCAGCTATCTGCAGACGTTCGCATTTTCGGAGCAGCGCTGCCGGAGGCGCCCGGCACAGACCACCTAAGCTACGTTTGAAGTTTGAGGGAGCAAGACAAGCAAGCAGCCCCAGTCTCTGTGCCTCTGTGCGAGCAGTGCCATGGGCAGATGAGGCTGAGCAACAGCTTTCCAGGCTAGCTCTTTCTGCCTGCCAGCTATCTGCAGACGTTCGCATTTTCAGAGCAGCGCTGCCGGAGGCGCCCGGCACAGACCACCTAAGCTACGTTTGAAGTTTCAGAGCGCAAGACAAGCAGGCAGCCCCAGTCTCTGTGCCTCTGTGCGAGCAGTGCCATGGGCAGATGAGGCTGAGCAACAGCTTTCCAGGCTAGCTCTTTCTGCCTGCCATCTATCTGCAGACGTTCGCATTTTCAGAGCAGCGCTGCCGGAGGCGCTCGGCGCAGACCACCTGAGCTACGTTTGAAGTTTGAGGGGACAAGACAAGCAAGCAGCCCCAGTCTCTGTGCCTCTGTGCGAGCAGTGCCATGGGCAGATGAGGCTAAGCAACAGCTTTCCAGGCTAGCTCTTTCTGCCTGCCAGCTATCTGCAGACGTTCGCATTTTCGGAGCAGCGCTGCCGGAGGCGCCCGGCACAGACCACCTAAGCTACGTTTGAAGTTTGAGGGGGCAAGACAAGCAAGCAGCCCCAGTCTCTGTGCCTCTGTGCGAGCAGTGCCATGGGCAGATGAGGCTGAGCAACAGCTTTCCAGGCTAGCTCTTTCTGCCTGCCAGCTATCTGCAGACGTTCGCATTTTCAGAGCAGCGCTGCCGGAGGCGCCCGGCACAGACCACCTAAGCTACGTTTGAAGTTTCAGGGGGCAAGACAAGCAAGCAGCCCCAGTCTCTGTGCCTCTGTGCGAGCAGTGCCATGGGCAGATGAGGCTGAGCAACAGCTTTCCAGGCTAGCTCTTTCTGCCTGCCAGCTATCTGCAGACGTTCGCATTTTCAGAGCAGCGCTGCCGGAGGCGCCCGGCACAGACCACCTAAGCAACGTTTGAAGTTTGAGGGGGCAAGACAAGCAAGCAGCCCCAGTCTCTGTGCCTCTGTGCGAGCAGTGCCATGGGCAGATGAGGCTGAGCAACAGCGTTCCAGGCTAGCTCTTTCTGCCTGCCAGCTATCTGCAGACGTTCGCATTTTCGGAGCAGGGCTGCCGGAGGCGCCCGGCACAGACCACCTAAGCAACGTTTGAAGTTTGAGGGGGCAAGACAAGCAAGCAGCCCCAGTCTCTGTGCCTCTGTGCGAGCAGTGCCATGGGCAGATGAGGCTGAGCAACAGCGTTCCAGGCTAGCTCTTTCTGCCTGCCAGCTATCTGCAGACGTTCGCATTTTCGGAGCAGCACTGCCGGAGGCGCCCGGCACAGACCACCTAAGTTACGTTTTAATTTTGAGGGGGCAAGACAAGCACGCAGCCCCAGTCTCTGTGCCTCTGTGCGAGCAGTGCCATGGGCAGATGAGGCTGAGCAACAGCTTTCCAGGCTAGCTCTTTCTGCCTGCCAGCTATCTGCAGACGTTCGCATTTTCAGAGCAGCGCTGCCGGAGGCGCCCAGCACAGACCACCTAAGCTACGTTTGAAGTTTCAGGGGGCAAGACAAGCAAGCAGCCCCAGTCTCTGTGCCTCTGTGCGAGCAGTGCCATGGGCAGATGAGGCTGAGCAACAGCTTTCCAGGCTAGCTCTTTCTGCCTGCCAGCTATCTGCAGACGTTCGCATTTTCGGAGCAGCGCTGCCGGAGGCGCCCGGCACAGACCACCTAAGCTACGTTTGAAGTTTCAGGGGGCAAGACAAGCAAGCAGCCCCAGTCTCTGTGCCTCTGTGCGAGCAGTGCCATGGGCAGATGAGGCTGAGCAACAGCTTTCCAGGCTAGTTCTTTCTGCCTGCCATCTATCTGCAGACGTTCACATTTTCGGAGCAGCGCTGCCGGAGGCGCACGGCACAGACCACCTAAGATACGTTTGAAGTTTGAGGGGGCAAGACAAGCACGCAGCCCCAGTCTCTGTGCCTCTGTGCGAGCAGTGCCATGGGCAGATGAGGCTGAGCAACAGCTTTCCAGGCTAGCTCTTTCTGCCTGCCAGCTATCTGCAGACGTTCGCATTTTCAGAGCAGCGCTGCCGGAGGCGCCCGGCGCAGACCACCTGAGCTACGTTTGAAGTTTGAGGGGGTAAGACAAGCAAGCAGCCCCAGTCTCTGTGCCTCTGTGCGAGCAGTGCCATGGGCAGATGAGGCTGAGCAACAGCTTTCCAGGCTAGCTCTTTCTGCCTGCCAGCTATCTGCAGACGTTCGCATTTTCGGAGCAGCGCTGCCGGAGGCGCCCGGCACAGACCACCTAAGCTACGTTTGAAGTTTGAGGGGGCAAGACAAGCAAGCAGCCCCAGTCTCTGTGCCTCTGTGCGAGCAGTGCCATGGGCAGATGAGGCTGAGCAACAGCTTTCCAGGCTAGCTCTTTCTGCCTGCCAGCTATCTGCAGACGTTCGCATTTTCAGAGCAGCGCTGCCGGAGGCTCCCGGCACAGACCACCTAAGCTACGTTTGAAGTTTCAGAGCGCAAGACAAGCACGCAGCCCCAGTCTCTGTGCCTCTGTGCGAGCAGTGCCATGGGCAGATGAGGCTGAGCAACAGCTTTCCAGGCTAGCTCTTTCTGCCTGCCATCTATCTGCAGACGTTCGCATTTTCAGAGCAGCGCTGCCGGAGGCGCTCGGCGCAGACCACCTGAGCTACGTTTGAAGTTTGAGGGGACAAGACAAGCAAGCAGCCCCAGTCTCTGTGCCTCTGTGCGAGCAGTGCCATGGGCAGATGAGGCTAAGCAACAGCTTTCCAGGCTAGCTCTTTCTGCCTGCCATCTATCTGCAGACGTTCGCATTTTCGGAGCAGCGCTGCCGGAGGCGCCCGGCACAGACCACCTAAGCTACGTTTGAAGTTTGAGGGGGCAAGACAAGCAAGCAGCCCCAGTCTCTGTGCCTCTGTGCGAGCAGTGCCATGGGCAGATGAGGCTGAGCAACAGCTTTCCAGGCTAGCTCTTTCTGCCTGCCAGCTATCTGCAGACGTTCGCATTTTCAGAGCAGCGCTGCCGGAGGCGCCCGGCACAGACCACCTAAGATACGTTTGAAGTTTGAGGGGGCAAGACAAGCAAGCAGCCCCAGTCTCTGTGCCTCTGTGCGAGCAGTGCCATGGGCAGATGAGGCTGAGCAACAGCTTTCCAGGCTAGCTCTTTCTGCCTGCCATCTATCTGCAGATGTTCGCATTTTCAGAGCAGCGCTGCCGGAGGCGCCCGGCACAGACCACCTAAGCTACATTTGAAGTTTGAAGGGGCAAGACAAGCACGCAGCCCCAGTCTCTGTGCCTCTGTGCGAGCAGTGCCATGGGCAGATGAGGCTGAGCAACAGCTTTCCAGGCTAGCTCTTTCTGCCTGCCAGCTATCTGCAGACGTTCGCATTTTCAGAGCAGCGCTGCCGGAGGCGCCCGGCACAGACCACCTAAGCTACGTTTGAAGTTTGAGGGGGCAAGACAAGCAAGCAGCCCCAGTCTCTGTGCCTCTGTGCGAGCAGTGCCATGGGCAGATGAGGCTGAGCAACAGCTTTCCAGGCTAGCTCTTTCTGCCTGCCAGCTATCTGCAGACGTTCGCATTTTCAGAGCAGCGCTGCCGGAGGCGCCCGGCACAGACCACCTAAGCTACGTTTGAAGTTTGAGGGGGCAAGACAAGCACGCAGCCCCAGTCTCTGTGCCTCTGTGCGAGCAGTGCCATGGGCAGATGAGGCTGAGCAACAGCTTTCCAGGCTAGCTCTTTCTGCCTGCCAGCTATCTGCAGACGTTCGCATTTTCAGAGCAGCGCTGCCGGAGGTGCCCGGCACAGACCACCTAAGCTACGTTTGAAGTTTGAGGGGGCAAGACAAGCACGCAGCCCCAGTCTCTGTGCCTCTGTGCGAGCAGTGCCATGGGCAGATGAGGCTGAGCAACAGCTTTCCAGGCTAGCTCTTTCTGCCTGCCATCTATCTGCAGACGTTCGCATTTTCAGAGCAGCGCTGCTGAAGGCGCCCAGCACAGACCACCTAAGCTACGTTTGAAGTTTGATGGGGCAAGACAAGCACGCAGCCCCAGTCTCTGTGCCTCTGTGCGAGCAGTGCCATGGGCAGATGAGGCTGAGCAACAGCTTTCCAGGCTAGCTCTTTCTGCCTGCCAGCTATCTGCAGACATTCGCATTTTCAGAGTAGCGCTGCCGGAGGCGCCCGGCACAGACCACCTAATCTACGTTTGAAGTTTGAGGGGGCAAGACAAGCAAGCAGCCCCAGTCTCTGTGCCTCTGTGCGAGCAGTGCCATGGGCAGATGAGGCTGAGCAACAGCTTTCCAGGCTAGCTCTTTCTGCCTGCCATCTATCTGCAGACGTTCGCATTTTCGGAGCAGCGCTGCCGGAGGCGCCCGGCACAGACCACCTAAGCTACGTTTGAAGTTTCAGGGGGCAAGACAAGCAAGCAGCCCCAGTCTCTGTGCCTCTGTGTGAGCAGTGCCATGGGCAGATGAGGCTGAGCAACAGCTTTCCAGGCTAGCTCTTTCTGCCTGCCAGCTATCTGCAGACGTTCGCATTTTCGGAGCAGCGCTGCCGGAGGCGCCCGGCACAGACCACCTGAGCTACGTTTGAAGTTTGAGGGGGCAAGACAAGCACGCAGCCCCAGTCTCTGTGCCTCTGTGCGAGCAGTGCCATGGGCAGATGAGGCTGAGCAACAGCTTTCCAGGCTAGCTCTTTCTGCCTGCCAGCTATCTGCAGACGTTCGCATTTTCAGAGCAGCGCTGCCGGAGGCGCCCGGCACAGAACACCTAAGATACGTTTGAAGTTTCAGGGGGCAAGACAAGCAAGCAGCCCCAGTCTCTGTGCCTCTGTGCGAGCAGTGCCATGGGCAGATGAGGCTGAGCAACAGCTTTCCAGGCTAGCGCTTTCTGCCTGCCAGCTATCTGCAGACGTTCGCATTTTCAGAGCAGCGCTGCCGGAGGCGCCCGGCACAGACCACCTAAGCTACGTTTGAAGTTTGAGGGGGCAAGGCAAGCAAGCAGCCCCAGTCTCTGTGCCTCTGTGCGAGCAGTGCCATGGGCAGATGAGGCTGAGCAACAGCTTTCCAGGCTAGCTCTTTCTGCCTGCCAGCTATCTGCAGACGTTCGCATTTTCGGAGCAGGGCTGTCGGAGGCGCCCGGCACAGACCACCTAAGCTACGTTTGAAGTTTGAGGGGACAAGACAAGCAAGCAGCCCCAGTCTCTGTGCCTCTGTGCGAGCAGTGCCATGGGCAGATGAGGCTGAGCAACAGCTTTCCAGGCTAGCTCTTTCTGCCTGCCAGCTATCTGCAGACGTTCGCATTTTCAGAGCAGCGCTGCCGGAGGCGCCCGGCACAGACCACCTAAGCTACGTTTGAAGTTTCAGGGGGCAAGACAAGCAAGCAGCCCCAGTCTCTGTGCCTCTGTGCGAGCAGTGCCATGGGCAGATGAGGCTGAGCAACAGCTTTCCAGGCTAGCTCTTTCTGCCTGCCAGCTATCTGCAGACGTTCGCATTTTCAGAGCAGCGCTGCCGGAGGCGCCCGGCACAGACCACCTAAGATACGTTTGAAGTTTCAGGGGGCAAGACAAGCACGCAGCCCCAGTCTCTGTGCCTCTGTGCGAGCAGTGCCATGGGCAGATGAGGCTGAGCAACAGCTTTCCAGGCTAGCGCTTTCTGCCTGCCAGCTATCTGCAGACGTTCGCATTTTCAGAGCAGCGCTGCCGGAGGCGCCCGGCACAGACCACCTAAGCAACGTTTGAAGTTTGAGGGGGCAAGGCAAGCAAGCAGCCCCAGTCTCTGTGCCTCTGTGCGAGCAGTGCCATGGGCAGATGAGGCTGAGCAACAGCTTTCCAGGCTAGCTCTTTCTGCCTGCCAGCTATCTGCAGACGTTCGCATTTTCGGAGCAGGGCTGCCGGAGGCGCTCGGCACAGACCACCTAAGCTACGTTTGAAGTTTCAGGGGACAAGACAAGCAAGCAGCCCCAGTCTCTGTGCCTCTGTGCGAGCAGTGCCATGGGCAGATGAGGCTAAGCAACAGCTTTCCAGGCTAGCTCTTTCTGCCTGCCATCTATCTGCAGACGTTCGCATTTTCGGAGCAGCACTGCCGGAGGCGCCCGGCACAGACCACCTAAGCTACGTTTGAAGTTTGAGGGGGCAAGACAAGCAAGCAGCCCCAGTCTCTGTGCCTCTGTGCGAGCAGTGCCATGGGCAGATGAGGCTGAGCAACAGCTTTCCAGGCTAGCTCTTTCTGCCTGCCAGCTATCTGCAGACGTTCGCATTTTCGGAGCAGCGCTGCCGGAGGCGCCCGGCACAGACCACCTAAGCTACGTTTGAAGTTTCAGGGGGCAAGACAAGCAAGCAGCCCCAGTCTCTGTGCCTCTGTGCGAGCAGTGCCATGGGCAGATGAGGCTGAGCAACAGCTTTCCAGGCTAGCTCTTTCTGCCTGCCAGCTATCTGCAGACGTTCGCATTTTCAGAGCAGCGCTGCCGGAGGCGCCCGGCACAGACCACCTAAGCTACGTTTGAAGTTTGAGGGGGCAAGACAAGCAAGCAGCCCCAGTCTCTGTGCCTCTGTGCGAGCAGTGCCATGGGCAGATGAGGCTGAGCAACAGCTTTCCAGGCTAGCTCTTTCTGCCTGCCATCTATCTGCAGACGTTCGCATTTTCAGAGCAGCGCTGCCGGAGGCGCCCGGCACAGACCACCTAAGCTACGTTTGAAGTTTGAGGGGGCAAGACAAGCACGCAGCCCCAGTCTCTGTGCCTCTGTGCGAGCAGTGCCATGGGCAGATGAGGCTGAGCAACAGCTTTCCAGGCTAGCTCTTTCTGCCTGCCATCTATCTGCAGACGTTCGCATTTTCAGAGCAGCGCTGCCGGAGGCGCCCGGCACAGACCACCTAAGCTACGTTTGAAGTTTGAGGGGGCAAGACAAGCACGCAGCCCCAGTCTCTGTGCCTCTGTGCGAGCAGTGCCATGGGCAGATGAGGCTGAGCAACAGCTTTCCAGGCTAGCTCTTTCTGCCTGCCATCTATCTGCAGACGTTCGCATTTTCAGAGCAGCGCTGCTGAAGGCGCCCAGCACAGACCACCTAAGCTACGTTTGAAGTTTGATGGGGCAAGACAAGCACGCAGCCCCAGTCTCTGTGCCTCTGTGCGAGCAGTGCCATGGGCAGATGAGGCTGAGCAACAGCTTTCCAGGCTAGCTCTTTCTGCCTGCCAGCTATCTGCAGACATTCGCATTTTCAGAGTAGCGCTGCCGGAGGCGCCCGGCACAGACCACCTAATCTACGTTTGAAGTTTGAGGGGGCAAGACAAGCAAGCAGCCCCAGTCTCTGTGCCTCTGTGCGAGCAGTGCCATGGGCAGATGAGGCTGAGCAACAGCTTTCCAGGCTAGCTCTTTCTGCCTGCCATCTATCTGCAGACGTTCGCATTTTCGGAGCAGCGCTGCCGGAGGCGCCCGGCACAGACCACCTAAGCTACGTTTGAAGTTTCAGGGGGCAAGACAAGCAAGCAGCCCCAGTCTCTGTGCCTCTGTGTGAGCAGTGCCATGGGCAGATGAGGCTGAGCAACAGCTTTCCAGGCTAGCTCTTTCTGCCTGCCAGCTATCTGCAGACGTTCGCATTTTCGGAGCAGCGCTGCCGGAGGCGCCCGGCACAGACCACCTGAGCTACGTTTGAAGTTTGAGGGGGCAAGACAAGCACGCAGCCCCAGTCTCTGTGCCTCTGTGCGAGCAGTGCCATGGGCAGATGAGGCTGAGCAACAGCTTTCCAGGCTAGCTCTTTCTGCCTGCCAGCTATCTGCAGACGTTCGCATTTTCAGAGCAGCGCTGCCGGAGGCGCCCGGCACAGAACACCTAAGATACGTTTGAAGTTTCAGGGGGCAAGACAAGCAAGCAGCCCCAGTCTCTGTGCCTCTGTGCGAGCAGTGCCATGGGCAGATGAGGCTGAGCAACAGCTTTCCAGGCTAGCGCTTTCTGCCTGCCAGCTATCTGCAGACGTTCGCATTTTCAGAGCAGCGCTGCCGGAGGCGCCCGGCACAGACCACCTAAGCTACGTTTGAAGTTTGAGGGGGCAAGGCAAGCAAGCAGCCCCAGTCTCTGTGCCTCTGTGCGAGCAGTGCCATGGGCAGATGAGGCTGAGCAACAGCTTTCCAGGCTAGCTCTTTCTGCCTGCCAGCTATCTGCAGACGTTCGCATTTTCGGAGCAGGGCTGTCGGAGGCGCCCGGCACAGACCACCTAAGCTACGTTTGAAGTTTGAGGGGACAAGACAAGCAAGCAGCCCCAGTCTCTGTGCCTCTGTGCGAGCAGTGCCATGGGCAGATGAGGCTGAGCAACAGCTTTCCAGGCTAGCTCTTTCTGCCTGCCAGCTATCTGCAGACGTTCGCATTTTCAGAGCAGCGCTGCCGGAGGCGCCCGGCACAGACCACCTAAGCTACGTTTGAAGTTTCAGGGGGCAAGACAAGCAAGCAGCCCCAGTCTCTGTGCCTCTGTGCGAGCAGTGCCATGGGCAGATGAGGCTGAGCAACAGCTTTCCAGGCTAGCTCTTTCTGCCTGCCAGCTATCTGCAGACGTTCGCATTTTCAGAGCAGCGCTGCCGGAGGCGCCCGGCACAGACCACCTAAGATACGTTTGAAGTTTCAGGGGGCAAGACAAGCACGCAGCCCCAGTCTCTGTGCCTCTGTGCGAGCAGTGCCATGGGCAGATGAGGCTGAGCAACAGCTTTCCAGGCTAGCGCTTTCTGCCTGCCAGCTATCTGCAGACGTTCGCATTTTCAGAGCAGCGCTGCCGGAGGCGCCCGGCACAGACCACCTAAGCAACGTTTGAAGTTTGAGGGGGCAAGGCAAGCAAGCAGCCCCAGTCTCTGTGCCTCTGTGCGAGCAGTGCCATGGGCAGATGAGGCTGAGCAACAGCTTTCCAGGCTAGCTCTTTCTGCCTGCCAGCTATCTGCAGACGTTCGCATTTTCGGAGCAGGGCTGCCGGAGGCGCTCGGCACAGACCACCTAAGCTACGTTTGAAGTTTCAGGGGACAAGACAAGCAAGCAGCCCCAGTCTCTGTGCCTCTGTGCGAGCAGTGCCATGGGCAGATGAGGCTAAGCAACAGCTTTCCAGGCTAGCTCTTTCTGCCTGCCATCTATCTGCAGACGTTCGCATTTTCGGAGCAGCACTGCCGGAGGCGCCCGGCACAGACCACCTAAGCTACGTTTGAAGTTTGAGGGGGCAAGACAAGCAAGCAGCCCCAGTCTCTGTGCCTCTGTGCGAGCAGTGCCATGGGCAGATGAGGCTGAGCAACAGCTTTCCAGGCTAGCTCTTTCTGCCTGCCAGCTATCTGCAGACGTTCGCATTTTCGGAGCAGGGCTGCCGGAGGCGCCCGGCACAGACCACCTAAGCTACGTTTGAAGTTTCAGGGGGCAAGACAAGCAAGCAGCCCCAGTCTCTGTGCCTCTGTGCGAGCAGTGCCATGGGCAGATGAGGCTGAGCAACAGCTTTCCAGGCTAGCTCTTTCTGCCTGCCAGCTATCTGCAGACGTTCGCATTTTCAGAGCAGCGCTGCCGGAGGCGCCCGGCACAGACCACCTAAGCTACGTTTGAAGTTTGAGGGGGCAAGACAAGCAAGCAGCCCCAGTCTCTGTGCCTCTGTGCGAGCAGTGCCATGGGCAGATGAGGCTGAGCAACAGCTTTCCAGGCTAGCTCTTTCTGCCTGCCATCTATCTGCAGACGTTCGCATTTTCAGAGCAGCGCTGCCGGAGGCGCCCGGCACAGACCACCTAAGCTACGTTTGAAGTTTGATGGTGCAAGACAAGCACGCAGCCCCAGTCTCTGTGCCTCTGTGCGAGCAGTGCCATGGGCAGATGAGGCTGAGCAACAGCTTTCCAGGCTAGCTCTTTCTGCCTGCCAGCTATCTGCAGACGTTCGCATTTTCAGAGCAGCGCTGCCGGAAGCGCCCGGCACAGACCACCTAAGCAACGTTTGAAGTTTGAGGGAGCAAGGCAAGCAAGCAGCCCCAGTCTCTGTGCCTCTTTGCGAGCAGTGCCATGGGCAGATGAGGCTGAGCAACAGCTTTCCAGGCTAGCTCTTTCTGCCTGCCAGCTATCTGCAGACGTTCGCATTTTCGGAGCAGGGCTGCCGGAGGCGCCCGGCACAGACCACCTAAGCTATGTTTGAAGTTTGAGGGGACAAGACAAGCAAGCAGCCCCAGTCTCTGTGCCTCTGTGCGAGCAGTGCCATGGGCAGATGAGGCTGAGCAACAGCTTTCCAGGCTAGCTCTTTCTGCCTGCCAGCTATCTGCAGACGTTCGCATTTTCAGAGCAGCGCTGCCGGGGGCGCCCGGCACAGAGCACCTAAGCAACGTTTGAAGTTTCAGGGGGCAAGACAAGCAAGCAGCCCCAGTCTCTGTGCCTCTGTGCGAGCAGTGCCATGGGCAGATGACGCTGAGCAACAGCTTTCCAGGCTAGCTCTTTCTGCCTGCCAGCTATCTGCAGACGTTCGCATTTTCAGAGCAGCGCTGCCGGAGGCGCCCGGCACAGACCACCTAAGATACGTTTCAAGTTTGAGGGGGCAAGACAAGAAAGCAGCCCCAGTCTCTGTGCCTCTGTGCGAGCAGTGCCATGGGCAGATGAGGCTGAGCAACAGCTTTCCAGGCTAGCTCTTTCTGCCTGCCAGCTATCTGCAGACGTTCGCATTTTCAGAGCAGCGCTGCCGGAGGCGCCCGGCACAGACCACCTAAGCAACGTTTGAAGTTTGAGGGGGCAAGGCAAGCAAGCAGCCCCAGTCTCTGTGCCTCTGTGCGAGCAGTGCCATGGGCAGATGAGGCTGAGCAACAGCTTTCCAGGCTAGCTCTTTCTGCCTGCCAGCTATCTGCAGACGTTCGCATTTTCAGAGCAGCGCTGCCGGAGGCGCCCGGCACAGACCACCTAAGCTACGTTTGAAGTTTCAGGGGGCAAGACAAGCAAGCAGCCCCAGTCTCTGTGCCTCTGTGCGAGCAGTGCCATGGGCAGATGAGGCTGAGCAACAGCTTTCAAGGCTAGCTCTTTCTGCCTGCCATCTATCTGCAGACGTTCGCATTTTCGGAGCAGCGCTGCCTTAGGCGCCCGGCACAGACCACCTAAGATACGTTTGAAGTTTGAGGGGGCAAGACAAGCACGCAGCCCCAGTCTCTGTGCCTCTGTGCGAGCAGTGCCATGGGCAGATGAGGCTGAGCAACAGCTTTCCAGGCTAGCTCTTTCTGCCTGCCAGCTATCTGCAGACGTTCGCATTTTCAGAGCAGCGCTGCCGGAGGCGCCCAGCACAGACCACCTAAGCTACGTTTGAAGTTTCAGGGGGCAAGACAAGCAAGCAGCCCCAGTCTCTGTGCCTCTGTGCGAGCAGTGCCATGGGCAGATGAGGCTGAGCAACAGCTTTCCAGGCTAGCTCTTTCTGCCTGCCAGCTATCTGCAGACGTTCGCATTTTCAGAGCAGCGCTGCCGGAGGCGCCCGGCACAGACCACCTAAGCTACGTTTGAAGTTTCAGGGGGCAAGACAAGCAAGCAGCCCCAGTCTCTGTGCCTCTGTGCGAGCAGTGCCATGGGCAGATGAGGCTGAGCAACAGCTTTCCAGGCTAGCTCTTTCTGCCTGCCAGCTATCTGCAGACGTTCGCATTTTCAGAGCAGCGCTGCCGGAGGCGCCCGGCACAGACCACCTAAGCTACGTTTGAAGTTTCAGGGGGCAAGACAAGCAAGCAGCCCCAGTCTCTGTGCCTCTGTGCGAGCAGTGCCATGGGCAGATGAGGCTGAGCAACAGCTTTCCAGGCTAGCTCTTTCTGCCTGCCAGCTATCTGCAGACGTTCGCATTTTCAGAGCAGCGCTGCCGGAGGCGCCCGGCACAGACCACCTAAGCTACGTTTGAAGTTTCAGGGGGCAAGACAAGCAAGCAGCCCCAGTCTCTGTGCCTCTGTGCGAGCAGTGCCATGGGCAGATGAGGCTGAGCAACAGCTTTCAAGGCTAGCTCTTTCTGCCTGCCATCTATCTGCAGACGTTCGCATTTTCGGAGCAGCGCTGCCTTAGGCGCACGGCACAGACCACCTAAGATACGTTTGAAGTTTGAGGGGGCAAGACAAGCACGCAGCCCCAGTCTCTGTGCCTCTGTGCGAGCAGTGCCATGGGCAGATGAGGCTGAGCAACAGCTTTCCAGGCTAGCTCTTTCTGCCTGCCAGCTATCTGCAGACGTTCGCATTTTCAGAGCAGCGCTGCTGGAGGCGCCCGGCGCAGACCACCTGAGCTACGTTTGAAGTTTGAGGGGGCAAGACAAGCAAGCAGCCCCAGTCTCTGTGCCTCTGTGCGAGCAGTGCCGTGGGCAGATGAGGTTAAGCAACAGCTTTCCAGGCTAGCTCTTTCTGCCTGCCAGCTATCTGCAGACGTTCGCATTTTCGGAGCAGCGCTGCCGGAGGCGCCCGGCACAGACCACCTAAGCTACGTTTGAAGTTTGAGGGGGCAAGACAAGCAAGCAGCCCCAGTCTCTGTGCCTCTGTGCGAGCAGTGCCATGGGCAGATGAGGCTGAGCAACAGCTTTCCAGGCTAGCTCTTTCTGCCTGCCAGCTATCTGCAGACGTTCGCATTTTCAGAGCAGCGCTGCCGGAGGCGCCCGGCACAGACCACCTAAGCTACGTTTGAAGTTTGAGGGGGTAAGGCAAGCAAGCAGCCCCAGTCTCTGTGCCTCTGTGCGAGCAGTGCCATGGGCAGATGAGGCTGAGCAACAGCTTTCCAGGCTAGCTCTTTCTGCCTGCCAGCTATCTGCAGACGTTCGCATTTTCAGAGCAGCGCTGCCGGAGGCGCCCGGCACAGAGCACCTAAGCAACGTTTGAAGTTTCAGGGGGCAAGACAAGCAAGCAGCCCCAGTCTCTGTGCCTCTGTGCGAGCAGTGCCATGGGCAGATGACGCTGAGCAACAGCTTTCCAGGCTAGCTCTTTCTGCCTGCCAGCTATCTGCAGACGTTCGCATTTTCAGAGCAGCGCTGCCGGAGGCGCCCGGCACAGACCACCTAAGATACGTTTCAAGTTTGAGGGGGCAAGACAAGAAAGCAGCCCCAGTCTCTGTGCCTCTGTGCAAGCAGTGCCATGGGCAGATGAGGCTGAGCAACAGCTTTCCAGGCTAGCTCTTTCTGCCTGCCAGCTATCTGCAGACGTTTGCATTTTCAGAGCAGCGCTGCCGGAGGCGCCCGGCACAGACCACCTAAGCAACGTTTGAAGTTTGAGGGGGCAAGGCAAGCAAGCAGCCCCAGTCTCTGTGCCTCTGTGCGAGCAGTGCCATGGGCAGATGAGGCTGAGCAACAGCTTTCCAGGCTAGCTCTTTCTGCCTGCCAGCTATCTGCAGACGTTCGCATTTTCGGAGCAGGGCTGCCGGAGGCGCCCGGCACAGACCACCTAAGCTACGTTTGAAGTTTGAGGGGACAAGACAAGCAAGCAGCCCCAGTCTCTGTGCCTCTGTGCGAGCAGTGCCATGGGCAGATGAGGCTAAGCAACAGCTTTCCAGGCTAGCTCTTTCTGCCTGCCATCTATCTGCAGACGTTCGAATTTTCGGAGCAGCACTGCCGGAGGCGCCCGGCACAGACCACCTAAGCTACGTTTGAAGTTTGAGGGGGCAAGACAAGCAAGCAGCCCCAGTCTCTGTGCCTCTGTGCGAGCAGTGCCATGGGCAGATGAGGCTGAGCAACAGCTTTCCAGGCTAGCTCTTTCTGCCTGCCATCTATCTGCAGACGTTCGCATTTTCAGAGCAGCGCTGCCGGAGGCGCCCAGCACAGACCACCTAAGTTACGTTTGAATTTTGAGGGGGCAAGACAAGCACGCAGCCCCAGTCTCTGTGCCTCTGTGCGAGCAGTGCCATGGGCAGATGAGGCTGAGCAACAGCTTTCCAGGCTAGCTCTTTCTGCCTGCCAGCTATCTGCAGACGTTCGCATTTTCAGAGCAGCGCTGCCGCAGGCGCCCAGCACAGACCACCTAAGCTACGTTTGAAGTTTCAGGGGGCAAGACAAGCAAGCAGCCCCAGTCTCTGTGCCTCTGTGCGAGCAGTGCCATGGGCAGATGAGGCTGAGCAACAGCTTTCCAGGCTAGCTCTTTCTGGCTGCCAGCTATCTGCAGACGTTCGCATTTTCAGAGCAGCGCTGCCGGAGGCGCCCGGCACAGACCACCTAAGCTACGTTTGAAGTTTCAGGGGGCAAGACAAGCAAGCAGCCCCAGTCTCTGTGCCTCTGTGCGAGCAGTGCCATGGGCAGATGAGGCTGAGCAACAGCTTTCAAGGCTAGCTCTTTCTGCCTGCCATCTATCTGCAGACGTTCGCATTTTCGGAGCAGCGCTGCCTTAGGCGCACGGCACAGACCACCTAAGATACGTTTGAATTTTGAGGGGGCAAGACAAGCACGCAGCCCCAGTCTCTGTGCCTCTGTGCGAGCAGTGCCATGGGCAGATGAGGCTGAGCAACAGCTTTCCAGGCTAGCTCTTTCTGCCTGCCAGCTATCTGCAGACGTTCGCATTTTCAGAGCAGCGCTGCCGGAGGCGCCCAGCACAGACCACCTAAGCTACGTTTGAAGTTTCAGGGGGCAAGACAAGCAAGCAGCCCCAGTCTCTGTGCCTCTGTGCGAGCAGTGCCATGGGCAGATGAGGCTGAGCAACAGCTTTCCAGGCTAGCTCTTTCTGCCTGCCAGCTATCTGCAGACGTTCGCATTTTCAGAGCAGCGCTGCCGGAGGCGCCCGGCACAGACCACCTAAGCTACGTTTGAAGTTTGAGGGGGCAAGACAAGCAAGCAGCCCCAGTCTCTGTGCCTCTGTGCGAGCAGTGCCATGGGCAGATGAGGCTGAGCAACAGCTTTCCAGGCTAGCTCTTTCTGCCTGCCAGCTATCTGCAGACGTTCGCATTTTCAGAGCAGCGCTGCCGGAGGCGCCCAGCACAGACCACCTAAGCTACGTTTGAAGTTTCAGGGGGCAAGACAAGCAAGCAGCCCCAGTCTCTGTGCCTCTGTGCGAGCAGTGCCATGGGCAGATGAGGCTGAGCAACAGCTTTCCAGGCTAGCTCTTTCTGCCTGCCAGCTATCTGCAGACGTTCGCATTTTCAGAGCAGCGCTGCCAGAGGCGCCCGGCACAGACCACCTAAGCTACGTTTGAAGTTTCAGGGGGCAAGACAAGCAAGCAGCCCCAGTCTCTGTGCCTCTGTGCGAGCAGTGCCATGGGCAGATGAGGCTGAGCAACAGCTTTCAAGGCTAGCTCTTTCTGCCTGCCATCTATCTGCAGACGTTCGCATTTTCGGAGCAGCGCTGCCTTAGGCGCACGGCACAGACCACCTAAGATACGTTTGAAGTTTGAGGGGGCAAGACAAGCACGCAGCCCCAGTCTCTGTGCCTCTGTGCGAGCAGTGCCATGGGCAGATGAGGCTGAGCAACAGCTTTCCAGGCTAGCTCTTTCTGCCTGCCAGCTATCTGCAGACGTTCGCATTTTCAGAGCAGCGCTGCTGGAGGCGCCCGGCGCAGACCACCTGAGCTACGTTTGAAGTTTGAGGGGGCAAGACAAGCAAGCAGCCCCAGTCTCTGTGCCTCTGTGCGAGCAGTGCCGTGGGCAGATGAGGTTAAGCAACAGCTTTCCAGGCTAGCTCTTTCTGCCTGCCAGCTATCTGCAGACGTTCGCATTTTCGGAGCAGCGCTGCCGGAGGCGCCCGGCACAGACCACCTAAGCTACGTTTGAAGTTTGAGGGGGCAAGACAAGCAAGCAGCCCCAGTCTCTGTGCCTCTGTGCGAGCAGTGCCATGGGCAGATGAGGCTGAGCAACAGCTTTCCAGGCTAGCTCTTTCTGCCTGCCAGCTATCTGCAGACGTTCGCATTTTCAGAGCAGCGCTGCCGGAGGCGCCCGGCACAGACCACCTAAGCTACGTTTGAAGTTTCAGAGCGCAAGACAAGCAGGCAGCCCCAGTCTCTGTGCCTCTGTGCGAGCAGTGCCATGGGCAGATGAGGCTGAGCAACAGCTTTCCAGGCTAGCTCTTTCTGCCTGCCATCTATCTGCAGACGTTCGCATTTTCAGAGCAGCGCTGCCGGAGGCGCTCGGCGCAGACCACCTGAGCTACGTTTGAAGTTTGAGGGGACAAGACAAGCAAGCAGCCCCAGTCTCTGCGCCTCTGTGCGAGCAGTGCCATGGGCAGATGAGGCTAAGCGACAGCTTTCCAGGGTAGATCTTTCTGCCTGCCATCTATCTGCAGACGTTCGCATTTTCGGAGCAGCGCTGCCGGAGGCGCCCGGCACAGACCACCTAAGCTACGTTTGAAGTTTCAGAGCGCAAGACAAGCAGGCAGCCCCAGTCTCTGTGCCTCTGTGCGAGCAGTGCCATGGGCAGATGAGGCTGAGCAACAGCTTTCCAGGCTAGCTCTTTCTGCCTGCCATCTATCTGCAGACGTTCGCATTTTCAGAGCAGCGCTGCCGGAGGCGCTCGGCGCAGACCACCTGAGCTACGTTTGAAGTTTGAGGGGACAAGACAAGCAAGCAGCCCCAGTCTCTGTGCCTCTGTGCGAGCAGTGCCATGGGCAGATGAGGCTAAGCAACAGCTTTCCAGGCTAGCTCTTTCTGCCTGCCATCTATCTGCAGACGTTCGCATTTTCGGAGCAGCGCTGCCGGAGGCGCCCGGCACAGACCACCTAAGCTACGTTTGAAGTTTGAGGGGGCAAGACAAGCAAGCAGCCCCAGTCTCTGTGCCTCTGTGCGAGCAGTGCCATGGGCAGATGAGGCTGAGCAACAGCTTTCCAGGCTAGCTCTTTCTGCCTGCCAGCTATCTGCAGACGTTCGCATTTTCGGAGCAGCGCTGCTGGAGGCGCCCGGCACAGACCACCTGAGCTACGTTTGAAGTTTGAGGGGGCAAGACAAGCAAGCAGCCCCAGTCTCTGTGCCTCTGTGCGAGCAGTGCCATGGGCAGATGAGGCTGAGCAACAGCTTTCCAGGCTAGCTCTTTCTGCCTGCCAGCTATCTGCAGACGTTCGCATTTTCAGAGCAGCGCTGCCGGAGGCGCCCGGCACAGACCACCTAAGCTACGTTTGAAGTTTCAGAGGGCAAGACAAGCAAGCAGCCCCAGTCTCTGTGCCTCTGTGCGAGCAGTGCCATGGGCAGATGAGGCTGAGCAACAGCTTTCCAGGCTAGCTCTTTCTGCCTGCCATCTATCTGCAGACGTTCGCATTTTCAGAGCAGCGCTGCCGGAGGCGCCCGGCACAGACCACCTGAGCTACGTTTGAAGTTTGAGGGGGCAAGACAAGCACGCAGCCCCAGTCTCTGTGCCTCTGTGCGAGCAGTGCCATGGGCAGATGAGGCTGAGCAACAGCTTTCCAGGCTAGCTCTTTCTGCCTGCCAGCTATCTGCAGACGTTCGCATTTTCAGAGCAGCGCTGCCGGAGGCGCCCGGCACAGACCACCTAAGATACGTTTGAAGTTTCAGGGGGCAAGACAAGCAAGCAGCCCCAGTCTCTGTGCCTCTGTGCGAGCAGTGCCATGGGCAGATGAGGCTGAGCAACAGCTTTCAAGGCTAGCGCTTTCTGCCTGCCAGCTATCTGCAGACGTTCGCATTTTCAGAGCAGCGCTGCCGGAGGCGCCCGGCACAGACCACCTAAGCTACGTTTGAAGTTTGAGGGGGCAAGGCAAGCAAGCAGCCCCAGTCTCTGTGCCTCTGTGCGAGCAGTGCCATGGGCAGATGAGGCTGAGCAACAGCTTTCCAGGCTAGCTCTTTCTGCCTGCCAGCTATCTGCAGACGTTCGCATTTTCAGAGCAGCGCTGCCGGAGGCGCCCGGCACAGACCACCTAAGCTACGTTTGAAGTTTCAGGGGGCAAGACAAGCAAGCAGCCCCAGTCTCTGTGCCTCTGTGCGAGCAGTGCCATGGGCAGATGAGGCTGAGCAACAGCTTTCCAGGCTAGCTCTTTCTGCCTGCCAGCTATCTGCAGACATTCGCATTTTCGGAGCAGCGCTGCCGGAGGCGCACGGCACAGACCACCTAAGCTACGTTTGAAGTTTGAGGGGGCAAGACAAGCACGCAGCCCCAGTCTCTGTGCCTCTGTGCGAGCAGTGCCATGGGCAGATGAGGCTGAGCAACAGCTTTCCAGGCTAGCTCTTTCTGCCTGCCAGCTATCTGCAGACGTTCGCATTTTCAGAGCAGCGCTGCTGGAGGCGCCCGGCGCAGACCACCTGAGCTACGTTTGAAGTTTGAGGGGGCAAGACAAGCAAGCAGCCCCAGTCTCTGTGCCTCTGTGCGAGCAGTGCCGTGGGCAGATGAGGTTAAGCAACAGCTTTCCAGGCTAGCTCTTTCTGCCTGCCAGCTATCTGCAGACGTTCGCATTTTCGGAGCAGCGCTGCCGGAGGCGCCCGGCACAGACCACCTAAGCTACGTTTGAAGTTTGAGGGGGCAAGACAAGCAAGCAGCCCCAGTCTCTGTGCCTCTGTGCGAGCAGTGCCATGGGCAGATGAGGCTGAGCAACAGCTTTCCAGGCTAGCTCTTTCTGCCTGCCAGCTATCTGCAGACGTTCGCATTTTCAGAGCAGCGCTGCCGGAGGCGCCCGGCACAGACCACCTAAGCTACGTTTGAAGTTTCAGAGCGCAAGACAAGCAGACAGCCCCAGTCTCTGTGCCTCTGTGCGAGCAGTGCCATGGGCAGATGAGGCTGAGCAACAGCTTTCCAGGCTAGCTCTTTCTGCCTGCCATCTATCTGCAGACGTTCGCATTTTCAGAGCAGCGCTGCCGGAGGCGCTCGGCGCAGACCACCTGAGCTACGTTTGAAGTTTGAGGGGACAAGACAAGCAAGCAGCCCCAGTCTCTGTGCCTCTGTGCGAGCAGTGCCATGGGCAGATGAGGCTAAGCAACAGCTTTCCAGGCTAGATCTTTCTGCCTGCCATCTATCTGCAGACGTTCGCATTTTCGGAGCAGCGCTGCCGGAGGCGCCCGGCACAGACCACCTAAGCTACGTTTGAAGTTTCAGAGCGCAAGACAAGCAGGCAGCCCCAGTCTCTGTGCCTCTGTGCGAGCAGTGCCATGGGCAGATGAGGCTGAGCAACAGCTTTCCAGGCTAGCTCTTTCTGCCTGCCATCTATCTGCAGACGTTCGCATTTTCAGAGCAGCGCTGCCGGAGGCGCTCGGCGCAGACCACCTGAGCTACGTTTGAAGTTTGAGGGGACAAGACAAGCAAGCAGCCCCAGTCTCTGTGCCTCTGTGCGAGCAGTGCCATGGGCAGATGAGGCTAAGCAACAGCTTTCCAGGCTAGCTCTTTCTGCCTGCCATCTATCTGCAGACGTTCGCATTTTCGGAGCAGCGCTGCCGGAGGCGCCCGGCACAGACCACCTAAGCTACGTTTGAAGTTTGAGGGGGCAAGACAAGCAAGCAGCCCCAGTCTCTGTGCCTCTGTGCGAGCAGTGCCATGGGCAGATGAGGCTGAGCAACAGCTTTCCAGGCTAGCTCTTTCTGCCTGCCATCTATCTGCAGACGTTCGCATTTTCAGAGCAGCGCTGCCGGAGGCGCCCAGCACAGACCACCTAAGCTACGTTTGAAGTTTGAGGGGGCAAGACAAGCACGCAGCCCCAGTCTCTGTGCCTCTGTGCGAGCAGTGCCATGGGCAGATGAGGCTGAGCAACAGCTTTCCAGGCTAGCTCTTTCTGCCTGCCAGCTATCTGCAGACGTTCGCATTTTCAGAGCAGCGCTGCCGGAGGCGCCCAGCACAGACCACCTAAGCTACGTTTGAAGTTTCAGGGGGCAAGACAAGCAAGCAGCCCCAGTCTCTGTGCCTCTGTGTGAGCAGTGCCATGGGCAGATGAGGCTGAGCAACAGCTTTCCAGGCTAGCTCTTTCTGCCTGCCAGCTATCTGCAGATGTTCGCATTTTCGGAGCAGCGCTGCCGGAGGCGCCCGGCACAGACCACCTAAGCTACGTTTGAAGTTTGAGGGGGCAAGACAAGCAAGCAGCCCCAGTCTCTGTGCCTCTGTGCGAGCAGTGCCATGGGCAGATGAGGCTGAGCAACAGCTTTCCAGGCTAGCTCTTTCTGCCTGCCAGCTATCTGCAGACGTTCGCATTTTCAGAGCAGCGCTGCCGGAGGCGCCCGGCACAGACCACCTAAGCAACGTTTGAAGTTTGAGGGGGCAAGACAAGCAAGCAGCCCCAGTCTCTGTGCCTCTGTGCGAGCAGTGCCATGGGCAGATGAGGCTGAGCAACA
This sequence comes from Opisthocomus hoazin, assembly GCF_030867145.1. Classification (NCBI taxonomy): domain Eukaryota; kingdom Metazoa; phylum Chordata; class Aves; order Opisthocomiformes; family Opisthocomidae; genus Opisthocomus; species Opisthocomus hoazin. The sequence goes on from NW_027448788.1 coordinate 825,987, forward strand.
GCTTTCCAGGCTAGCTCTTTCTGCCTGCCAGCTATCTGCAGACGTTCGCATTTTCGGAGCAGGGCTGCCGGAGGCGCCCGGCACAGACCACCTAAGCTACGTTTGAAGTTTGAGGGGACAAGACAAGCAAGCAACCCCAGTCTCTGTGCCTCTGTGCGAGCAGTGCCATGGGCAGATGAGGCTAAGCAACAGCTTTCCAGGCTAGCTCTTTCTGCCTGCCATCTATCTGCAGACGTTCGCATTTTCGGAGCAGCACTGCCGGAGGCGCCCGGCACAGACCACCTAAGCTACGTTTGAAGTTTGAGGGGGCAAGACAAGCAAGCAGCCCCAGTCTCTGTGCCTCTGTGCGAGCAGTGCCATGGGCAGATGAGGCTGAGCAACAGCTTTCCAGGCTAGCTCTTTCTGCCTGCCATCTATCTGCAGACGTTCGCATTTTCAGAGCAGCGCTGCCGGAGGCGCCCAGCACAGACCACCTAAGCTACGTTTGAATTTTGAGGGGGCAAGACAAGCACGCAGCCCCAGTCTCTGTGCCTCTGTGCGAGCAGTGCCATGGGCAGATGAGGCTGAGCAACAGCTTTCCAGGCTAGCTCTTTCTGCCTGCCAGCTATCTGCAGACGTTCGCATTTTCAGAGCAGCGCTGCCAGAGGCGCCCAGCACAGACCACCTAAGCTACGTTTGAAGTTTCAGGGGGCAAGACAAGCAAGCAGCCCCAGTCTCTGTGCCTCTGTGCGAGCAGTGCCATGGGCAGATGAGGCTGAGCAACAGCTTTCCAGGCTAGCTCTTTCTGCCTGCCAGCTATCTGCAGACGTTCGCATTTTCAGAGCAGCGCTGCCGGAGGCGCCCGGCACAGACCACCTAAGCTACGTTTGAAGTTTGAGGGGGCAAGACAAGCAAGCAGCCCCAGTCTCTGTGCCTCTGTGCGAGCAGTGCCATGGGCAGATGAGGCTGAGCAACAGCTTTCCAGGCTAGCTCTTTCTGCCTGCCATCTATCTGCAGACGTTCGCATTTTCGGAGCAGCGCTGCCGGAGGCGCACGGCACAGACCACCTAAGATACGTTTGAAGTTTGAGGGGGCAAGACAAGCACGCAGCCCCAGTCTCTGTGCCTCTGTGCGAGCAGTGCCATGGGCAGATGAGGCTGAGCAACAGCTTTCCAGGCTAGCTCTTTCTGCCTGCCAGCTATCTGCAGACGTTCGCATTTTCAGAGCAGCGCTGCCGGAGGCGCCCGGCGCAGACCACCTGAGCTACGTTTGAAGTTTGAGGGGGCAAGACAAGCAAGCAGCCCCAGTCTCTGTGCCTCTGTGCGAGCAGTGCCGTGGGCAGATGAGGTTAAGCAACAGCTTTCCAGGCTAGCTCTTTCTGCCTGCCAGCTATCTGCAGACGTTCGCATTTTCGGAGCAGCGCTGCCGGAGGCGCCCGGCACAGACCACCTAAGCTACGTTTGAAGTTTGAGGGGGCAAGACAAGCAAGCAGCCCCAGTCTCTGTGCCTCTGTGCGAGCAGTGCCATGGGCAGATGAGGCTGAGCAACAGCTTTCCAGGCTAGCTCTTTCTGCCTGCCAGCTATCTGCAGACGTTCGCATTTTCAGAGCAGCGCTGCCGGAGGCGCCCGGCACAGACCACCTAAGCTACGTTTGAAGTTTCAGAGCGCAAGACAAGCAGGCAGCCCCAGTCTCTGTGCCTCTGTGCGAGCAGTGCCATGGGCAGATGAGGCTGAGCAACAGCTTTCCAGGCTAGCTCTTTCTGCCTGCCATCTATCTGCAGACGTTCGCATTTTCAGAGCAGCGCTGCCGGAGGCGCTCGGCGCAGACCACCTGAGCTACGTTTGAAGTTTGAGGGGACAAGACAAGCAAGCAGCCCCAGTCTCTGTGCCTCTGTGCGAGCAGTGCCATGGGCAGATGAGGCTAAGCAACAGCTTTCCAGGCTAGCTCTTTCTGCCTGCCATCTATCTGCAGACGTTCGCATTTTCGGAGCAGCGCTGCCGGAGGCGCCCGGCACAGACCACCTAAGCTACGTTTGAAGTTTCAGAGCGCAAGACAAGCAGGCAGCCCCAGTCTCTGTGCCTCTGTGCGAGCAGTGCCATGGGCAGATGAGGCTGAGCAACAGCTTTCCAGGCTAGCTCTTTCTGCCTGCCATCTATCTGCAGACGTTCGCATTTTCAGAGCAGCGCTGCCGGAGGCGCTCGGCGCAGACCACCTGAGCTACGTTTGAAGTTTGAGGGGACAAGACAAGCAAGCAGCCGCAGTCTCTGTGCCTCTGTGCGAGCAGTGCCATGGGCAGATGAGGCTAAGCAACAGCTTTCCAGGCTAGCTCTTTCTGCCTGCCATCTATCTGCAGACGTTCGCATTTTCGGAGCAGCGCTGCCGGAGGCGCCCGGCACAGACCACCTAAGCTACGTTTGAAGTTTGAGGGGGCAAGACAAGCAAGCAGCCCCAGTCTCTGTGCCTCTGTGCGAGCAGTGCCATGGGCAGATGAGGCTGAGCAACAGCTTTCCAGGCTAGCTCTTTCTGCCTGCCAGCTATCTGCAGACGTTCGCATTTTCGGAGCAGCGCTGCCGGAGGCGCCCGGCACAGACCACCTAAGCTACGTTTGAAGTTTCAGGGGGCAAGACAAGCAAGCAGCCCCAGTCTCTGTGCCTCTGTGCGAGCAGTGCCATGGGCAGATGAGGCTGAGCAACAGCTTTCCAGGCTAGCTCTTTCTGCCTGCCATCTATCTGCAGACGTTCGCATTTTCAGAGCAGCGCTGCCGGAGGCGCCCAGCACAGACCACCTAAGCTACGTTTGAAGTTTGAGGGGGCAAGACAAGCACGCAGCCCCAGTCTCTGTGCCTCTGTGCGAGCAGTGCCATGGGCAGATGAGGCTGAGCAACAGCTTTCCAGGCTAGCTCTTTCTGCCTGCCAGCTATCTGCAGACGTTCGCATTTTCAGAGCAGCGCTGCCGGAGGCGCCCAGCACAGACCACCTAAGCTACGTTTGAAGTTTCAGGGGGCAAGACAAGCAAGCAGCCCCAGTCTCTGTGCCTCTGTGCGAGCAGTGCCATGGGCAGATGAGGCTGAGCAACAGCTTTCCAGGCTAGCTCTTTCTGCCTGCCAGCTATCTGCAGACGTTCGCATTTTCGGAGCAGCGCTGCCGGAGGCGCACGGCACAGACCACCTAAGATACGTTTGAAGTTTGAGGGGGCAAGACAAGCACGCAGCCCCAGTCTCTGTGCCTCTGTGCGAGCAGTGCCATGGGCAGATGAGGCTGAGCAACAGCTTTCCAGGCTAGCTCTTTCTGCCTGCCATCTATCTGCAGACGTTCGCATTTTCAGAGCAGCGCTGCCGGAGGCGCCCGGCGCAGACCACCTGAGCTACGTTTGAAGTTTGAGGGGGCAAGACAAGCAAGCAGCCCCAGTCTCTGTGCCTCTGTGCGAGCAGTGCCATGGGCAGATGAGGTTAACCAACAGCTTTCCAGGCTAGCTCTTTCTGCCTGCCAGCTATCTGCAGACGTTCGCATTTTCGGAGCAGCGCTGCCGGAGGCGCCCGGCACAGACCACCTAAGCTACGTTTGAAGTTTGAGGGGGCAAGACAAGCAAGCAGCCCCAGTCTCTGTGCCTCTGTGCGAGCAGTGCCATGGGCAGATGAGGCTGAGCAACAGCTTTCCAGGCTAGCTCTTTCTGCCTGCCAGCTATCTGCAGACGTTCGCATTTTCAGAGCAGCGCTGCCGGAGGCGCCCGGCACAGACCACCTAAGCTACGTTTGAAGTTTCAGAGCGCAAGACAAGCAGGCAGCCCAGTCTCTGTGCCTCTGTGCGAGCAGTGCCATGGGCAGATGAGGCTGAGCAACAGCTTTCCAGGCTAGCTCTTTCTGCCTGCCATCTATCTGCAGACGTTCGCATTTTCAGAGCAGCGCTGTCGGAGGCGCTCGGCGCAGACCACCTGAGCTACGTTTGAAGTTTGAGGGGACAAGACAAGCAAGCAGCCCCAGTCTCTGTGCCTCTGTGCGAGCAGTGCCATGGGCAGATGAGGCTAAGCAACAGCTTTCCAGGCTAGCTCTTTCTGCCTGCCATCTATCTGCAGACGTTCGCATTTTCGGAGCAGCGCTGCCAGAGGCGCCCGGCACAGACCACCTAAGCTACGTTTGAAGTTTGAGGGGGCGAGACAAGCACGCAGCCCCAGTCTCTGTGCCTCTGTGCGAGCAGTGCCATGGGCAGATGAGGCTGAGCAACAGCTTTCCAGGCTAGCTCTTTCTGCCTGCCAGCTATCTGCAGACGTTCGCATTTTCAGAGCAGCGCTGCCGGAGGCGCCCGGCACAGACCACCTAAGCTACGTTTGAAGTTTGAGGGGGCAAGACAAGCAAGCAGCCCCAGTCTCTGTGCCTCTGTGTGAGCAGTGCCATGGGCAGATGAGGCTGAGCAACAGCTTTCCAGGCTAGCTCTTTCTGCCTGCCAGCTATCTGCAGACGTTCGCATTTTCGGAGCAGCACTGCCGGAGGCGCCCGGCACAGACCACCTAAGCTACGTTTGAAGTTTGAGGGGGCAAGACAAGCAAGCAGCCCCAGTCTCTGTGCCTCTGTGCGAGCAGTGCCATGGGCAGATGAGGCTGAGCAACAGCTTTCCAGGCTAGCTCTTTCTGCCTGCCAGCTATCTGCAGACGTTCGCATTTTCAGAGCAGCGCTGCCGGAGGCGCCCAGCACAGACCACCTAAGCTACGTTTGAATTTTGAGGGGGCAAGACAAGCACGCAGCCCCAGTCTCTGTGCCTCTGTGCGAGCAGTGCCATGGGCAGATGAGGCTGAGCAACAGCTTTCCAGGCTAGCTCTTTCTGCCTGCCAGCTATCTGCAGACGTTCGCATTTTCAGAGCAGCGCTGCCAGAGGCGCCCAGCACAGACCACCTAAGCTACGTTTGAAGTTTCAGGGGGCAAGACAAGCAAGCAGCCCCAGTCTCTGTGCCTCTGTGCGAGCAGTGCCATGGGCAGATGAGGCTGAGCAACAGCTTTCCAGGCTAGCTCTTTCTGCCTGCCAGCTATCTGCAGACGTTCGCATTTTCAGAGCAGCGCTGCCGGAGGCGCCCGGCACAGACCACCTAAGCTACGTTTGAAGTTTGAGGGGGCAAGACAAGCAAGCAGCCCCAGTCTCTGTGCCTCTGTGCGAGCAGTGCCATGGGCAGATGAGGCTGAGCAACAGCTTTCCAGGCTAGCTCTTTCTGCCTGCCATCTATCTGCAGACGTTCGCATTTTCGGAGCAGCGCTGCCGGAGGCGCACGGCACAGACCACCTAAGCTACGTTTGAAGTTTGAGGGGGCAAGACAAGCACGCAGCCCCAGTCTCTGTGCCTCTGTGCGAGCAGTGCCATGGGCAGATGAGGCTGAGCAACAGCTTTCCAGGCTAGCTCTTTCTGCCTGCCAGCTATCTGCAGACGTTCGCATTTTCAGAGCAGCGCTGCCGGAGGCGCCCGGCGCAGACCACCTGAGCTACGTTTGAAGTTTGAGGGGGCAAGACAAGCAAGCAGCCCCAGTCTCTGTGCCTCTGTGCGAGCAGTGCCGTGGGCAGATGAGGTTAAGCAACAGCTTTCCAGGCTAGCTCTTTCTGCCTGCCAGCTATCTGCAGACGTTCGCATTTTCGGAGCAGCGCTGCCGGAGGCGCCCGGCACAGACCACCTAAGCTACGTTTGAAGTTTGATGGGGCAAGACAAGCAAGCAGCCCCAGTCTCTGTGCCTCTGTGCGAGCAGTGCCATGGGCAGATGAGGCTGAGCAACAGCTTTCCAGGCTAGCTCTTTCTGCCTGCCAGCTATCTGCAGACGTTCGCATTTTCAGAGCAGCGCTGCCGGAGGCGCCCGGCACAGACCACCTAAGCTACGTTTGAAGTTTCAGAGCGCAAGACAAGCAGGCAGCCCCAGTCTCTGTGCCTCTGTGCGAGCAGTGCCATGGGCAGATGAGGCTGAGCAACAGCTTTCCAGGCTAGCTCTTTCTGCCTGCCATCTATCTGCAGACGTTCGCATTTTCAGAGCAGCGCTGCCGGAGGCGCTCGGCGCAGACCACCTGAGCTACGTTTGAAGTTTGAGGGGACAAGACAAGCAAGCAGCCCCAGTCTCTGTGCCTCTGTGCGAGCAGTGCCATGGGCAGATGAGGCTAAGCAACAGCTTTCCAGGCTAGCTCTTTCTGCCTGCCATCTATCTGCAGACGTTCGCATTTTCGGAGCAGCGCTGCCGGAGGCGCCCGGCACAGACCACCTAAGCTACGTTTGAAGTTTCAGAGCGCAAGACAAGCAGGCAGCCCCAGTCTCTGTGCCTCTGTGCGAGCAGTGCCATGGGCAGATGAGGCTGAGCAACAGCTTTCCAGGCTAGCTCTTTCTGCCTGCCATCTATCTGCAGACGTTCGCATTTTCAGAGCAGCGCTGCCGGAGGCGCTCGGCGCAGACCACCTGAGCTACGTTTGAAGTTTGAGGGGACAAGACAAGCAAGCAGCCCCAGTCTCTGTGCCTCTGTGCGAGCAGTGCCATGGGCAGATGAGGCTAAGCAACAGCTTTCCAGGCTAGCTCTTTCTGCCTGCCATCTATCTGCAGACGTTCGCATTTTCGGAGCAGCGCTGCCGGAAGCGCCCGGCACAGACCACCTAAGCTACGTTTGAAGTTTGAGAGGGCAAGACAAGCAAGCAGCCCCAGTCTCTGTGCCTCTGTGCGAGCAGTGCCATGGGCAGATGAGGCTGAGCAACAGCTTTCCAGGCTAGCTCTTTCTGCCTGCCAGCTATCTGCAGACGTTCGCATTTTCGGAGCAGCGCTGCCGGAGGCGCCCGGCACAGACCACCTAAGCTACGTTTGAAGTTTCAGGGGGCAAGACAAGCAAGCAGCCCCAGTCTCTGTGCCTCTGTGCGAGCAGTGCCATGGGCAGATGAGGCTGAGCAACAGCTTTCCAGGCTAGCTCTTTCTGCCTGCCATCTATCTGCAGACGTTCGCATTTTCAGAGCAGCGCTGCCGGAGGCGCCTGGCACAGACCACCTAAGCTACGTTTGAAGTTTGAGGGGGCAAGACAAGCACGCAGCCCCAGTCTCTGTGCCTCTGTGCGAGCAGTGCCATGGGCAGATGAGGCTGAGCAACAGCTTTCCAGGCTAGCTCTTTCTGCCTGCCAGCTATCTGCAGACGTTCGCATTTTCAGAGCAGCGCTGCCGGAGGCGCCCAGCACAGACCACCTAAGCTACGTTTGAAGTTTCAGGGGGCAAGACAAGCAAGCAGCCCCAGTCTCTGTGCCTCTGTGCGAGCAGTGCCATGGGCAGATGAGGCTGAGCAACAGCTTTCCAGGCTAGCTCTTTCTGCCTGCCAGCTATCTGCAGACGTTCGCATTTTCGGAGCAGCGCTGCCGGAGGCGCACGGCACAGACCACCTAAGATACGTTTGAAGTTTGAGGGGGCAAGACAAGCACGCAGCCCCAGTCTCTGTGCCTCTGTGCGAGCAGTGCCATGGGCAGATGAGGCTGAGCAACAGCTTTCCAGGCTAGCTCTTTCTGCCTGCCAGCTATCTGCAGACGTTCGCATTTTCAGAGCAGCGCTGCCGGAGGCGCCCGGCACAGACCACCTAAGCTACGTTTGAAGTTTCAGAGCGCAAGACAAGCAGGCAGCCCCAGTCTCTGTGCCTCTGTGCGAGCAGTGCCATGGGCAGATGAGGCTGAGCAACAGCTTTCCAGGCTAGCTCTTTCTGCCTGCCATCTATCTGCAGACGTTCGCATTTTCAGAGCAGCGCTGTCGGAGGCGCTCGGCGCAGACCACCTGAGCTACGTTTGAAGTTTGAGGGGACAAGACAAGCAAGCAGCCCCAGTCTCTGTGCCTCTGTGCGAGCAGTGCCATGGGCAGATGAGGCTAAGCAACAGCTTTCCAGGCTAGCTCTTTCTGCCTGCCATCTATCTGCAGACGTTCGCATTTTCGGAGCAGCGCTGCCAGAGGCGCCCGGCACAGACCACCTAAGCTACGTTTGAAGTTTGAGGGGGCGAGACAAGCACGCAGCCCCAGTCTCTGTGCCTCTGTGCGAGCAGTGCCATGGGCAGATGAGGCTGAGCAACAGCTTTCCAGGCTAGCTCTTTCTGCCTGCCAGCTATCTGCAGACGTTCGCATTTTCAGAGCAGCGCTGCCGGAGGCGCCCGGCACAGACCACCTAAGCTACGTTTGAAGTTTGAGGGGGCAAGACAAGCAAGCAGCCCCAGTCTCTGTGCCTCTGTGTGAGCAGTGCCATGGGCAGATGAGGCTGAGCAACAGCTTTCCAGGCTAGCTCTTTCTGCCTGCCATCTATCTGCAGACGTTCGCATTTTCAGAGCAGCGCTGCCGGAGGCGCCCGGCACAGACCACCTAAGCTACGTTTGAAGTTTGAGGGGGCAAGACAAGCACGCAGCCCCAGTCTCTGTGCCTCTGTGCGAGCAGTGCCATGGGCAGATGAGGCTGAGCAACAGCTTTCCAGGCTAGCTCTTTCTGCCTGCCAGCTATCTGCAGACGTTCGCATTTTCAGAGCAGCGCTGCCGGAGGCGCCCGGCACAGACCACCTAAGCAACGTTTGAAGTTTGAGGGGGCAAGGCAAGCAAGCAGCCCCAGTCTCTGTGCCTCTGTGCGAGCAGTGCCATGGGCAGATGAGGCTGAGCAACAGCTTTCCAGGCTAGCTCTTTCTGCCTGCCAGCTATCTGCAGACGTTCGCATTTTCGGAGCAGCGCTGCCGGAGGCGCCCGGCACAGACCACCTAAGCTATGTTTGAAGTTTGAGGGGACAAGACAAGCAAGCAGCCCCAGTCTCTGTGCCTCTGTGCGAGCAGTGCCATGGGCAGATGAGGCTGAGCAACAGCTTTCCAGGCTAGCTCTTTCTGCCTGCCAGCTATCTGCAGACGTTCGCATTTTCAGAGCAGCGCTGCAGGAGGCGCCCGGCACAGACCACCTAAGCTACGTTTGAAGTTTGAGGGGGCAAGACAAGCAAGCAGCCCCAGTCTCTGTGCCTCTGTGTGAGCAGTGCCATGGGCAGATGAGGCTGAGCAACAGCTTTCCAGGCTAGCTCTTTCTGCCTGCCATCTATCTGCAGACGTTCGCATTTTCAGAGCAGCGCTGCCGGAGGCGCACGGCACAGACCACCTAAGATACGTTTGAAGTTTGAGGGGGCAAGACAAGCACGCAGCCCCAGTCTCTGTGCCTCTGTGCGAGCAGTGCCATGGGCAGATGAGGCTGAGCAACAGCTTTCCAGGCTAGCTCTTTCTGCCTGCCAGCTATCTGCAGACGTTCGCATTTTCAGAGCAGCGCTGCCGGAGGCGCCCGGCACAGACCACCTAAGCTACGTTTGAAGTTTGAGGGGGCAAGGAAAGCAAGCAGCCCCAGTCTCTGTGCCTCTGTGCGAGCAGTGCCATGGGCAGATGAGGCTGAGCAACAGCTTTCCAGGCTAGCTCTTTCTGCCTGCCAGCTATCTGCAGACGTTCGCATTTTCGGAGCAGGGCTGCCGGAGGCGCCCGGCACAGACCACCTAAGCTATGTTTGAAGTTTGAGGGGACAAGACAAGCAAGCAGCCCCAGTCTCTGTGCCTCTGTGCGAGCAGTGCCATGGGCAGATGAGGCTGAGCAACAGCTTTCCAGGCTAGCTCTTTCTGCCTGCCAGCTATCTGCAGACATTCGCATTTTCAGAGCAGCGCTGCCGGAGGCGCCCGGCACAGACCACCTAAGCTACGTTTGAAGTTTGAGGGGGCAAGACAAGCAAGCAGCCCCAGTCTCTGTGCCTCTGTGCGAGCAGTGCCATGGGCAGATGAGGCTGAGCAACAGCTTTCCAGGCTAGCTCTTTCTGCCTGCCATCTATCTGCAGACGTTCGCATTTTCGGAGCAGCGCTGCCGGAGGCGCCCGGCACAGACCACCTAAGCTACGTTTGAAGTTTGAGGGGACAAGACAAGCAAGCAGCCCCAGTCTCTGTGCCTCTGTGCGAGCAGTGCCATGGGCAGATGAGGCTGAGCAACAGCTTTCCAGGCTAGCTCTTTCTGCCTGCCAGCTATCTGCAGACGTTCGCATTTTCGGAGCAGCGCTGCCGGAGGCGCCCGGCACAGACCACCTAAGCTACGTTTGAAGTTTCAGAGGGCAAGACAAGCAAGCAGCCCCAGTCTCTGTGCCTCTGTGCGAGCAGTGCCATGGGCAGATGAGGCTGAGCAACAGCTTTCCAGGCTAGCTCTTTCTGCCTGCCATCTATCTGCAGACGTTCGCATTTTCAGAGCAGCGCTGCCGGAGGCGCCCAGCACAGACCACCTAAGCTACGTTTGAATTTTGAGGGGGCAAGACAAGCACGCAGCCCCAGTCTCTGTGCCTCTGTGCGAGCAGTGCCATGGGCAGATGAGGCTGAGCAACAGCTTTCCAGGCTAGCTCTTTCTGCCTGCCAGCTATCTGCAGACGTTCGCATTTTCAGAGCAGCGCTGCCGGAGGCGCCCAGCACAGACCACCTAAGCTACGTTTGAAGTTTGAGGGGGCAAGACAAGCAAGCAGCCCCAGTCTCTGTGCCTCTGTGCGAGCAGTGCCATGGGCAGATGAGGCTGAGCAACACCTTTCCAGGCTAGCTCTTTCTGCCTGCCAGCTATCTGCAGACGTTCGCATTTTCGGAGCAGCGCTGCCGGAGGCGCCCGGCACAGACCACCTAAGCTACATTTGAAGTTTCAGGGGGCAAGACAAGCAAGCAGCCCCAGTCTCTGTGCCTCTGTGCGAGCAGTGCCATGGGCAGATGAGGCTGAGCAACAGCTTTCAAGGCTAGCTCTTTCTGCCTGCCATCTATCTGCAGACGTTCGCCTTTTCAGAGCAGCGCTGCCGGAGGCGCTCGGCGCAGACCACCTGAGCTACGTTTGAAGTTTGAGGGGACAAGACAAGCAAGCAGCCCCAGTCTCTGTGCCTCTGTGCGAGCAGTGCCATGGGCAGATGAGGCTAAGCAACAGCTTTCCAGGCTAGCTCTTTCTGCCTGCCATCTATCTGCAGACGTTCGCATTTTCGGAGCAGCGCTGCCGGAGGCGCCCGGCACAGACCACCTAAGCTACGTTTGAAGTTTGAGGGGGCAAGACAAGCAAGCAGCCCCAGTCTCTGTGCCTCTGTGCGAGCGGTGCCATGGGCAGATGAGGCTAAGCAACAGCTTTCCAGGCTAGCTCTTTCTGCCTGCCAGCTATCTGCAGACGTTCGCATTTTCGGAGCAGCGCTGCCAGAGGCGCCCGGCACAGACCACCTAAGCTACGTTTGAAGTTTCAGAGCGCAAGACAAGCAGGCAGCCCCAGTCTCTGTGCCTCTGTGCGAGCAGTGCCATGGGCAGATGAGGCTGAGCAACAGCTTTCCAGGCTAGCTCTTTCTGCCTGCCAGCTATCTGCAGACGTTCGCCTTTTCAGAGCAGCGCTGCCGGAGGCGCTCGGCGCAGACCACCTGAGCTACGTTTGAAGTTTGAGGGGACAAGACAAGCAAGCAGCCCCAGTCTCTGTGCCTCTGTGCGAGCAGTGCCATGGGCAGATGAGGCTAAGCAACAGCTTTCCAGGCTAGCTCTTTCTGCCTGCCAGCTATCTGCAGACGTTCGCATTTTCAGAGCAGCGCTGCCGGAGGCGCCCGGCACAGACCACCTAAGCTACGTTTGAAGTTTGAGGGGGCAAGACAAGCAAGCAGCCCCAGTCTCTGTGCCTCTGTGCGAGCGGTGCCATGGGCAGATGAGGCTAAGCAACAGCTTTCCAGGCTAGCTCTTTCTGCCTGCCAGCTATCTGCAGACGTTCGCATTTTCGGAGCAGCGCTGCCAGAGGCGCCCGGCACAGACCACCTAAGCTACGTTTGAAGTTTCAGAGGGCAAGACAAGCAAGCAGCCCCAGTCTCTGTGCCTCTGTGCGAGCAGTGCCATGGGCAGATGAGGCTGAGCAACAGCTTTCCAGGCTAGCTCTTTCTGCCTGCCAGCTATCTGCAGACGTTCGCATTTTCAGAGCAGCGCTGCCGGAGGCGCCCGGCACAGACCACCTAAGCTACGTTTGAAGTTTGAGGGGGCAAGACAAGCAAGCAGCCCCAGTCTCTGTGCCTCTGTGCGAGCAGTGCCATGGGCAGATGAGGCTGAGCAACAGCTTTCCAGGCTAGCTCTTTCTGCCTGCCAGCTATCTGCAGACGTTCGCATTTTCAGAGCAGCGCTGCCGGAGGCGCCCGGCACAGACCACCTAAGCTACGTTTGAAGTTTGAGGAGGCAAGACAAGCACGCAGCCCCAGTCTCTGTGCCTCTGTGCGAGCAGTGCCATGGGCAGATGAGGCTGAGCAACAGCTTTCCAGGCTAGCTCTTTCTGCCTGCCAGCTATCTGCAGACGTTCGCATTTTCGGAGCAGGGCTGCCGGAGGCGCCCGGCACAGACCACCTAAGCTATGTTTGAAGTTTGAGGGGACAAGACAAGCAAGCAGCCCCAGTCTCTGTGCCTCTGTGCGAGCAGTGCCATGGGCAGATGAGGCTGAGCAACAGCTTTCCAGGCTAGCTCTTTCTGCCTGCCAGCTATCTGCAGACGTTCGCATTTTCAGAGCAGCGCTGCCGGAGGCGCCCGGCACAGACCACCTAAGCTACGTTTGAAGTTTCAGGGGGCAAGACAAGCAAGCAGCCCCAGTCTCTGTGCCTCTGTGCGAGCAGTGCCATGGGCAGATGAGGCTGAGCAACAGCTTTCCAGGCTAGCTCTTTCTGCCTGCCAGCTATCTGCAGACGTTCGCATTTTCGGAGCAGCGCTGCCGGAGGCGCCCGGCACAGACCACCTAAGCTACGTTTGAAGTTTCAGGGGGCAAGACAAGCAAGCAGCCCCAGTCTCTGTGCCTCTGTGCGAGCAGTGCCATGGGCAGATGAGGCTGAGCAACAGCTTTCCAGGCTAGCTCTTTCTGCCTGCCAGCTATCTGCAGACGTTCGCATTTTCGGAGCAGCGCTGCCGGAGGCGCCCGGCACAGACCACCTAAGCTACGTTTGAAGTTTCAGAGGGCAAGACAAGCAAACAGCCCCAGTCTCTGTGCCTCTGTGCGAGCAGTGCCATGGGCAGATGAGGCTGAGCAACAGCTTTCCAGGCTAGCTCTTTCTGCCTGCCATCTATCTGCAGACGTTCGCATTTTCAGAGCAGCGCTGCCGGAGGCGCCCGGCGCAGACCACCTGAGCTACGTTTGAAGTTTGAGGGGGCAAGACAAGCAAGCAGCCCCAGTCTCTGTGCCTCTGTGCGAGCAGTGCCATGGGCAGATGAGGCTGAGCAACAGCTTTCCAGGCTAGCTCTTTCTGCCTGCCAGCTATCTGCAGACGTTCGCATTTTCAGAGCAGCGCTGCCGGAGGCGCCCGGCACAGACCACCTGAGCTACGTTTGAAGTTTGAGGGGGCAAGACAAGCAAGCAGCCCCAGTCTCTGTGCCTCTGTGCGAGCAGTGCCATGGGCAGATGAGGCTGAGCAACAGCTTTCCAGGCTAGCTCTTTCTGCCTGCCAGCTATCTGCAGACGTTCGCATTTTCGGAGCAGCGCTGCCGGAGGCGCCCGGCACAGACCACCTAAGCTACGTTTGAAGTTTGATGGGGCAAGACAAGCACGCAGCCCCAGTCTCTGTGCCTCTGTGCGAGCAGTGCCATGGGCAGATGAGGCTGAGCAACAGCTTTCCAGGCTAGCTCTTTCTGCCTGCCAGCTATCTGCAGACGTTCGCATTTTCGGAGCAGCGCTGCCGGAGGCGCCCGGCACAGACCACCTAAGCTACGTTTGAAGTTTGAGGGGGCAAGACAAGCAAGCAGCCCCAGTCTCTGTGCCTCTGTGCGAGCAGTGCCATGGGCAGATGAGGCTGAGCAACAGCTTTCCAGGCTAGCTCTTTCTGCCTGCCATCTATCTGCAGACGTTCGCATTTTCAGAGCAGCGCTGCCGGAGGCGCCCGGCACAGACCACCTAAGCTACGTTTGAAGTTTCAGGGGGCAAGACAAGCAAGCAGCCCCAGTCTCTGTGCCTCTGTGCGAGCAGTGCCATGGGCAGATGAGGCTGAGCAACAGCTTTCCAGGCTAGCTCTTTCTGCCTGCCATCTATCTGCAGACGTTCGCATTTTCGGAGCAGCGCTGCCGGAGGCGCCCGGCACGGACCACCTAAGCTACGTTTGAAGTTTGAGGGGGCAAGACAAGCACGCAGCCCCAGTCTCTGTGCCTCTGTGCGAGCAGTGCCATGGGCAGATGAGGCTGAGCAACAGCTTTCCAGGCTAGCTCTTTCTGCCTGCCAGCTATCTGCAGACGTTCGCATTTTCGGAGCAGCGCTGCCGGAGGCGCCCGGCACAGACCACCTAAGCTACGTTTGAAGTTTCAGAGGGCAAGACAAGCAAGCAGCCCCAGTCTCTGTGCCTCTGTGCGAGCAGTGCCATGGGCAGATGAGGCTGAGCAACAGCTTTCCAGGCTAGCTCTTTCTGCCTGCCATCTATCTGCAGACGTTCGCATTTTCAGAGCAGCGCTGCCGGAGGCGCCCAGCACAGACCACCTAAGCTACGTTTGAATTTTGAGGGGGCAAGACAAGCACGCAGCCCCAGTCTCTGTGCCTCTGTGCGAGCAGTGCCATGGGCAGATGAGGCTGAGCAACAGCTTTCCAGGCTAGCTCTTTCTGCCTGCCAGCTATCTGCAGACGTTCGCATTTTCAGAGCAGCGCTGCCGGAGGCGTCCAGCACAGACCACCTAGGCTACGTTTGAAGTTTGAGGGGGCAAGACAAGCAAGCAGCCCCAGTCTCTGTGCCTCTGTGCGAGCAGTGCCATGGGCAGATGAGGCTGAGCAACAGCTTTCCAGGCTAGCTCTTTCTGCCTGCCAGCTATCTGCAGACGTTCGCATTTTCGGAGCAGCGCTGCCGGAGGCGCCCGGCACAGACCACCTAAGCTACGTTTGAAGTTTCAGGGGGCAAGACAAGCAAGCAGCCCCAGTCTCTGTGCCTCTGTGCGAGCAGTGCCATTGGCAGATGACTCTGAGCAACAGCTTTCCAGGCTAGCTCTTTCTGCCTGCCAGCTATCTGCAGACGTTCGCATTTTCAGAGCAGCGCTGCCGGAGGCGCCCGGCACAGACCACCTAAGCTATGTTTGAAGTTTGAGGGGGCAAGACAAGCAAGCAGCCCCAGTCTCTGTGCCTCTGTGCGAGCAGTGCCATGGGCAGATGAGGCTGAGCAACAGCTTTCCAGGCTAGCTCTTTCTGCCTGCCAGCTATCTGCAGACGTTCGCATTTTCAGAGCAGCGCTGCCGGAGGCGCCCGGCACAGACCACCTGAGCTACGTTTGAAGTTTGAGGGGACAAGACAAGCAAGCAGCCCCAGTCTCTGTGCCTCTGTGCGAGCAGTGCCATGGGCAGATGAGGCTGAGCAACAGCTTTCCAGGCTAGCTCTTTCTGCCTGCCAGCTATCTGCAGACGTTCGCATTTTCGGAGCAGCGCTGCCGGAGGCGCCCGGCACAGACCACCTAAGCTACGTTTGAAGTTTGAGGGGGCAAGACAAGCAAGCAGCCCCAGTCTCTGTGCCTCTGTGTGAGCAGTGCCATGGGCAGATGAGGCTGAGCAACAGCTTTCCAGGCTAGCTCTTTCTGCCTGCCAGCTATCTGCAGACGTTCGCATTTTCGGAGCAGGGCTGCCGGAGGCGCCCGGCACAGACCACCTAAGCTACGTTTGAAGTTTGAGGGGACAAGACAAGCAAGCAGCCCCAGTCTCTGTGCCTCTGTGCGAGCAGTGCCATGGGCAGATGAGGCTGAGCAACAGCTTTCCAGGCTAGCTCTTTCTGCCTGCCAGCTATCTGCAGACGTTCGCATTTTCAGAGCAGCGCTGCCGGAGGCGCCCGGCACAGACCACCTGAGCTACGTTTGAAGTTTCAGGGGGCAAGACAAGCAAGCAGCCCCAGTCTCTGTGCCTCTGTGTGAGCAGTGCCATGGGCAGATGAGGCTGAGCAACAGCTTTCCAGGCTAGCTCTTTCTGCCTGCCAGCTATCTGCAGACGTTCGCATTTTCAGAGCAGCGCTGCCGGAGGCGCCCGGCACAGACCACCTAAGCTACGTTTGAAGTTTGAGGGGGCAAGACAAGCAAGCAGCCCCAGTCTCTGTGCCTCTGTGCGAGCAGTGCCATGGGCAGATGAGGCTGAGCAACAGCTTTCCAGGCTAGCTCTTTCTGCCTGCCAGCTATCTGCAGACGTTCGCATTTTCGGAGCAGGGCTGCCGGAGGCGCCCGGCACAGACCACCTAAGCAACGTTTGAAGTTTGAGGGGGCAAGGCAAGCAAGCAGCCCCAGTCTCTGTGCCTCTGTGCGAGCAGTGCCATGGGCAGATGAGGCTGAGCAACAGCTTTCCAGGCTAGCTCTTTCTGCCTGCCAGCTATCTGCAGACGTTCGCATTTTCGGAGCAGGGCTGCCGGAGGCGCCCGGCACAGACCACCTAAGCTACGTTTGAAGTTTCAGGGGACAAGACAAGCAAGCAGCCCCAGTCTCTGTGCCTCTGTGCGAGCAGTGCCATGGGCAGATGAGGCTAAGCAACAGCTTTCCAGGCTAGCTCTTTCTGCCTGCCATCTATCTGCAGACGTTCGCATTTTCGGAGCAGCACTGCCGGAGGCGCCCGGCACAGACCACCTAATCTACGTTTGAAGTTTGAGGGGGCAAGACAAGCAAGCAGCCCCAGTCTCTGTGCCTCAGTGCGAGCAGTCCCATGGGCAGATGAGGCTGAGCAACAGCTTTCCAGGCTAGCTCTTTCTGCCTGCCAGCTATCTGCAGACGTTCGCATTTTCAGAGCAGCGCTGCCGGAGGCGCCCGGCACAGACCACCTAAGCTACGTTTGAAGTTTCAGAGGGCAAGACAAGCAAGCAGCCCCAGTCTCTGTGCCTCTGTGCGAGCAGTGCCATGGGCAGATGAGGCTGAGCAACAGCTTTCCAGGCTAGCTCTTTCTGCCTGCCATCTATCTGCAGACGTTCGCATTTTCAGAGCAGCGCTGCCGGAGGCGCCCAGCACAGACCACCTAAGCTACGTTTGAATTTTGAGGGGGCAAGACAAGCACGCAGCCCCAGTCTCTGTGCCTCTGTGCGAGCAGTGCCATGGGCAGATGAGGCTGAGCAACAGCTTTCCAGGCTAGCTCTTTCTGCCTGCCAGCTATCTGCAGACGTTCGCATTTTCAGAGCAGCGCTGCTGGAGGCGCCCGGCGCAGACCACCTAAGCTACGTTTGAAGTTTGAGGGGGCAAGACAAGCAAGCAGCCCCAGTCTCTGTGCCTCTGTGCGAGCAGTGCCATGGGCAGATGAGGCTTAGCAACAGCTTTCCAGGCTAGCTCTTTCTGCCTGCCAGCTATCTGCAGACGTTCGCATTTTCAGAGCAGCGCTGCCGGAGGCGCCCGGCACAGACCACCTAAGCAACGTTTGAAGTTTGAGGGGGCAAGGCAAGCAAGCAGCCCCAGTCTCTGTGCCTCTGTGCGAGCAGTGCCATGGGCAGATGAGGCTGAGCAACAGCTTTCCAGGCTAGCTCTTTCTGCCTGCCAGCTATCTGCAGACGTTCGCATTTTCGGAGCAGGGCTGCCGGAGGCGCCCGGCACAGACCACCTAAGCTACGTTTGAAGTTTGAGGGGACAAGACAAGCAAGCAGCCCCAGTCTCTGTGCCTCTGTGCGAGCAGTGCCATGGGCAGATGAGGCTAAGCAACAGCTTTCCAGGCTAGCTCTTTCTGCCTGCCATCTATCTGCAGACGTTCGCATTTTCGGAGCAGCACTGCCGGAGGCGCACGGCACAGACCACCTAAGCTACGTTTGAAGTTTGAGGGGGCAAGACAAGCAAGCAGCCCCAGTCTCTGTGCCTCTGTGCGAGCAGTGCCATGGGCAGATGAGGCTGAGCAACAGCTTTCCAGGCTAGCTCTTTCTGCCTGCCAGCTATCTGCAGACGTTCGCATTTTCAGAGCAGCGCTGCCGGAGGCGCCCGGCAGAGACCACCTAAGCTACGTTTGAAGTTTGAGGGGGCAAGACAAGCAAGCAGCCCCAGTCTCTGTGCCTCTGTGCGAGCAGTGCCATGGGCAGATGAGGCTGAGCAACAGCTTTCCAGGCGAGCTCTTTCTGCCTGCCAGCTATCTGCAGACGTTCGCATTTTCAGAGCAGCGCTGCCGGAGGCGCCCGGCACAGTCCACCTAAGATACATTTGAAGTTTCAGGAGGCAAGACAAGCACGCAGCCCCAGTCTCTGTGCCTCTGTGCGAGCAGTGCCATGGGCAGATGAGGCTGAGCAACAGCTTTCCAGGCTAGCGCTTTCTGCCTGCCAGCTATCTGCAGACGTTCGCATTTTCAGAGCAGCGCTGCCGGAGGCGCCCGGCACAGACCACCTAAGCAACGTTTGAAGTTTGAGGGGGCAAGGCAAGCAAGCAGCCCCAGTCTCTGTGCCTCTGTGCGAGCAGTGCCATGGGCAGATGAGGCTGAGCAACAGCTTTCCAGGCTAGCTCTTTCTGCCTGCCAGCTATCTGCAGACGTTCGCATTTTCGGAGCAGGGCTGCCGGAGGCGCCCGGCACAGACCACCTAAGATACGTTTCAAGTTTGAGGGGGCAAGAGAAGAAAGCAGCCCCAGTCTCTGTGCCTCTGTGCGAGCAGTGCCATGGGCAGATGAGGCTGAGCAACAGCTTTCCAGGCTAGCTCTTTCTGCCTGCCAGCTATCTGCAGACGTTCGCATTTTCAGAGCAGCGCTGCCGGAGGCGCCCAGCACAGACCACCTGAGCTACGTTTGAAGTTTGAGGGGGCAAGACAAGCAAGCAGCCCCAGTCTCTGTGCCTCTGTGCGAGCAGTGCCATGGGCAGATGAGGCTGAGCAACAGCTTTCCAGGCTAGCTCTTTCTGCCTGCCAGCTATCTGCAGACGTTCGCATTTTCGGAGCAGCGCTGCCAGAGGCGCCCGGCACAGACCACCTAAGCTACGTTTGAAGTTTCAGGGGGCAAGACAAGCAAGCAGCCCCAGTCTCTGTGCCTCTGTGCGAGCAGTGCCATGGGCAGATGAGGCTGAGCAACAGCTTTCCAGGCTAGCGCTTTCTGCCTGCCATCTATCTGCAGACGTTCGCATTTTCGGAGCAGCGCTGCCGGAGGCGCACGGCACAGACCACCTAAGATACGTTTGAAGTTTGAGGGGGCAAGACAAGCACGCAGCCCCAGTCTCTGTGCCTCTGTGCGAGCAGTGCCATGGGCAGATGAGGCTGAGCAACAGCTTTCCAGGCTAGCTCTTTCTGCCTGCCAGCTATCTGCAGACGTTCGCATTTTCAGAGCAGCGCTGCCGGAGGCGCCCGGCGCAGACCACCTAAGCTACGTTTGAAGTTTGAGGGGGCAAGACAAGCAAGCAGCCCCAGTCTCTGTGCCTCTGTGCGAGCAGTGCCATGGGCAGATGAGGTTAAGCAACAGCTTTCCAGGCTAGCTCTTTCTGCCTGCCAGCTATCTGCAGACGTTCGCATTTTCGGAGCAGGGCTGCCGGAGGCGCCCGGCACAGACCACCTAAGCTACGTTTGAAGTTTGAGGGGGCAAGACAAGCAAGCAGCCCCAGTCTCTGTGCCTCTGTGCGAGCAGTGCCATGGGCAGATGAGGCTGAGCAACAGCTTTCCAGGCTAGCTCTTTCTGCCTGCCAGCTATCTGCAGACGTTCGCATTTTCGGAGCAGCGCTGCCGGAGGCGCCCGGCACAGACCACCTAAGCTACGTTTGAAGTTTGATGGGGCAAGACAAGCAAGCAGCCCCAGTCTCTGTGCCTCTGTGCGAGCAGTGCCATGGGCAGATGAGGCTGAGCAACAGCTTTCCAGGCTAGCTCTTTCTGCCTGCCATCTATCTGCAGACGTTCGCATTTTCAGAGCAGCGCTGCCAGAGGCGCCCGGCACAGACCACCTAAGCTACGTTTGAAGTTTCAGGGGGCAAGACAAGCAAGCAGCCCCAGTCTCTGTGCCTCTGTGCGAGCAGTGCCATGGGCAGATGAGGCTGAGCAACAGCTTTCCAGGCTAGCTCTTTCTGCCTGCCATCTATCTGCAGACGTTCGCATTTTCAGAGCAGCGCTGCCGGAGGCGCCCGGCACAGACCACCTAAGCTACGTTTGAAGTTTGAGGGGGCAAGACAAGCACGCAGCCCCAGTCTCTGTGCCTCTGTGCGAGCAGTGCCATGGGCAGATGAGGCTGAGCAACAGCTTTCCAGGCTAGCTCTTTCTGCCTGTCAGCTATCTGCAGACGTTTGCATTTTCAGAGCAGCGCTGCCGGAGGCGCCCGGCACAGACCACCTAAGCTACGTTTGAAGTTTCAGGGGGCAAGACAAGCAAGCAGCCCCAGTCTCTGTGCCTCTGTGCGACCAGTGCCATGGGCAGATGAGGCTGAGCAACAGCTTTCCAGGCTAGCTCTTTCTGCCTGCCAGCTATCTGCAGACGTTCGCATTTTCGGAGCAGGGCTGCCGGAGGCGCCCGGCACAGACCACCTAAGCTATGTTTGAAGTTTGAGAGGACAAGACAAGCAAGCAGCCCCAGTCTCTGTGCCTCTGTGCGAGCAGTGCCATGGGCAGATGAGGCTGAGCAACAGCTTTCCAGGCTAGCTCTTTCTGCCTGCCAGCTATCTGCAGACGTTCGCATTTTCAGAGCAGCGCTGCCGGAGGCGCCCGGCACAGACCACCTAAGCTACGTTTGAAGTTTGAGGGGGCAAGACAAGCAGGCAGCCCCAGTCTCTGTGCCTCTGTGCGAGCAGTGCCATGGGCAGATGAGGCTGAGCAACAGCTTTCCAGGCTAGCTCTTTCTGCCTGCCAGCTATCTGCAGACGTTCGCATTTTCGGAGCAGCGCTGCCGGAGGCGCCCGGCACAGACCACCTAAGCTACGTTTGAAGTTTGAGGGGACAAGACAAGCAAGCAGCCCCAGTCTCTGTGCCTCTGTGCGAGCAGTGCCATGGGCAGATGAGGCTGAGCAACACCTTTCCAGGCTAGCTCTTTCTGCCTGCCAGCTATCTGCAGACGTTCGCATTTTCAGAGCAGCGCTGCCGGAGGCGCCCGGCACAGACCACCTAAGCTACGTTTGGAGTTTGAGGTGGCAAGACAAGCAAGCAGCCCCAGTCTCTGTGCCTCTGTGCGAGCAGTGCCATGGTCAGATGAGGCTGAGCAACAGCTTTCCAGGCTAGATCTTTCTGCCTGCCAGCTATCTGCAGACGTTCGCATTTTCGGAGCAGGGCTGCCGGAGGCGCCCGGCACAGACCACCTAAGCTACGTTTGAAGTTTGAGGGGGCAAGACAAGCAAGCAGCCCCAGTCTCTGTGCCTCTGTGCGAGCAGTGCCATGGGCAGATGAGGCTGAGCAACAGCTTTCCAGGCTAGCTCTTTCTGCCTGCCAGCTATCTGCAGACGTTCGCATTTTCGGAGCAGCGCTGCCGGAGGCGCCCGGCACAGACCACCTAAGCTACGTTTGAAGTTTGAGGGGACAAGACAAGCAAGCAGCCCCAGTCTCTGTGCCTCTGTGCGAGCAGTGCCATGGGCAGATGAGGCTGAGCAACAGCTTTCCAGGCTAGCTCTTTCTGCCTGCCATCTATCTGCAGACGTTCGCATTTTCAGAGCAGCGCTGCCGGAGGCGCCCGGCACAGACCACCTAAGCTACGTTTGAAGTTTCAGGGGGCAAGACAAGCAAGCAGCCCCAGTCTCTGTGCCTCTGTGCGAGCAGTGCCATGGGCAGATGAGGCTGAGCAACAGCTTTCCAGGCTAGCTCTTTCTGCCTGCCAGCTATCTGCAGACGTTCGCATTTTCGGAGCAGCGCTGCCGGAGGCGCCCGGCACAGACCACCTAAGCTACGTTTGAAGTTTGAGGGGGCAAGACAAGCACGCAGCCCCAGTCTCTGTGCCTCTGTGCGAGCAGTGCCATGGGCAGATGAGGCTGAGCAACAGCTTTCCAGGCTAGCTCTTTCTGCCTGTCAGCTATCTGCAGACGTTTGCATTTTCAGAGCAGCGCTGCCGGAGGCGCCCGGCACAGACCACCTAAGCTACGTTTGAAGTTTCAGGGGGCAAGACAAGCAAGCAGCCCCAGTCTCTGTGCCTCTGTGCGACCAGTGCCATGGGCAGATGAGGCTGAGCAACAGCTTTCCAGGCTAGCTCTTTCTGCCTGCCAGCTATCTGCAGACGTTCGCATTTTCGGAGCAGGGCTGCCGGAGGCACCCGGCACAGACCACCTAAGCTACGTTTGAAGTTTGAGGGGGCAAGACAAGCAGGCAGCCCCAGTCTCTGTGCCTCTGTGCGAGCAGTGCCATGGGCAGATGAGGCTGAGCAACAGCTTTCCAGGCTAGCTCTTTCTGCCTGCCAGCTATCTGCAGACGTTCGCATTTTCGGAGCAGCGCTGCCGGAGGCGCCCGGCACAGACCACCTAAGCTACGTTTGAAGTTTGAGGGGACAAGACAAGCAAGCAGCCCCAGTCTCTGTGCCTCTGTGCGAGCAGTGCCATGGGCAGATGAGGCTGAGCAACAGCTTTCCAGGCTAGCTCTTTCTGCCTGCCATCTATCTGCAGACGTTCGCATTTTCAGAGCAGCGCTGCCGGAGGCGCCCGGCACAGACCACCTAAGCTACGTTTGAAGTTTCAGGGGGCAAGACAAGCAAGCAGCCCCAGTCTCTGTGCCTCTGTGCGAGCAGTGCCATGGGCAGATGAGGCTGAGCAACAGCTTTCCAGGCTAGCTCTTTCTGCCTGCCATCTATCTGCAGACGTTCGCATTTTCAGAGCAGCGCTGCCGGAGGCGCCCGGCACAGACCACCTAAGCTACGTTTGAAGTTTGAGGGGGCAAGACAAGCACGCAGCCCCAGTCTCTGTGCCTCTGTGCGAGCAGTGCCATGGGCAGATGAGGCTGAGCAACAGCTTTCCAGGCTAGCTCTTTCTGCCTGTCAGCTATCTGCAGACGTTTGCATTTTCAGAGCAGCGCTGCCGGAGGCGCCCGGCACAGACCACCTAAGCTACGTTTGAAGTTTCAGGGGGCAAGACAAGCAAGCAGCCCCAGTCTCTGTGCCTCTGTGCGACCAGTGCCATGGGCAGATGAGGCTGAGCAACAGCTTTCCAGGCTAGCTCTTTCTGCCTGCCAGCTATCTGCAGACGTTCGCATTTTCGGAGCAGGGCTGCCGGAGGCGCCCGGCACAGACCACCTAAGCTATGTTTGAAGTTTGAGAGGACAAGACAAGCAAGCAGCCCCAGTCTCTGTGCCTCTGTGCGAGCAGTGCCATGGGCAGATGAGGCTGAGCAACAGCTTTCCAGGCTAGCTCTTTCTGCCTGCCAGCTATCTGCAGACGTTCGCATTTTCAGAGCAGCGCTGCCGGAGGCGCCCGGCACAGACCACCTAAGCTACGTTTGAAGTTTGAGGGGGCAAGACAAGCAGGCAGCCCCAGTCTCTGTGCCTCTGTGCGAGCAGTGCCATGGGCAGATGAGGCTGAGCAACAGCTTTCCAGGCTAGCTCTTTCTGCCTGCCAGCTATCTGCAGACGTTCGCATTTTCGGAGCAGCGCTGCCGGAGGCGCCCGGCACAGACCACCTAAGCTACGTTTGAAGTTTGAGGGGACAAGACAAGCAAGCAGCCCCAGTCTCTGTGCCTCTGTGCGAGCAGTGCCATGGGCAGATGAGGCTGAGCAACACCTTTCCAGGCTAGCTCTTTCTGCCTGCCAGCTATCTGCAGACGTTCGCATTTTCAGAGCAGCGCTGCCGGAGGCGCCCGGCACAGACCACCTAAGCTACGTTTGGAGTTTGAGGTGGCAAGACAAGCAAGCAGCCCCAGTCTCTGTGCCTCTGTGCGAGCAGTGCCATGGTCAGATGAGGCTGAGCAACAGCTTTCCAGGCTAGATCTTTCTGCCTGCCAGCTATCTGCAGACGTTCGCATTTTCGGAGCAGGGCTGCCGGAGGCGCCCGGCACAGACCACCTAAGCTACGTTTGAAGTTTGAGGGGGCAAGACAAGCAAGCAGCCCCAGTCTCTGTGCCTCTGTGCGAGCAGTGCCATGGGCAGATGAGGCTGAGCAACAGCTTTCCAGGCTAGCTCTTTCTGCCTGCCAGCTATCTGCAGACGTTCGCATTTTCGGAGCAGCGCTGCCGGAGGCGCCCGGCACAGACCACCTAAGCTACGTTTGAAGTTTGAGGGGACAAGACAAGCAAGCAGCCCCAGTCTCTGTGCCTCTGTGCGAGCAGTGCCATGGGCAGATGAGGCTGAGCAACACCTTTCCAGGCTAGCTCTTTCTGCCTGCCATCTATCTGCAGACGTTCGCATTTTCAGAGCAGCGCTGCCGGAGGCGCCCGGCACAGACCACCTAAGCTACGTTTGAAGTTTCAGGGGGCAAGACAAGCAAGCAGCCCCAGTCTCTGTGCCTCTGTGCGAGCAGTGCCATGGGCAGATGAGGCTGAGCAACAGCTTTCCAGGCTAGCTCTTTCTGCCTGCCAGCTATCTGCAGACGTTCGCATTTTCGGAGCAGCGCTGCCGGAGGCGCCCGGCACAGACCACCTAAGCTACGTTTGAAGTTTGAGGGGGCAAGACAAGCACGCAGCCCCAGTCTCTGTGCCTCTGTGCGAGCAGTGCCATGGGCAGATGAGGCTGAGCAACAGCTTTCCAGGCTAGCTCTTTCTGCCTGTCAGCTATCTGCAGACGTTTGCATTTTCAGAGCAGCGCTGCCGGAGGCGCCCGGCACAGACCACCTAAGCTACGTTTGAAGTTTCAGGGGGCAAGACAAGCAAGCAGCCCCAGTCTCTGTGCCTCTGTGCGACCAGTGCCATGGGCAGATGAGGCTGAGCAACAGCTTTCCAGGCTAGCTCTTTCTGCCTGCCAGCTATCTGCAGACGTTCGCATTTTCGGAGCAGGGCTGCCGGAGGCACCCGGCACAGACCACCTAAGCTATGTTTGAAGTTTGAGAGGACAAGACAAGCAAGCAGCCCCAGTCTCTGTGCCTCTGTGCGAGCAGTGCCATGGGCAGATGAGGCTGAGCAACAGCTTTCCAGGCTAGCTCTTTCTGCCTGTCAGCTATCTGCAGACGTTTGCATTTTCAGAGCAGCGCTGCCGGAGGCGCCCGGCACAGACCACCTAAGCTACGTTTGAAGTTTCAGGGGGCAAGACAAGCAAGCAGCCCCAGTCTCTGTGCCTCTGTGCGACCAGTGCCATGGGCAGATGAGGCTGAGCAACAGCTTTCCAGGCTAGCTCTTTCTGCCTGCCAGCTATCTGCAGACGTTCGCATTTTCGGAGCAGGGCTGCCGGAGGCACCCGGCACAGACCACCTAAGCTATGTTTGAAGTTTGAGAGGACAAGACAAGCAAGCAGCCCCAGTCTCTGTGCCTCTGTGCGAGCAGTGCCATGGGCAGATGAGGCTGAGCAACAGCTTTCCAGGCTAGCTCTTTCTGCCTGCCAGCTATCTGCAGACGTTCGCATTTTCAGAGCAGCGCTGCCGGAGGCGCCCGGCACAGACCACCTAAGCTACGTCTGAAGTTTGAGGGGGCAAGACAAGCAGGCAGCCCCAGTCTCTGTGCCTCTGTGCGAGCAGTGCCATGGGCAGATGAGGCTGAGCAACAGCTTTCCAGGCTAGCTCTTTCTGCCTGCCAGCTATCTGCAGACGTTCGCATTTTCGGAGCAGCGCTGCCGGAGGCGCCCGGCACAGACCACCTAAGCTACGTTTGAAGTTTGAGGGGACAAGACAAGCAAGCAGCCCCAGTCTCTGTGCCTCTGTGCGAGCAGTGCCATGGGCAGATGAGGCTGAGCAACACCTTTCCAGGCTAGCTCTTTCTGCCTGCCAGCTATCTGCAGACGTTCGCATTTTCAGAGCAGCGCTGCCGGAGGCGCCCGGCACAGACCACCTAAGCTACGTTTGAAGTTTGAGGGGGCAAGACAAGCAAGCAGCCCCAGTCTCTGTGCCTCTGTGCGAGCAGTGCCATGGGCAGATGAGGCTGAGCAACAGCTTTCCAGGCTAGCTCTTTCTGCCTGCCATCTATCTGCAGACGTTCGCATTTTCGGAGCAGCGCTGCCGGAGGCGCACGGCACAGACCACCTAAGATACGTTTGAAGTTTGAGGGGGCAAGACAAGCACGCAGCCCCAGTCTCTGTGCCTCTGTGCGAGCAGTGCCATGGGCAGATGAGGCTGAGCAACAGCTTTCCAGGCTAGCTCTTTCTGCCTGCCAGCTATCTGCAGACGTTCGCATTTTCAGAGCAGCGCTGCCGGAGGCGCCCGGCGCAGACCACCTAAGCTACGTTTGAATTTTGAGGGGGCAAGACAAGCAAGCAGCCCCAGTCTCTGTGCCTCTGTGCGAGCAGTGCCATGGGCAGATGAGGCTGAGCAACAGCTTTCCAGGCTAGCTCTTTCTGCCTGCCAGCTATCTGCAGACGTTCGCATTTTCAGAGCAGCGCTGCCGGAGGCGCCCGGCACAGACCACCTAAGCTACGTTTGAAGTTTGAGGGGGCAAGACAAGCAAGCAGCCCCAGTCTCTGTGCCTCTGTGCGAGCAGTGCCATGGGCAGATGAGGCTGAGCAACAGCTTTCCAGGCTAGCTCTTTCTGCCTGCCAGCTATCTGCAGACGTTCGCATTTTCAGAGCAGGGCTGCCGAAGGCGCCCGGCACGGACCACCTAAGCTACGTTTGAAGTTTGAGGTGGCAAAACAAGAACGCAGCCCCAGTCTCTGTGCCTCTGTGCGAGCAGTGCCATGGGCAGATGAGGCTGAGCAACAGCTTTCCAGGCTAGCTCTTTCTGCCTGCCAGCTATCTGCAGACGTTCGCATTTTCGGAGCAGGGCTGCCGGAGGCGCCCGGCACAGACCACCTAAGCTACGTTTGAAGTTTGAGGGGGCAAGACAAGCAAGCAGCCCCAGTCTCTGTGCCTCTGTGCGAGCAGTGCCATGGGCAGATGAGGCTGAGCAACAGCTTTCGAGGCTAGCTCTTTCTGCCTGCCAGCTATCTGCAGACGTTCGCATTTTCAGAGCAGCGCTGCCGGAGGCGCCCGGCACAGACCACCTAAGCTACGTTTGAAGTTTGAGGGGGCAAGACAAGCAAGCAGCCCCAGTCTCTGTGCCTCTGTGCGAGCAGTGCCATGGGCAGATGAGGCTGAGCAACAGCTTTCCAGGCTAGCTCTTTCTGCCTGCCAGCTATCTGCAGACGTTCGCATTTTCAGAGCAGCGCTGCCGGAGCCGCCCGGCACAGACCACCTAAGCTACGTTTGAAGTTTCAGGGGACAAGACAAGCAAGCAGCCCTAGTCTCTGTGCCTCTGTGCGAGCAGTGCCATGGGCAGATGAGGCTGAGCAACAGCTTTCCAGGCTAGCTCTTTCTGCCTGCCATCTATCTGCAGACGTTCGCATTTTCAGAGCAGCGCTGCCGGAGGCGCCCGGCACAGACCACCTAAGCAACGTTTGAAGTTTGAGGGGGCAAGGCAAGCAAGCAGCCCCAGTCTCTGTGCCTCTGTGCGAGCAGTGCCATGGGCAGATTAGGCTGAGCAACAGCTTTGCAGGCTAGCTCTTTCTGCCTGCCAGCTATTTGCAGACGTTCGCATTTTCGGAGCAGGGCTGCCGGAGGCGCCCGGCACAGACCACCTAATCACGTTTGAAGTTTCAGGGGACAAGACAAGCAAGCAGCCCCAGTTTCTGTGCCTCTGTGCGAGCAGTGCCATGGGCAGATGAGGCTGAGCAACAGCTTTCCAGGCTAGCTCTTTCTGCCTGCCAGCTATCTGCAGACGTTTGCATTTTCAGAGCAGCGCTGCCGGAGGCGCCCGGCACAGACCACCTAAGCTACGTTTGAAGTTTGAGGGGGCAAGACAAGCACGCAGCCCCAGTCTCTGTGCCTCTGTGCGAGCAGTGCCATGGGCAGATGAGGCTGAGCAACAGCTTTCCAGGCTAGCTCTTTCTGCCTGCCAGCTATCTGCAGACGTTCGCATTTTCAGAGCAGCGCTGCCGGAGGCGCCCGGCACAGACCACCTAAGCTATGTTTGAAGTTTGAGGGGACAAGACAAGCAAGCAGCCCCAGTCTCTGTGCCTCTGTGCGAGCAGTGCCATGGGCAGATGAGGCTGAGCAACAGCTTTCCAGGCTAGCTCTTTCTGCCTGCCAGCTATCTGCAGACGTTCGCATTTTCGGAGCAGCGCTGCCAGAGGCGCCCGGCACAGACCACCTAAGCTACGTTTCAAGTTTCAGAGGGCAAGACAAGCACGCAGCCCCAGTCTCTGTGCCTCTGTGCGAGCAGTGCCATGGGCAGATGAGGCTGAGCAACAGCTTTCCAGGCTAGCTCTTTCTGCCTGCCAGCTATCTGCAGACGTTCGCATTTTCAGAGCAGCGCTGCCGGAGGCGCCCGGCACAGACCACCTAAGCTACGTTGGAAGTTTGAGGGGGCAAGACAAGCAAGCAGCCCCAGTCTCTGTGCCTCTGTGCGAGCAGTGCCATGGGCAGATGAGGCTGAGCAACAGCTTTCCAGGCTAGCTCTTTCTGCCTGCCAGCTATCTGCAGACGTTCGCATTTTCGGAGCAGCGCTGCCGGAGGCGCCCGGCACAGACCACCTAAGCTACGTTTGAAGTTTGAGGGGGCAACACAAGCACGCAGCCCCAGTCTCTGTGCCTATGTGCGAGCAGTGCCATGGGCAGATGAGGCTGAGCAACAGCTTTCCAGGCTAGCTCTTTCTGCCTGCCAGCTATCTGCAGACGTTCGCATTTTCAGAGCAGGGCTGCCGGAGGCGCCCGGCACAGACCACCTAAGCTACGTTTGAAGTTTGAGGGGGCAAGACAAGCAAGCAGCCCCAGTCTCTGTGCCTCTGTGCGAGCAGTGCCATGGGCAGATGAGGCTGAGCAACAGCTTTCCAGGCTAGCTCTTTCTGCCTGCCATCTATCTGCAGACGTTCGCATTTTCAGAGCAGGGCTGCCGAAGGCGCCCGGCACGGACCACCTAAGCTACGTTTGAAGTTTGAGGTGGCAAAACAAGCACGCAGCCCCAGTCTCTGTGCCTCTGTGCGAGCAGTGCCATGGGCAGATGAGGCTGAGCAACAGCTTTCCAGGCTAGCTCTTTCTGCCTGCCAGCTATCTGCAGACGTTCACATTTTCGGAGCAGGGCTGCCGGAGGCGCCCGGCACAGACCACCTAAGCTACGTTTGAAGTTTGAGGGGGCAAGACAAGCAAGCAGCCCCAGTCTCTGTGCCTCTGTGCGACCAGTGCCATGGGCAGATGAGGCTGAGCAACAGCTTTCCAGGCTAGCGCTTTCTGGCTGCCAGCTATCTGCAGACGTTCGCATTTTCAGAGCAGCGCTGCCGGAGGCGCCCGGCACGGACCACCTAAGCTACGTTTGAAGTTTCAGGGGGCAAGACAAGCAAGCAGCCCCAGTCTCTGTGCCTCTGTGCGAGCAGTGCCATGGGCAGATGAGGCTGAGCAACAGCTTTCCAGGCTAGCTCTTTCTGCCTGCCAGCTATCTGCAGACGTTCGCATTTTCAGAGCAGCGCTGCCGGAGGCGCCCGGCACAGACCACCTAAGCTACGTTTGAAGTTTCAGGGGGCAAGACAAGCAAGCAGCCCCAGTCTCTGTGCCTCTGTGCGAGCAGTGCCATGGGCAGATGAGGCTGAGCAACAGCTTTCCAGGCTAGCTCTTTCTGCCTGCCAGCTATCTGCAGACGTTCGCATTTTCATAGCAGCGCTGCCGGAGGCGCCCGGCACAGACCACCTAAGTTACGTTTGAAGTTTGAGGGGGCAAGACAAGCAAGCAGCCCCAGTCTCTGTGCCTCTGTGCGAGCAGTGCCATGGGCAGATGAGGCTGAGCAACAGCTTTCCAGGCTAGCTCTTTCTGCCTGCCAGCTATCTGCAGACGTTCGCATTTTCGGAGCCGCGCTTCCGGACGCGCCCGGCACAGACCACCTAAGCTACGTTTGAAGTTTCAGGGGGCAAGGAAGCAAGCAGCCCCAGTCTCTGTGCCTCTGTGCGAGCAGTGCCATGGGCAGATGAGGCTGAGCAACAGCTTTCCAGGCTAGCTCTTTCTGCCTGCCAGCTATCTGCAGACGTTCGCATTTTCGGAGTAGCGCTGCCGGAGGCGCCCGGCACAGACCACCTAAGCTACATTTGAAGTTTGAGGGGACAAGACAAGCAAGCAGCCCCAGTCTCTGTGCCTCTGTGCGAGCAGTGCCATGGGCAGATGAGGCTGAGCAACAGCTTTCCAGGCTAGCTCTTTCTGCCTGCCAGCTATCTGCAGACGTTCGCATTTTCGGAGCAGCGCTGCCGGAGGCGCCCGGCACAGACCACCTAAGCTACGTTTGAAGTTTGAGGGGACAAGACAAGCAAGCAGCCCCAGTCTCTGTGCCTCTGTGCGAGCAGTGCCATGGGCAGATGAGGCTGAGCAACACCTTTCCAGGCTAGCTCTTTCTGCCTGCCATCTATCTGCAGACGTTCGCATTTTCAGAGCAGCGCTGCCGGAGGCGCCCGGCACAGACCACCTAAGATACGTTTGAAGTTTCAGGGGGCAAGACAAGCAAGCAGCCCCAGTCTCTGTGCCTCTGTGCGAGCAGTGCCATGGGCAGATGAGGCTGAGCAACAGCTTTCCAGGCTAGCTCTTTCTGCCTGCCATCTATCTGCAGACGTTCGCATTTTCAGAGCAGCGCTGCCGGAGGCGCCCGGCACAGACCACCTAAGTTACGTTTGAAGTTTGAGGGGGCAAGACAAGCACGCAGCCCCAGTCTCTGTGCCTCTGTGCGAGCAGTGCCATGGGCAGATGAGGCTGAGCAACAGCTTTCCAGGCTAGCTCTTTCTGCCTGCCATCTATCTGCAGACGTTCGCATTTTCGGAGCAGGGCTGCCGGAGGCGCCCGGCACAGACCACCTAAGCTATGTTTGAAGTTTGAGAGGACAAGACAAGCAAGCAGCCCCAGTCTCTGTGCCTCTGTGCGAGCAGTGCCATGGGCAGATGAGGCTGAGCAACAGCTTTCCAGGCTAGCTCTTTCTGCCTGCCAGCTATCTGCAGACGTTCGCATTTTCAGAGCAGCGCTGCCGGAGGCGCCCGGCACAGACCACCTAAGCTACGTTTGAAGTTTCAGGGGGCAAGACAAGCACGCAGCCCCAGTCTCTGTGCCTCTGTGCGAGCAGTGCCATGGGCAGATGAGGCTGAGCAACAGCTTTCCAGGCTAGCTCTTTCTGCCTGCCAGCTATCTGCAGACGTTCGCATTTTCAGAGCAGCGCTGCCGGAGGCGCCCGGCACAGACCACCTAAGCTACGTTTGAAGTTTCAGGGGGCAAGACAAGCAAGCAGCCCCAGTCTCTGTGCCTCTGTGCGAGCAGTGCCATGGGCAGATGAGGCTGAGCAACAGCTTTCCAGGCTAGATCTTTCTGCCTGCCAGCTATCTGCAGACGTTCGCATTTTCGGAGCAGGGCTGCCGGAGGCGCCCGGCACAGACCACCTAAGCTACGTTTGAAGTTTGAGGGGGCAAGACAAGCAAGCAGCCCCAGTCTCTGTGCCTCTGTGCGAGCAGTGCCATGGGCAGATGAGGCTGAGCAACAGCTTTCCAGGCTAGCTCTTTCTGCCTGCCAGCTATCTGCAGACGTTCGCATTTTCGGAGCAGCGCTGCCGGAGGCGCCCGGCACAGACCACCTGAGCTACGTTTGAAGTTTGAGGGGACAAGACAAGCAAGCAGCCCCAGTCTCTGTGCCTCTGTGCGAGCAGTGCCATGGGCAGATGAGGCTGAGCAACACCTTTCCAGGCTAGCTCTTTCTGCCTGCCATCTATCTGCAGACGTTCGCATTTTCAGAGCAGCGCTGCCGGAGGCGCCCGGCACAGACCACCTAAGCTACGTTTGAAGTTTCAGGGGGCAAGACAAGCAAGCAGCCCCAGTCTCTGTGCCTCTGTGCGAGCAGTGCCATGGGCAGATGAGGCTGAGCAACAGCTTTCCAGGCTAGCTCTTTCTGCCTGCCATCTATCTGCAGACGTTCGCATTTTCAGAGCAGCGCTGCCGGAGGCGCCCGGCACAGACCACCTAAGCTACGTTTGAAGTTTGAGGGGGCAAGACAAGCACGCAGCCCCAGTCTCTGTGCCTCTGTGCGAGCAGTGCCATGGGCAGATGAGGCTGAGCAACAGCTTTCCAGGCTAGCTCTTTCTGCCTGTCAGCTATCTGCAGACGTTTGCATTTTCAGAGCAGCGCTGCCGGAGGCGCCCGGCACAGACCACCTAAGCTACGTTTGAAGTTTCAGGGGGCAAGACAAGCAAGCAGCCCCAGTCTCTGTGCCTCTGTGCGACCAGTGCCATGGGCAGATGAGGCTGAGCAACAGCTTTCCAGGCTAGCTCTTTCTGCCTGCCAGCTATCTGCAGACGTTCGCATTTTCGGAGCAGCGCTGCCGGAGGCGCCCGGCACAGACCACCTAAGCTACGTTTGAAGTTTGAGAGGACAAGACAAGCAAGCAGCCCCAGTCTCTGTGCCTCTGTGCGAGCAGTGCCATGGGCAGATGAGGCTGAGCAACAGCTTTCCAGGCTAGCTCTTTCTGCCTGCCAGCTATCTGCAGACGTTCGCATTTTCAGAGCAGCGCTGCCGGAGGCGCCCGGCACAGACCACCTAAGCTACGTTTGAAGTTTGAGGGGGCAAGACAAGCAGGCAGCCCCAGTCTCTGTGCCTCTGTGCGAGCAGTGCCATGGGCAGATGAGGCTGAGCAACAGCTTTCCAGGCTAGCTCTTTCTGCCTGCCAGCTATCTGCAGACGTTCGCATTTTCGGAGCAGCGCCGCCGGAGGCGCCCGGCACAGACCACCTAAGCTACGTTTGAAGTTTGAGGGGACAAGACAAGCAAGCAGCCCCAGTCTCTGTGCCTCTGTGCGAGCAGTGCCATGGGCAGATGAGGCTGAGCAACAGCTTTCCAGGCTAGCTCTTTCTGCCTGCCAGCTATCTGCAGACGTTCGCATTTTCAGAGCAGCGCTGCCGGAGGCGCCCGGCACAGACCACCTAAGCTACGTTTGAAGTTTCAGGGGGCAAGACAAGCACGCAGCCCCAGTCTCTGTGCCTCTGTGCGAGCAGTGCCATGGGCAGATGAGGCTGAGCAACAGCTTTCCAGGCTAGCTCTTTCTGCCTGCCAGCTATCTGCAGACGTTCGCATTTTCAGAGCAGCGCTGCCGGAGGCGCCCGGCGCAGACCACCTAAGCTACGTTTGAATTTTGAGGGGGCAAGACAAGCAAGCAGCCCCAGTCTCTGTGCCTCTGTGCGAGCAGTGCCATGGGCAGATGAGGCTGAGCAACAGCTTTCCAGGCTAGCTCTTTCTGCCTGCCAGCTATCTGCAGACGTTCGCATTTTCAGAGCAGCGCTGCCGGAGGCGCCCGGCACGGACCACCTAAGCTACGTTTGAAGTTTGAGGTGGCAAAACAAGCACGCAGCCCCAGTCTCTGTGCCTCTGTGCGAGCAGTGCCATGGGCAGATGAGGCTGAGCAACAGCTTTCCAGGCTAGCTCTTTCTGCCTGCCAGCTATCTGCAGACGTTCGCATTTTCGGAGCAGGGCTGCCGGAGGCGCCCGGCACAGACCACCTAAGCTACGTTTGAAGTTTGAGGGGGCAAGACAAGCAAGCAGCCCCAGTCTCTGTGCCTCTGTGCGAGCAGTGCCATGGGCAGATGAGGCTGAGCAACAGCTTTCGAGGCTAGCTCTTTCTGCCTGCCAGCTATCTGCAGACGTTCGCATTTTCAGAGCAGCGCTGCCGGAGGCGCCCGGCACAGACCACCTAAGCAACGTTTGAAGTTTGAGGGGGCAAGATAAGCAAGCAGCCCCAGTCTCTGTGCCTCTGTGCGAGCAGTGCCATGGGCAGATGAGGCTGAGCAACAGCTTTCCAGGCTAGCTCTTTCTGCCTGCCAGCTATTTGCAGACGTTCGCATTTTCGGAGCAGGGCTGCCGGAGGCGCCCGGCACAGACCACCTAATCACGTTTGAAGTTTCAGGGGACAAGACAAGCAAGCAGCCCCAGTCTCTGTGCCTCTGTGCGAGCAGTGCCATGGGCAGATGAGGCTGAGCAACAGCTTTCGAGGCTAGCTCTTTCTGCCTGCCAGCTATCTGCAGACGTTCGCATTTTCAGAGCAGCGCTGCCGGAGGCGCCCGGCACAGACCACCTAAGCTACGTTTGAAGTTTGAGGGGGCAAGACAAGCACGCAGCCCCAGTCTCTGTGCCTCTGTGCGAGCAGTGCCATGGGCAGATGAGGCTGAGCAACAGCTTTCCAGGCTAGCTCTTTCTGCCTGCCATCTATCTGCAGACGTTCGCATTTTCAGAGCAGCGCTGCCGGAGGCGCCCGGCACAGACCACCTAAGCTATGTTTGAAGTTTGAGGGGACAAGACAAGCAAGCAGCCCCAGTCTCTGTGCCTCTGTGCGAGCAGTGCCATGGGCAGATGAGGCTGAGCAACAGCTTTCCAGGCTAGCTCTTTCTGCCTGCCAGCTATCTGCAGACGTTCGCATTTTCGGAGCAGCGCTGCAGGAGGCGCCCGGCACAGACCACCTAAGCTACGTTTCAAGTTTCAGAGGGCAAGACAAGCACGCAGCCCCAGTCTCTGTGCCTCTGTGCGAGCAGTGCCATGGGCAGATGAGGCTGAGCAACAGCTTTCCAGGCTAGCTCTTTCTGCCTGCCAGCTATCTGCAGACGTTCGCATTTTCAGAGCAGCGCTGCCGGAGGCGCCCGGCACAGACCACCTAAGCTACGTTTGAAGTTTCAGGGGGCAAGACAAGCACGCAGCCCCAGTCTCTGTGCCTCTGTGCGAGCAGTGCCATGGGCAGATGAGGCTGAGCAACAGCTTTCCAGGCTAGCTCTTTCTGCCTGCCAGCTATCTGCAGACGTTCGCATTTTCAGAGCAGCGCTGCCGGAGGCGCCCGGCACAGACCACCTAAGCTACGTTTGAAGTTTGAGGGGGCAAAACAAGCAAGCAGCCCCAGTCTCTGTGCCTCTGTGCGAGCAGTGCCATGGGCAGATGAGGCTGAGCAACAGCTTTCCAGGCTAGCTCTTTCTGCCTGCCATCTATCTGCAGACGTTCGCATTTTCGGAGCAGCGCTGCCGGAGGCACCCGGCACAGACCACCTAAGCTATGTTTGAAGTTTGAGAGGACAAGACAAGCAAGCAGCCCCAGTCTCTGTGCCTCTGTGCGAGCAGTGCCATGGGCAGATGAGGCTGAGCAACAGCTTTCCAGGCTAGCTCTTTCTGCCTGCCAGCTATCTGCAGACGTTCGCATTTTCAGAGCAGCGCTGCCGGAGGCGCCCGGCACAGACCACCTAAGCTACGTTTGAAGTTTCAGGGGGCAAGACAAGCAAGCAGCCCCAGTCTCTGTGCCTCTGTGCGAGCAGTGCCATGGGCAGATGAGGCTGAGCAACAGCTTTCAAGGCTAGCTCTTTCTGCCTGCCAGCTATCTGCAGACGTTCGCATTTTCGGAGCAGGGCTGCCGGAGGCGCCCGGCACAGACCACCTAAGCTACGTTTGAAGTTTCAGGGGGCAAGACAAGCACGCAGCCCCAGTCTCTGTGCCTCTGTGCGAGCAGTGCCATGGGCAGATGAGGCTGAGCAACAGCTTTCCAGGCTAGCTCTTTCTGCCTGCCAGCTATCTGCAGACGTTCGCATTTTCGGAGCAGCGCTGCCGGAGGCGCCCGGCACAGACCACCTAAGCTACGTTTGAAGTTTGAGGGGGCAAGACAAGCACGCAGCCCCAGTCTCTGTGCCTCTGTGCGAGCAGTGCCATGGGCAGATGAGGCTGAGCAACAGCTTTCCAGGCTAGCTCTTTCTGCCTGCCAGCTATCTGCAGACGTTCGCATTTTCAGAGCAGCGCTGCCGGAGGCGCCCGGCACAGACCACCTAAGCTACGTTTGAAGTTTGAGTGGGCAAGACAAGCAAGCAGCCCCAGTCTCTGTGCCTCTGTGCGAGCAGTGCCATGGGCAGATGAGGCTGAGCAACAGCTTTCAAGGCTAGCTCTTTCTGCCTGCCAGCTATCTGCAGACGTTCGCATTTTCAGAGCAGCGCTGCCGAAGGCGCCCGGCACGGACCACCTAAGCTACGTTTGAAGTTTGAGGGGGCAAGACAAGCAAGCAGCCCCAGTCTCTGTGCCTCTGTGCGAGCAGTGCCATGGGCAGATGAGGCTGAGCAACAGCTTTCCAGGCTAGCTCTTTCTGCCTGCCAGCTATCTGCAGACGTTCGCATTTTCGGAGCAGGGCTGCCGGAGGCGCCCGGCACAGACCACCTAAGCTACGTTTGAAGTTTGAGGGGGCAAGACAAGCACGCAGCCCCAGTCTCTGTGCCTCTGTGCGAGCAGTGCCATGGGCAGATGAGGCTGAGCAACAGCTTTCCAGGCTAGCTCTTTCTGCCTGCCAGCTATCTGCAGACGTTCGCATTTTCAGAGCAGCGCTGCCGGAGGCGCCCGGCACAGACCACCTAAGCTACGTTTGAAGTTTCAGGGGGCAAGACAAGCAAGCAGCCCCAGTCTCTGTGCCTCTGTGCAAGCAGTGCCATGGGCAGATGAGGCTGAGCAACAGCTTTCCAGGCTAGCTCTTTCTGCCTGCCAGCTATCTGCAGACGTTCGCATTTTCAGAGCAGCGCTGCCGGAGGCGCCCGGCACAGACCACCTAAGCTACGTTTGAAGTTTGAGGGGGCAAGACAAGCAAGCAGCCCCAGTCTCTGTGCCTCTGTGCGAGCAGTGCCATGGGCAGATGAGGCTGAGCAACAGCTTTCCAGGCTAGCTCTTTCTGCCTGCCATCTATCTGCAGACGTTCGCATTTTCAGAGCAGCGCTGCCGGAGGCGCCCGGCACAGACCACCTAAGCTACGTTTGAAGTTTGAGGGGGCAAGACAAGCAAGCAGCCCCAGTCTCTGTGCCTCTGTGCGAGCAGTGCCATGGGCAGATGAGGCTGAGCAACAGCTTTCCAGGCTAGCTCTTTCTGGCTGCCATCTATCTGCAGACGTTCGCATTTTCAGAGCAGCGCTGCCGGAGGCGCCCGGCACAGACCACCTAAGCTACGTTTGAAGTTTGAGGGGGCAAGACAAGCACGCAGCCCCAGTCTCTGTGCCTCTGTGCGAGCAGTGCCATGGGCAGATGAGGCTGAGCAACAGCTTTCCAGGCTGGCTCTTTCTGGCTGCCAGCTATCTGCAGACGTTCGCATTTTCAGAGCAGCGCTGCCGGAGGCGCCCGGCACAGACCACCTAAGCTACGTTTGAAGTTTGAGGGGGCAAGACAAGCAAGCAGCCCCAGTCTCTGTGCCTCTGTGCGAGCAGTGCCATGGGCAGATGAGGCTGAGCAACAGCTTTCCAGGCTAGCTCTTTCTGCCTGCCAGCTATCTGCAGACGTTCGCATTTTCGGAGCAGCGCTGCCGGAGGCGCCCGGCACAGACCACCTAAGCTACGTTTGAAGTTTGCGGTGGCAAGACAAGCACGCAGCCCCAGTCTCTGTGCCTCTGTGCGACCAGTGCCATGGGCAGATGAGGCTGAGCAACAGCTTTCCAGGCTAGCTCTTTCTGCCTGCCAGCTATCTGCAGACGTTCGCATTTTCAGAGCAGCGCTGCCGGAGGCGCCCGGTACAGACCACCTAAGCTACGTTTGAAGTTTGAGGGGGCAAGACAAGCAAGCAGCCCCAGTCTCTGTGCCTCTGTGCGAGCAGTGCCATGGGCAGATGAGGCTGAGCAACAGCTTTCCAGGCTAGCTCTTTCTGCCTGCCAGCTATCTGCAGACGTTCGCATTTTCAGAGCAGCACTGCCGAAGGCGCCCGGCACGGACCACCTAAGCTACGTTTGAAGTTTGAGGTGGCAAAACAAGCACGCAGCCCCAGTCTCTGTGCCTCTGTGCGAGCAGTGCCATGGGCAGATGAGGCTGAGCAACAGCTTTCCAGGCTAGCTCTTTCTGCCTGCCAGCTATCTGCAGACGTTCGCATTTTCGGAACAGGGCTGCCGGAGGCGCCTGGCACAGACCACCTAAGCTACGTTTGAAGTTTGAGGGGGCAAGACAAGCAAGCAGCCCCAGTCTCTGTGCCTCTGTGCGAGCAGTGCCATGGGCAGATGAGGCTGAGCAACAGCTTTCAAGGCTAGCTCTTTCTGCCTGCCAGCTATCTGCAGACGTTCGCATTTTCGGAGCAGCGCAGCCGGAGGCGCCCGGCACAGACCACCTAAGCTACGTTTGAAGTTTCAGGGGGCAAGACAAGCAAGCAGCCCCAGTCTCTGTGCCTCTGTGCGAGCAGTGCCATGGGCAGATGAGGCTGAGCAACAGCTTTCCAGGCTAGCTCTTTCTGCCTGCCATCTATCTGCAGACGTTCGCATATTCGGAGCAGCGCTTTCGGAGGCGCCCGGCACAGACCACCTAAGCTACGTTTGAAGTTTGATGGGACAAGACAAGCACGCAGCCCCAGTCTCTGTGCCTCTGTGCGAGCAGTGCCATGGGCAGATGAGGCTGAGCAACAGCTTTCCAGGCTAGCTCTTTCTGCCTGCCAGCTATCTGCAGACGTTCACATTTTAGGAGCAGCGCTGCCGGAGGCGCCCGGCACAGACCACCTAAGCTACGTTTGAAGTTTGAGGGGGCAAGACAAGCAAGCAGCCCCAGTCTCTGTGCCTCTGTGCGAGCAGTGCCATGGGCAGATGAGGCTGAGCAACAGCTTTCAAGGCTAGCTCTTTCTGCCTGCCAGCTATCTGCAGACGTTCGCATTTTCAGAGCAGCGCTGCCGGAGGCGCCCGGCACAGACCACCTAAGCTACGTTTGAAGTTTCAGGGGGCAAGACAAGCAAGCAGCCCCAGTCTCTGTGCCTCTGTGCGAGCAGTGCCATGGGCAGATGAGGCTGAGCAACAGCTTTCCAGGCTAGCTCTTTCTGCCTGCCATCTATCTGCAGACGTTCGCATTTTCGGAGCAGCGCTGCCGGAGGCGCCCGGCACAGACCACCTAAGCTACGTTTGAAGTTTGAGGGGGCAAGACAAGCAAGCAGCCCCAGTCTCTGTGCCTCTGTGCAAGCAGTGCCATGGGCAGATGAGGCTGAGCAACAGCTTTCCAGGCTAGCTCTTTCTGCCTTCCATCTATCTGCAGACGTTCGCATTTTCAGAGCAGCGCTGCCAGAGGCGCCCGGCACAGACCACCTAAGCTACGTTTGAAGTTTCAGGGGGCAAGACAAGCAAGCAGCCCCAGTCTCTGTGCCTCTGTGCAAGCAGTGCCATGGGCAGATGAGGCTGAGCAACAGCTTTCCAGGCTAGCTCTTTCTGCCTGCCATCTATCTGCAGACGTTCGCATTTTCAGAGCAGGACTGCCGAAGGCGCCCGGCACAGACCACCTATGCTACGTTTGAAGTTTGAGGGGACAAGACAAGCACGCAGCCCCAGTCTCTGTGCCTCTGTGCGAGCAGTGCCATGGGCAGATGAGGCTGAGCAACAGCTTTCAAGGCTAGCTCTTTCTGCCTGCCAGCTATCTGCAGACGTTCGCATTTTCAGAGCAGCGCTGCCGGAGGCGCCCGGCACAGACCACCTAAGCTACGTTTGAAGTTTGAGGGGGCAAGACAAGCAAGCAGCCCCAGTCTCTGTGCCTCTGTGCGAGCAGTGCCATGGGCAGATGAGGCTGAGCAACAGCTTTCCAGGCTAGCTCTTTCTGCCTTCCATCTATCTGCAGACGTTCGCATTTTCAGAGCAGCGCTGCCGGAGGCGCCCGGCACAGACCACCTAAGCTACGTTTGAAGTTTGAGGGGGCAAGACAAGCAAGCAGCCCCAGTCTCTGTGCCTCTGTGCAAGCAGTGCCATGGGCAGATGAGGCTGAGCAACAGCTTTCCAGGCTAGCTCTTTCTGCCTGCCATCTATCTGCAGACGTTCGCATTTTCAGAGCAGGACTGCCGAAGGCGCCCGGCACAGACCACCTATGCTACGTTTGAAGTTTGAGGGGACAAGACAAGCACGCAGCCCCAGTCTCTGTGCCTCTGTGCGAGCAGTGCCATGGGCAGATGAGGCTGAGCAACAGCTTTCCAGGCTAGCTCTTTCTGCCTGCCATCTATCTGCAGACGTTCGCATTTTCGGAGCAGCGCTGCCGGAGGCGCCCGGCACAGACCACCTAAGCTACGTTTGAAGTTTGAGGGGGCAAGACAAGCACGCAGCCCCAGTCTCTGTGCCTCTGTGCAAGCAGTGCCATGGGCAGATGAGGCTGAGCAACAGCTTTCCAGGCTAGCTCTTTCTGCCTGCCAGCTATCTGCAGACGTTCGCATTTTCAGAGCAGCGCTGCCGGAGGCGCCCGGCACAGACCACCTAAGCTACGTTTGAAGTTTGAGGGGGCAAGACAAGCAAGCAGCCCCAGTCTCTGTGCCTCTGTGCGAGCAGTGCCATGGGCAGATGAGGCTGAGCAACACCTTTCCAGGCTAGCTCTTTCTGCCTGCCAGCTATCTGCAGACGTTCGCATTTTCAGAGCAGCGCTGCCGGAGGCGCCCGGCACAGACCACCTAAGCTACGTTTGAAGTTTGAGGGGGCAAGACAAGCAAGCAGCCCCAGTCTCTGTGCCTCTGTGCGAGCAGTGCCATGGGCAGATGAGGCTGAGCAACAGCTTTCCAGGCTAGCTCTTTCTGCCTGCCAGCTATCTGCAGACGTTCGCATTTTCAGAGCAGCGCTGCCGGAGGCGCCCGGCACAGACCACCTAAGCTACGTTTGAAGTTTCAGGAGGCAAGACAAGCAAGCAGGCCCAGTCTCTGTGCCTCTGTGCGAGCAGTGCCATGGGCAGATGAGGCTGAGCAACAGCTTTCCAGGCTAGCTCTTTCTGCCTGCCAGCTATCTGCAGACGTTCGCATTTTCAGAGCAGCGCTGCCGGAGGCGCCCGGCACAGACCACCTAAGCTACGTTTGAAGTTTCAGGGGGCAAGACAATCACGCAGCCCCAGTCTCTGTGCCTCTGTGCGAGCAGTGCCATGGGCAGATGAGGCTGAGCAACAGCTTTCCAGGCTAGCTCTTTCTGCCTGCCAGCTATCTGCAGACGTTCGCATTTTTGGAGCAGCGCTGCCGGAGGCGCCCGGCACAGACCACCTAAGCTACTTTTGAAGTTTGAGGGGGCAAGACAAGCAAGCAGCCCCAGTCTCTGTGCCTCTGTGCGAGCAGTGCCATGGGCAGATGAGGCTGAGCAACAGCTTTCCAGGCTAGCTCTTTCTGCCTGCCAGCTATCTGCAGACGTTCGCATTTTCGGAGCAGCGCTGCCGAAGGCGCCCGGCACGGACCACCTAAGCTACGTTTGAAGTTTGAGGGGGCAAGACAAGCACGCAGCCCCAGTCTCTGTGCCTCTGTGCGAGCAGTGCCATGGGCAGATGAGGCTGAGCAACAGCTTTCCAGACTAGCTCTTTCTGCCTGCCAGCTATCTGCAGACGTTCGCATTTTCGGAGCAGCGCTGCCGGAGGCGCCCGGCACAGACCACCTAAGCTACGTTTGAAGTTTGAGGGGGCAAGACAAGCACGCAGCCCCAGTCTCTGTGCCTCTGTGCGAGCAGTGCCATGGGCAGATGAGGCTGAGCAACAGCTTTCCAGGCTAGCTCTTTCTGCCTGCCATCTATCTGCAGACGTTCGCATTTTCGGAGCAGCGCTACCGGAGGCGCCCGGAACGGACCACCTAAGCTACGTTTGAAGTTTGAGGGGGCAAGACAAGCACGCAGCCCCAGTCTCTGTGCCTCTGTGCGAGCAGTGCCATGGGCAGATGAGGCTGAGCAACAGCTTTCCAGGCTAGCTCTTTCTGCCTGCCAGCTATCTGCAGACGTTCGCGTTTTCGGAGCAGTGCTGCCGGAGGCGCCCGGCACAGACCACCTAAGCTACGTTTGAAGTTTCAGGGGGCAAGACAAGCATGCAGCCCCAGTCTCTGTGCCTCTGTGCGAGCAGTGCCATGGGCAGATGAGGCTGAGCAACAGCTTTCCAGGCTAGCTCTTTCTGCCTGCCAGCTATCTGCAGACGTTCGCATTTTCAGAGCAGCGCTGCCGGAGGCGCCCGGCACAGACCACCTAAGCTACGTTTGAAGTTTGAGGGGGCAAGACAAGCAAGCAGCCCCAGTCTCTGTGCCTCTGTGCGAGCAGTGCCATGGGCAGATGAGGCTGAGCAACAGCTTTCCAGGCTAGCTCTTTCTGCCTGCCATCTATCTGCAGACGTTCGCATTTTCGGAGCAGCGCTGCCGGAGGCGCCCGGCACAGACCACCTAAGCTACGTTTGAAGTTTCAGGGGGCAAGACAAGCACGCAGCCCCAGTCTCTGTGCCTCTGTGCGAGCAGTGCCATGGGCAGATGAGGCTGAGCAACAGCTTTCCAGGCTAGCTCTTTCTGCCTGCCAGCTATCTGCAGACGTTTGCATTTTCGGAGCAGCGCTGCCGGAGGCGCCCGGCACAGACCACCTAAGCTACGTTTGAAGTTTGAGGGGGCAAGACAAGCACGCAGCCCCAGTCTCTGTGCCTCTGTGCGAGCAGTGCCATGGGCAGATGAGGCTGAGCAACAGCTTTCCAGGCTAGCTCTTTCTGCCTGCCAGCTATCTGCAGACGTTCGCATTTTCAGAGCAGCGCTGCCGGAGGCGCCCGGCACAGACCACCTAAGCTACGTTTGAAGTTTGAGGGGGCAAGACAAGCAAGCAGCCCCAGTCTCTGTGCCTCTGTGCGAGCAGTGCCATGGGCAGATGAGGCTGAGCAACAGCTTTCCAGGCGAGCTCTTTCTGCCTGCCATCTATCTGCAGACGTTCGCATTTTCGGAGCAGCGCTGCCGAAGGCGCCCGGCACGGACCACCTAAGCTACGTTTGAAGTTTGAGGTGGCAAAACAAGCACGCAGCCCCAGTCTCTGTGCCTCTGTGCGAGCAGTGCCATGGGCAGATGAGGCTGAGCAACAGCTTTCCAGGCTAGCTCTTTCTGCCTGCCAGCTATCTGCAGACGTTCGC
This sequence comes from Opisthocomus hoazin, assembly GCF_030867145.1. NCBI lineage: Eukaryota > Metazoa > Chordata > Aves > Opisthocomiformes > Opisthocomidae > Opisthocomus > Opisthocomus hoazin. The sequence goes on from NW_027448788.1 coordinate 868,625, forward strand.
ATTTTCGGAGCAGGGCTGCCGGAGGCGCCCGGCACAGACCACCTAAGCTTCGTTTGAAGTTTGAGGGGACAAGACAAGCAAGCAGCCCCAGTCTCTGTGCCTCTGTGCGAGCAGTGCCATGGGCAGATGAGGCTGAGCAACAGCTTTCCAGGCTAGCGCTTTCTGGCTGCCATCTATCTGCAGACGTTCGCATTTTCAGAGCAGCGCTGCCGGAGGCGCCCGGCACAGACCACCTAAGCTACGTTTGAAGTTTCAGGGGGCAAGACAAGCAAGCAGCCCCAGTCTCTGTGCCTCTGTGCGAGCAGTGCCATGGGCAGATGAGGCTGAGCAACAGCTTTCCAGGCTAGCTCTTTCTGCCTGCCAGCTATCTGCAGACGTTCGCATTTTCAGAGCAGCGCAGCCGGAGGCGCCCGGCACAGACCACCTAAGCTACGTTTGAAGTTTGAGGGGGCAAGACAAGCAAGCAGCCCCAGTCTCTGTGCCTCTGTGCGAGCAGTGCCATGGGCAGATGAGGCTGAGCAACAGCTTTCCAGGCTAGCTCTTTCTGCCTGCCAGCTATCTGCAGACGTTCGCATTTTCGGAGTAGTGCTGCCGGAGGCGCCCGGCACAGACCACCTAAGCTACGTTTGAAGTTTGAGGGGGCAAGACAAGCACGCACCCCCAGTCTCTTTGCCTCTGTGCGAGCAGTGCCATGGGCAGATGAGGCTGAGCAACAGCTTTCCAGGCTAGCTCTTTCTGCCTGCCAGCTATCTGCAGACGTTCGCATTTTCGGAGCAGGGCTGCCGGAGGCGCCTGGCACAGACCACCTAAGCTACGTTTGAAGTTTCAGGGGGCAAGACAAGCAAGCAGCCCCAGTCTCTGTGCCTCTGTGCGAGCAGTGCCATGGGCAGATGAGGCTGAGCAACAGCTTTCCAGGCTAGCTCTTTCTGCCTGCCAGCTATCTGCAGACGTTCGCATTTTCAGAGCAGCGCTGCCGGAGGCGCCCGGCACAGACCACCTAAGCTACGTTTGAAGTTTGAGGGGGCAAGACAAGCAAGCAGCCCCAGTCTCTGTGCCTCTGTGCGAGCAGTGCCATGGGCAGATGAGGCTGAGCAACAGCTTTCCAGGCGAGCTCTTTCTGCCTGCCATCTATCTGCAGACGTTCGCATTTTCAAAGCAGCGCTGCCGAAGGCGCCCGGCACGGACCACCTAGCCTACGTTTGAAGTTTGAGGTGGCAAAACAAGCACGCAGCCCCAGTCTCTGTGCCTCTGTGCGAGCAGTGCCATGGGCAGATGAGGCTGAGCAACAGCTTTCCAGGCTAGCTCTTTCTGCCTGCCAGCTATCTGCAGACGTTCGCATTTTCGGAGCAGGGCTGCCGGAGGCGCCCGGCACAGACCACCTAAGCTTCGTTTGAAGTTTGAGGGGACAAGACAAGCAAGCAGCCCCAGTCTCTGTGCCTCTGTGCGAGCAGTGCCATGGGCAGATGAGGCTGAGCAACAGCTTTCCAGGCTAGCGCTTTCTGGCTGCCATCTATCTGCAGACGTTCGCATTTTCAGAGCAGCGCTGCCGGAGGCGCCCGGCACAGACCACCTAAGCTACGTTTGAAGTTTCAGGGGGCAAGACAAGCAAGCAGCCCCAGTCTCTGTGCCTCTGTGCGAGCAGTGCCATGGGCAGATGAGGCTGAGCAACAGCTTTCCAGGCTAGCTCTTTCTGCCTGCCAGCTATCTGCAGACGTTCGCATTTTCAGAGCAGCGCAGCCGGAGGCGCCCGACACAGACCACCTAAGCTACGTTTGAAGTTTCAGGGGGCAAGACAAGCAAGCAGCCCCAGTCTCTGTGCCTCTGTGCGAGCAGTGCCATGGGCAGATGAGGCTGAGCAACAGCTTTCCAGGCTAGCTCTTTCTGCCTGCCAGCTATCTGCAGACGTTCGCATTTTCGGAGTAGTGCTGCCGGAGGCGCCCGGCACAGACCACCTAAGCTACGTTTGAAGTTTCAGGGGGCAAGACAAGCAAGCAGCCCCAGTCTCTGTGCCTCTGTGCAAGCAGTGCCATGGGCAGATGAGGCTGAGCAACAGCTTTCCAGGCTAGCTCTTTCTGCCTGCCATCTATCTGCAGACGTTCGCATTTTCGGAGCAGGGCTGCCGAAGGCGCCCGGCACAGACCACCTAAGCTACGTTTGAAGTTTGAGGGGGCAAGACAAGCAAGCAGCCCCAGTCTCTGTGCCTCTGTGCGAGCAGTGCCATGGGCAGATGAGGCTGAGCAACAGCTTTCCAGGCTAGCTCTTTCTGCCTGCCATCTATCTGCAGACGTTCGCATTTTCGGAGCAGCGCTGCCGGAGGCGCCCGGCACAGACCACCTAAGCTACGTTTGAAGTTTGAGGGGGCAAGACAAGCACGCAGCCCCAGTCTCTGTGCCTCTGTGCGAGCAGTGCCATGGGCAGATGAGGCTGAGCAACAGCTTTCCAGGCTAGCTCTTTCTGCCTGCCAGCTATCTGCAGACGTTCGCATTTTCAGAGCAGCGCTGCCGGAGGCGCCCGGCACAGACCACCTAAGCTACGTTTGAAGTTTCAGGGGGCAAGACAAGCAAGCAGCCCCAGTCTCTGTGCCTCTGTGCGAGCAGTGCCATGGGCAGATGAGGCTGAGCAACAGCTTTCCAGGCTAGCTCTTTCTGCCTGCCAGCTATCTGCAGACGTTCGCATTTTCAGAGCAGCGCTGCCGGAGACGCCCGGCACAGACCACCTAAGCTACGTTTGAAGTTTCAGGGGGCAAGACAAGCACGCAGCCCCAGTCTCTGTGCCTCTGTGCGAGCAGTGCCATGGGCAGATGAGGCTGAGCAACAGCTTTCCAGGCTAGCTCTTTCTGCCTGCCATCTATCTGCAGACGTTCGCATTTTCAGAGCAGCGCTGCCGGAGGCGCCCGGCACAGACCACCTAAGCTACGTTTGAAGTTTGAGGGGGCAAGACAAGCATGCAGCCCCAGTCTCTGTGCCTCTGTGCGAGCAGTGCCATGGGCAGATGAGGCTGAGCAACAGCTTTCCAGGCTAGCTCTTTCTGCCTGCCAGCTATCTGCAGACGTTCGCATTTTCAGAGCAGCGCTGCCGGAGGCGCCCGGCACAGACCACCTAAGCTACGTTTGAAGTTTGAGGGGGCAAGACAAGCAAGCAGCCCCAGTCTCTGTGCCTCTGTGCGAGCAGTGCCATGGGCAGATGAGGCTGAGCAACAGCTTTCCAGGCTAGCTCTTTCTGCCTGCCAGCTATCTGCAGACGTTCGCATTTTCAGAGCAGCGCAGCCGGAGGCGCCCGGCACAGACCACCTAAGCTACGTTTGAAGTTTGAGGGGGCAAGACAAGCAAGCAGCCCAAGTCTCTGTGCCTCTGTGCGAGCAGTGCCATGGGCAGATGAGGCTGAGCAACAGCTTTCCAGGCTAGCTCTTTCTGCCTGCCAGCTATCTGCAGACGTTCGCATTTTCAGAGCAGCGCTGCCGGAGGCGCCCGGCACAGACCACCTAAGCTACGTTTGAAGTTTCAGGGGGCAAGACAAGCAAGCAGCCCCAGTCTCTGTGCCTCTGTGCGAGCAGTGCCATGGGCAGATGAGGCTGAGCAACAGCTTTCCAGGCTAGCTCTTTCTGCCTGCCAGCTATCTGCAGACGTTCGCATTTTCGGAGCAGCGCAGCCGGAGGCGCCCGGCACAGACCACCTAAGCTACGTTTGAAGTTTGAGGGGGCAAGACAAGCAAGCAGCCCCAGTCTCTGTGCCTCTGTGCGAGCAGTGCCATGGGCAGATGAGGCTGAGCAACAGCTTTCCAGGTTAGCTCTTTCTGCCTGCCATCTATCTGCAGACGTTCGCATTTTCAGAGCAGCGCTGCCGGAGGCGCCCGGCACAGACCACCTAAGCTACGTTTGAAGTTTCAGGGGGCAAGACAAGCAAGCAGCCCCAGTCTCTGTGCCTCTGTGCGAGCAGTGCCATGGGCAGATGAGGCTGAGCAACAGCTTTCCAGGCTAGCTCTTTCTGCCTGCCAGCTATCTGCAGACGTTCGCATTTTCAGAGCAGCGCTGCCGGAGGCGCCCGGCACAGACCACCTAAGCTACGTTTGAAGTTTGACGGGGCAAGACAAGCAAGCAGCCCCAGTCTCTGTGCCTCTGTGCGAGCAGTGCCATGGGCAGATGAGGCTGAGCAACAGCTTTCCAGGCTAGCTCTTTCTGCCTGCCAGCTATCTGCAGACGTTCGCATTTTCGGAGCAGCGCAGCCGGAGGCGCCCGGCACAGACCACCTAAGCTACGTTTGAAGTTTGAGGGGGCAAGACAAGCAAGCAGCCCCAGTCTCTGTGCCTCTGTGCGAGCAGTGCCATGGGCAGATGAGGCTGAGCAACAGCTTTCCAGGCTAGCTCTTTCTGCCTGCCAGCTATCTGCAGACGTTCGCATTTTCAGAGCAGCGCTGCCGGAGGCGCCCGGCACAGACCACCTAAGCTACGTTTGAAGTTTGAGGGGGCAAGACAAGCAAGCAGCCCCAGTCTCTGTGCCTCTGTGCGAGCAGTGCCATGGGCAGATGAGGCTGAGCAACAGCTTTCCAGGCTAGCTCTTTCTGCCTGCCATCTATCTGCAGACGTTCGCATTTTCGGAGCAGCGCTGCCGGAGGCGCCCGGCACAGACCACCTAAGCTACGTTTGAAGTTTGAGGGGGCAAGACAAGCAAGCAGCCCCAGTCTCTGTGCCTCTGTGCGAGCAGTGCCATGGGCAGATGAGGCTGAGCAACAGCTTTCCAGGCTAGCTCTTTCTGCCTGCCAGCTATCTGCAGACGTTCGCATTTTCAGAGCAGCGCTGCCGGAGGCGCCCGGCACAGACCACCTAAGCTACGTTTGAAGTTTCAGGGGGCAAGACAAGCACGCAGCCCCAGTCTCTGTGCCTCTGTGCGAGCAGTGCCATGGGCAGATGAGGCTGAGCAACAGCTTTCCAGGCTAGCTCTTTCTGGCTGCCAGCTATCTGCAGACGTTCGCATTTTCAGAGCAGCGCTGCCGGAGGCGCCCGGCACAGACCACCTAAGCTACGTTTGAAGTTTCAGGGGGCAAGACAAGCATGCAGCCCCAGTCTCTGTGCCTCTGTGCGAGCAGTGCCATGGGCAGATGAGGCTGAGCAACAGCTTTCCAGGCTAGCTCTTTCTGCCTGCCAGCTATCTGCAGACGTTCGCATTTTCAGAGCAGCGCTGCCGGAGGCGCCCGGCACAGACCACCTAAGCTACGTTTGAAGTTTGAGGGGGCAAGACAAGCAAGCAGCCCCAGTCTCTGTGCCTCTGTGCGAGCAGTGCCATGGGCAGATGAGGCTGAGCAACAGCTTTCCAGGCTAGCTCTTTCTGCCTGCCAGCTATCTGCAGACGTTCGCATTTTCAGAGCAGCGCAGCCGGAGGCGCCCGGCACAGACCACCTAAGCTACGTTTGAAGTTTGAGGGGGCAAGATAAGCAAGCAGTCCAAGTCTCTGTGCCTCTGTGCGAGCAGCGCCATGGGCAGATGAGGCTGAGCAACAGCTTTCCAGGCTAGCTCTTTCTGCCTGCCAGCTATCTGCAGACGTTCGCATTTTCAGAGCAGCGCTGCCGGAGGCGCCCGGCACAGACCACCTAAGCTACGTTTGAAGTTTCAGGGGGCAAGACAAGCAAGCAGCCCCAGTCTCTGTGCCTCTGTGCGAGCAGTGCCATGGGCAGATGAGGCTGAGCAACAGCTTTCCAGGCTAGCTCTTTCTGCCTGCCAGCTATCTGCAGACGTTCGCATTTTCAGAGCAGCGCTGCCGCAGGCGCCCGGCACAGACCACCTAAGCTACGTTTGAAGTTTGAGGGGGCAAGACAAGCACGCTGCCCCAGTCTCTGTGCCTCTGTGCGAGCAGTGCCATGGGCAGATGAGGCTGAGCAACAGCTTTCCAGGCTAGCTCTTTCTGCCTGCCAGCTATCTGCAGACGTTCGCATTTTCAGAGCAGCGCTGCCGGAGGCGCCCGGCACAGACCACCTAAGCTACTTTTGAAGTTTGAGGGGGCAAGACAAGCAAGCAGCCCCAGTCTCTGTGCCTCTGTGCGAGCAGTGCCATGGGCAGATGAGGCTGAGCAACAGCTTTCCAGGCTAGCTCTTTCTGCCTGCCAGCTATCTGCAGACGTTCGCATTTTCAGAGCAGGGCTGCCGGAAGCGCCCGGCACAGACCACCTAAGCTACTTTTGAAGTTTGAGGGGGCAAGACAAGCACGCAGCCCCAGTCTCTGTGCCTCTGTGCGAGCAGTGCCATGGGCAGATGAGGCTGAGCAACAGCTTTCCAGGCTAGCTCTTTCTGCCTGCCAGCTATCTGCAGACGTTCGCATTTTCGGAGCAGCGCTGCCGGAGGCGCCCGGCACAGACCACCTAAGCTACGTTTGAAGTTTGAGGGGGCAAGACAAGCAAGCAGCCCCAGTCTCTGTGCCTCTGTGCGAGCAGTGCCATGGGCAGATGAGGCTGAGCAACAGCTTTCCAGGTTAGCTCTTTCTGCCTGCCATCTATCTGCAGACGTTCGCATTTTCAGAGCAGCGCTGCCGGAGGCGCCCGGCACAGACCACCTAAGCTACGTTTGAAGTTTCAGGGGGCAAGACAAGCAAGCAGCCCCAGTCTCTGTGCCTCTGTGCGAGCAGTGCCATGGGCAGATGAGGCTGAGCAACAGCTTTCCAGGCTAGCTCTTTCTGCCTGCCAGCTATCTGCAGACGTTCGCATTTTCAGAGCAGCGCTGCCGGAGGCGCCCGGCACAGACCACCTAAGCTACGTTTGAAGTTTGACGGGGCAAGACAAGCAAGCAGCCCCAGTCTCTGTGCCTCTGTGCGAGCAGTGCCATGGGCAGATGAGGCTGAGCAACAGCTTTCCAGGCTAGCTCTTTCTGCCTGCCAGCTATCTGCAGACGTTCGCATTTTCGGAGCAGCGCAGCCGGAGGCGCCCGGCACAGACCACCTAAGCTACGTTTGAAGTTTGAGGGGGCAAGACAAGCAAGCAGCCCCAGTCTCTGTGCCTCTGTGCGAGCAGTGCCATGGGCAGATGAGGCTGAGCAACAGCTTTCCAGGCTAGCTCTTTCTGCCTGCCAGCTATCTGCAGACGTTCGCATTTTCAGAGCAGGGCTGCCATAAGCGCCCGGTGCAGACCACCTAAGCTACGTTTGAAGTTTGAGGGGGCAAGACAAGCAAGCAGCCCCAGTCTCTGTGCCTCTGTGCGAGCAGTGCCATGGGCAGATGAGGCTGAGCAACAGCTTTCCAGGCTAGCTCTTTCTGCCTGCCATCTATCTGCAGACGTTCGCATTTTCAGAGCAGCGCTGCCGGAGGCGCCCGGCACAGACCACCTAAGCTACGTTTGAAGTTTCAGGGGGCAAGACAAGCAAGCAGCCCCAGTCTCTGTGCCTCTGTGCGAGCAGTGCCATGGGCAGATGAGGCTGAGCAACAGCTTTCCAGGCTAGCTCTTTCTGCCTGCCAGCTATCTGCAGACGTTCGCATTTTCAGAGCAGCGCTGCCGGAGGCGCCCGGCACAGACCACCTAAGCTACGTTTGAAGTTTGACGGGGCAAGAGAAGCACGCAGCCCCAGTCTCTGTGCCTCTGTGCGAGCAGTGCCATGGGCAGATGAGGCTGAGCAACAGCTTTCCAGGCTAGCTCTTTCTGCCTGCCAGCTATCTGCAGACGTTCGCATTTTCGGAGCAGCGCAGCCGGAGGCGCCCGGCACAGACCACCTAAGCTACGTTTGAAGTTTGAGGGGGCAAGACAAGCAAGCAGCCCCAGTCTCTGTGCCTCTGTGCGAGCAGTGCCATGGGCAGATGAGGCTGAGCAACAGCTTTCCAGGCTAGCTCTTTCTGCCTGCCAGCTATCTGCAGACGTTCGCATTTTCAGAGCAGCGCTGCCAGAGGCGCCCGGCACAGACCACCTAAGCTACGTTTGAAGTTTGAGGGGGCAAGACAAGCACACAGCCCCAGTCTCTGTGCCTCTGTGCGAGCAGTGCCATGGGCAGATGAGGCTGAGCAACAGCTTTCCAGGCTAGCTCTTTCTGCCTGCCAGCTATCTGCAGATGTTTGCATTTTCAGAGCAGCGCTGCCGGAGGCGCCCGGCACAGACCACCTAAGCTACGTTTGAAGTTTGAGGGGGCAAGACAAGCACGCAGCCCCAGTCTCTGTGCCTCTGTGCGAGCAGTGCCATGGGCAGATGAGGCTGAGCAACAGCTTTCCAGGCTAGCTCTTTCTGCCTGCCAGCTATCTGCAGACGTTCGCATTTTCAGAGCAGCGCTGCCGGAGGCGCCCGGCACAGACCACCTAAGCTACTTTTGAAGTTTGAGGGGGCAAGACAAGCAAGCAGCCCCAGTCTCTGTGCCTCTGTGCGAGCAGTGCCATGGGCAGATGAGGCTGAGCAACAGCTTTCCAGGCTAGCTCTTTCTGCCTGCCAGCTATCTGCAGACGTTCGCATTTTCAGAGCAGGGCTGCCGGAAGCGCCCGGCACAGACCACCTAAGCTACGTTTGAAGTTTGAGGGGGCAAGACAAGCAAGCAGCCCCAGTCTCTGTGCCTCTGTGCGAGCAGTGCCATGGGCAGATGAGGCTGAGCAACAGCTTTCCAGGCTAGCTCTTTCTGCCTGCCAGCTATCTGCAGACGTTCGCATTTTCAGAGCAGGGCTGCCGGAAGCGCCCGGCACAGACCATCTAAGCTACGTTTGATGTTTGAGGGGGCAAGACAAGCAAGCAGCCCCAGTCTCTGTGCCTCTGTGCGAGCAGTGCCATGGGCAGATGAGGCTGAGCAACAGCTTTCCAGGCTAGCTCTTTCTGCCTGCCAGCTATCTGCAGACGTTCGCATTTTCAGAGCAGCGCTGCCGGAGGCGCCCGGCACAGACCACCTAAGCTACGTTTGAAGTTTCAGGGGGCAAGACAAGCAAGCAGCCCCAGTCTCTGTGCCTCTGTGCGAGCAGTGCCATGGGCAGATGAGGCTGAGCAACAGCTTTCCAGGCTAGCTCTTTCTGCCTGCCAGCTATCTGCAGACGTTCGCATTTTTAGAGCAGCGCTGCCGGAGGCGCCCGGCACAGACCACCTAAGCTACGTTTGAAGTTTGAGGGGGCAAGACAAGCAAGCAGCCCCAGTCTCTGTGCCTCTGTGCGAGCAGTGCCATGGGCAGATGAGGCTGAGCAACAGCTTTCCAGGCTAGCTCTTTCTGCCTGCCAGCTATCTGCAGATGTTTGCATTTTCAGAGCAGCGCTGCCGGAGGCGCCCGGCACAGACCACCTAAGCTACGTTTGAAGTTTGAGGGGGCAAGACAAGCACGCAGCCCCAGTCTCTGTGCCTCTGTGCGAGCAGTGCCATGGGCAGATGAGGCTGAGCAACAGCTTTCCAGGCTAGCTCTTTCTGCCTGCCAGCTATCTGCAGACGTTCGCATTTTCAGAGCAGCGCTGCCGGAGGCGCCCGGCACAGACCACCTAAGCTACTTTTGAAGTTTGAGGGGGCAAGACAAGCAAGCAGCCCCAGTCTCTGTGCCTCTGTGCGAGCAGTGCCATGGGCAGATGAGGCTGAGCAACAGCTTTCCAGGCTAGCTCTTTCTGCCTGCCAGCTATCTGCAGACGTTCGCATTTTCAGAGCAGCGCTGCCGGAGGCGCCCGGCACAGACCACCTAAGCTACGTTTGAAGTTTCAGGGGGCAAGACAAGCAAGCAGCCCCAGTCTCTGTGCCTCTGTGCGAGCAGTGTCATGGGCAGATGAGGCTGAGCAACAGCTTTCCAGGCTAGCTCTTTCTGCCTGCCAGCTATCTGCAGACGTTCACATTTTCAGAGCAGCGCTGCCGGAGGCGCCCGGCACAGACCACCTAAGCTACGTTTGAAGTTTGAGGAGGCAAGACAAGCAAGCAGCCCCAGTCTCTGTGCCTCTGTGCGAGCAGTGCCATGGGCAGATGAGGCTGAGCAACAGCTTTCCAGGCTAGCTCTTTCTGCCTGCCAGCTATCTGCAGACGTTCGCATTTTCAGAGCAGCGCTGCCGGAGGCGCCCGGCACAGACCACCTAAGCTACGTTTGAAGTTTCAGGGGGCAAGACAATCACGCAGCCCCAGTCTCTGTGCCTCTGTGCGAGCAGTGCCATGGGCAGATGAGGCTGAGAAACAGCTTTCCAGGCTAGCTCTTTCTGCCTGCCAGCTATCTGCAGACGTTCGCATTTTTGGAGCAGCGCTGCCGGAGGCGCCCGGCACAGACCACCTAAGCTACGTTTGAAGTTTCAGGGGGCAAGACAAGCAAGCAGCCCCAGTCTCTGTGCCTCTGTGCGAGCAGTGCCATGGGCAGATGAGGCTGAGCAACAGCTTTCCAGGCTAGCTCTTTCTACCTGCCAGCTATCTGCAGACGTTCGCATCTTCGGAGCAGCGCTGCCGAAGGCGCCCGGCACGGACCACCTAAGCTACGTTTGAAGTTTGAGGGGGCAAGACAAGCACGCAGCCCCAGTCTCTGTGCCTCTGTGCGAGCAGTGCCATGGGCAGATGAGGCTGAGCAACAGCTTTCCAGGCTAGCTCTTTCTGCCTGCCAGCTATCTGCAGACGTTCGCGTTTTCGGAGCAGTGCTGCCGGAGGCGCCCGGCACAGACCACCTAAGCTACGTTTGAAGTTTCAGGGGGCAAGACAAGCACGCAGCCCCAGTCTCTGTGCCTCTGTGCGAGCAGTGCCATGGGCAGATGAGGCTGAGCAACAGCTTTCCAGGCTAGCTCTTTCTGCCTGCCAGCTATCTGCAGACGTTCGCATTTTCGGAGCAGGGCTGCCGGAGGCGCCCGGCACAGACCACCTAAGATACGTTTGAAGTTTGAGGGGGCAAGACAAGCAAGCAGCCCCAGTCTCTGTGCCTCTGTGCGAGCAGTGCCATGGGCAGATGAGGCTGAGCAACAGCTTTCCAGGCTAGGTCTTTCTGCCTGCCAGCTATCTGCAGACGTTCGCATTTTCAGAGCAGCGCTGCCGGAGGCGCCCGGCACAGACCACCTAAGCTACGTTTGAAGTTTGAGGGGGCAAGACAAGCAAGCAGCCCCAGTCTCTGTGCCTCTGTGCGAGCAGTGCCATGGGCAGATGAGGCTGAGCAACAGCTTTCCAGGCGAGCTCTTTCTGCCTGCCATCTATCTGCAGACGTTCGCATTTTCGGAGCAGCGCTGCCGAAGGCGCCCGGCACGGACCACCTAAGCTACGTTTGAAGTTTGAGGTGGCAAAACAAGCACGCAGCCCCAGTCTCTGTGCCTCTGTGCGAGCAGTGCCATGGGCAGATGAGGCTGAGCAACAGCTTTCCAGGCTAGCTCTTTCTGCCTGCCAGCTATCTGCAGACGTTCGCATTTTCGGAGCAGGGCTGCCGGAGGCGCCCGGCACAGACCACCTAAGCTACGTTTGAAGTTTGAGGGGACAAGACAAGCAAGCAGCCCCAGTCTCTGTGCCTCTGTGCGAGCAGTGCCATGGGCAGATGAGGCTGAGCAACAGCTTTCCAGGCTAGCGCTTTCTGCCTGCCATCTATCTGCAGACGTTCGCATTTTCAGAGCAGCGCTGCCGGAGGCGCCCGGCACAGACCACCTAAGCTACGTTTGAAGTTTGAGGTGGCAAGACAAGCAAGCAGCCCCAGTCTCTGTGCCTCTGTGCGAGCAGTGCCATGGGCAGATGAGGCTGAGCAACAGCTTTCCAGGCTAGCTCTTTCTGCCTGCCAGCTATCTGCAGACGTTCGCATTTTCGGAGCAGCGCTACCGGAGGCGCCCGGCACAGACCACCTAAGCTACGTTTGAAGTTTCAGGGGGCAAGACAAGCACGCAGCCCCAGTCTCTGTGCCTCTGTGTGAGCAGTGCCATGGGCAGATGAGGCTGAGCAACAGCTTTCCAGGCTAGCCCTTTCTGCCTGCCAGCTATCTGCAGACGTTCGCATTTTCGGAGTAGTGCTGCCGGAGGCGCCCGGCACAGACCACCTAAGCTACGTTTGAAGTTTGAGGGGGCAAGACAAGCACGCAGCCCCAGTCTCTTTGCCTCTGTGCGAGCAGTGCCATGGGCAGATGAGGCTGAGCAACAGCTTTCCAGGCTAGCTCTTTCTGCCTGCCAGCTATCTGCAGACGTTCGCATTTTCGGAGCAGGGCTGCCGGAGGCGCCCGGCACAGACCACCTAAGCTACGTTTGAAGTTTGAGGGGGCAAGACAAGCAAGCAGCCCCAGTCTCTGTGCCTCTGTGCGAGCAGTGCCATGGGCAGATGAGGCTGAGCAACAGCTTTCCAGGCTAGCTCTTTCTGCCTGCCAGCTATCTGCAGACGTTCGCATTTTCAGAGCAGCGCTGCCGGAGACGCCCGGCACAGACCACCTAAGCTACGTTTGAAGTTTGAGAGGGCAAGACAAGCATGCAGCCCCAGTCTCTGTGCCTCTGTGCGAGCAGTGCCATGGGCAGATGAGGCTGAGCAACAGCTTTCCAGGCTAGCTCTTTCTGCCTGCCAGCTATCTGCAGACGTTCGCATTTTCAGAGCAGCGCTGCCGGAGGCGCCCGGCACAGACCACCTAAGCTACGTTTGAAGTTTGAGGGGGCAAGACAAGCAAGCAGCCCCAGTCTCTGTGCCTCTGTGCGAGCAGTGCCATGGGCAGATGAGGCTGAGCAACAGCTTTCCAGGCTAGCTCTTTCTGCCTGCCAGCTATCTGCAGACGTTCGCATTTTCAGAGCAGCGCTGCCGGAGACGCCCGGCACAGACCACCTAAGCTACGTTTGAAGTTTGAGGGGGCAAGACAAGCATGCAGCCCCAGTCTCTGTGCCTCTGTGCGAGCAGTGCCATGGGCAGATGAGGCTGAGCAACAGCTTTCCAGGCTAGCTCTTTCTGCCTGCCAGCTATCTGCAGACGTTCGCATTTTCAGAGCAGCGCTGCCGGAGGCGCCCGGCACAGACCACCTAAGCTACGTTTGAAGTTTGAGGGGGCAAGACAAGCAAGCAGCCCCAGTCTCTGTGCCTCTGTGCGAGCAGTGCCATGGGCAGATGAGGCTGAGCAACAGCTTTCCAGGCTAGCTCTTTCTGCCTGCCATCTATCTGCAGACGTTCGCATTTTCGGAGCAGCGCTGCCGGAGGCGCCCGGCACAGACCACCTAAGCTACGTTTGAAGTTTCAGGGGGCAAGACAAGCAAGCAGCCCCAGTCTCTGTGCCTCTGTGCGAGCAGTGCCATGGGCAGATGAGGCTGAGCAACAGCTTTCCAGGCTAGCTCTTTCTGCCTGCCAGCTATCTGCAGACGTTTGCATTTTCGGAGCAGCGCTGCCGGAGGCGCCCGGCACAGACCACCTAAGCTACGTTTGAAGTTTGAGGGGGCAAGACAAGCACGCAGCCCCAGTCTCTGTGCCTCTGTGCGAGCAGTGCCATGGGCAGATGAGGCTGAGCAACAGCTTTCCAGGCTAGCTCTTTCTGCCTGCCAGCTATCTGCAGACGTTCGCATTTTCAGAGCAGCGCTGCCGAAGGCGCCCGGCACAGACCACCTAAGCTACGTTTGAAGTTTGAGGGGGCAAGACAAGCAAGCAGCCCCAGTCTCTGTACCTCTGTGCGAGCAGTGCCATGGGCAGATGAGGCTGAGCAACAGCTTTCCAGGCTAGCTCTTTCTGCCTGCCATCAATCTGCAGACGTTCGCATTTTCAGAGCAGCGCTGCAGAGGCGCCCGGCACAGACCACCTAAGCTACGTTTGAAGTTTGAGGGGGCAAGACAAGCAAGCAGCCCCAGTCTCTGTGCCTCTGTGCAAGCAGTGCCATGGGCAGATGAGGCTGAGCAACAGCTTTCCAGGCTAGCTCTTTCTGCCTGCCATCTATCTGCAGACGTTCGCATTTTCGGAGCAGGGCTGCCGAAGGCGCCCGGCACAGACCACCTAAGCTACGTTTGAAGTTTGAGGGGGCAAGACAAGCAAGCAGCCCCAGTCTCTGTGCCTCTGTGCGAGCAGTGCCATGGGCAGATGAGGCTGAGCAACAGCTTTCCAGGCTAGCTCTTTCTGCCTGCCATCTATCTGCAGAGGTTCGCATTTTCGGAGCAGCGCTGCCGGAGGCGCCCGGCACAGACCACCTAAGCTACGTTTGAAGTTTGAGGGGGCAAGACAAGCACGCAGCCCCAGTCTCTGTGCCTCTGTGCGAGCAGTGCCATGGGCAGATGAGGCTGAGCAACAGCTTTCCAGGCTAGCTCTTTCTGCCTGCCATCTATCTGCAGACGTTCGCATTTTCAGAGCAGCGCTGCCGGAGGCGCCCGGCACAGACCACCTAAGCTACGTTTGAAGTTTGAGGGGGCAAGACAAGCAAGCAGCCCCAGTCTCTGTGCCTCTGTGCGAGCAGTGCCATGGGCAGATGAGGCTGAGCAACAGCTTTCCAGGCTAGCTCTTTCTGCCTGCCAGCTATCTGCAGACGTTCGCATTTTCAGAGCAGCGCTGCCGGAGGCGCCCGGCACAGACCACCTAAGCTACGTTTGAAGTTTGAGGGGGCAAGACAAGCAAGCAGCCCCAGTCTCTGTGCCTCTGTGCAAGCAGTGCCATGGGCAGATGAGGCTGAGCAACAGCTTTCCAGGCTAGCTCTTTCTGCCTGCCAGCTATCTGCAGACGTTCGCATTTTCAGAGCAGCGCTGCCGAAGGTACCCGGCACGGACCACCTAAGCTACGTTTGAAGTTTGAGGTGGCAAAACAAGCAAGCAGCCCCAGTCTCTGTGCCTCTGTGCGAGCAGTGCCATGGGCAGATGAGGCTGAGCAACAGCTTTCCAGGCTAGCTCTTTCTGCCTGCCAGCTATCTGCAGACGTTCGCATTTTCGGAGCAGCGCTGCCGGAGGCGCCCGGCACAGACCACCTAAGCTACGTTTGAAGTTTGAGGGGGCAAGACAAGCACGCAGCCCCAGTCTCTGTGCCTCTGTGCGAGCAGTGCCATGGGCAGATGAGGCTGAGCAACAGCTTTCCAGACTAGCTCTTTCTGCCTGCCAGCTATCTGCAGACATTCGCATTTTCAGAGCAGGGCTGCCGAAGGCGCCCGGCACAGACCACCTAAGATACGTTTGAAGTTTGAGGGGGCAAGACAAGCACGCAGCCCCAGTCTCTGTGCCTCTGTGCGAGCAGTGCCATGGGCAGATGAGGCTGAGCAACAGCTTTCCAGGCTAGCTCTTTCTGCCTGCCAGCTATCTGCAGACGTTCGCATTTTCAGAGCAGCGCTGCCGGAGGCGCCCGGCACAGACCACCTAAGCTACGTTTGAAGTTTGAGGGGGCAAGACAAGCAAGCAGCCCCAGTCTCTGTGCCTCTGTGCGAGCAGTGCCATGGGCAGATGAGGCTGAGCAACAGCTTTCCAGGCTAGCTCTTTCTGCCTGCCATCTATCTGCAGACGTTCGCATTTTCGGAGCAGCGCTGCCCGAGGCGCCCGGCACAGACCACCTAAGCTACGTTTGAAGTTTGAGGGGGCAAGACAAGCAAGCAGCCCCAGTCTCTGTGCCTCTGTGCGAGCAGTGCCATGGGCAGATGAGGCTGAGCAACAGCTTTCCAGGCTAGCTCTTTCTGCCTGCCAGCTATCTGCAGACGTTCGCATTTTCAGAGCAGCGCTGCCGGAGGCGCCCGGCACAGACCACCTAAGCTACGTTTGAAGTTTCAGGGGGCAAGACAAGCACGCAGCCCCAGTCTCTGTGCCTCTGTGCGAGCAGTGCCATGGGCAGATGAGGCTGAGCAACAGCTTTCCAGGCTAGCTCTTTCTGGCTGCCAGCTATCTGCAGACGTTCGCATTTTCAGAGCAGCGCTGCCGGAGGCGCCCGGCACAGACCACCTAAGCTACGTTTGAAGTTTGAGGGGGCAAGACAAGCATGCAGCCCCAGTCTCTGTGCCTCTGTGCGAGCAGTGCCATGGGCAGATGAGGCTGAGCAACAGCTTTCCAGGCTAGCTCTTTCTGCCTGCCAGCTATCTGCAGACGTTCGCATTTTCGGAGCAGCGCTGCCGGAGGCGCCCGGCACAGACCACCTAAGCTACGTTTGAAGTTTGAGGGGGCAAGACAAGCAAGCAGCCCCAGTCTCTGTGCCTCTGTGCGAGCAGTGCCATGGGCAGATGAGGCTGAGCAACAGCTTTCCAGGCTAGCTCTTTCTGCCTGCCAGCTATCTGCAGACGTTCGCATTTTCGGAGCAGCGCTGCCGGAGGCGCCCGGCACAGACCACCTAAGCTACGTTTGAAGTTTGAGGGGGCAAGACAAGCAAGCAGCCCCAGTCTCTGTGCCTCTGTGCGAGCAGTGCCATGGGCAGATGAGGCTGAGCAACAGCTTTCCAGGCTAGCTCTTTCTGCCTGCCAGCTATCTGCAGACGTTCGCATTTTCAGAGCAGCGCTGCCGGAGGCGCCCGGCACAGACCACCTAAGCTACGTTTGAAGTTTCAGGGGGCAAGACAAGCAAGCAGCCCCAGTCTCTGTGCCTCTGTGCGAGCAGTGCCATGGGCAGATGAGGCTGAGCAACAGCTTTCCAGGCTAGCTCTTTCTGCCTGCCAGCTACCTGCAGACGTTCGCATTTTCGGAGCAGCGCAGCCGGAGGCGCCCGGCACAGACCACCTAAGCTACGTTTGAAGTTTGAGGGGGCAAGACAAGCAAGCAGCCCCAGTCTCTGTGCCTCTGTGCGAGCAGTGCCATGGGCAGATGAGGCTGAGCAACAGCTTTCCAGGCTAGCTCTTTCTGCCTGCCAGCTATCTGCAGACGTTCGCATTTTCAGAGCAGCGCTGCCAGAGGCGCCCGGCACAGACCACCTAAGCTACGTTTGAAGTTTGAGGGGGCAAGACAAGCAAGCAGCCCCAGTCTCTGTGCCTCTGTGCGAGCAGTGCCATGGGCAGATGAGGCTGAGCAACAGCTTTCCAGGCTAGCTCTTTCTGCCTGCCAGCTATCTGCAGATGTTTGCATTTTCAGAGGAGCGCTGCCGCAGGCGCCCGGCACAGACCACCTAAGCTACGTTTGAAGTTTGAGGGGGCAAGACAAGCACGCAGCCCCAGTCTCTGTGCCTCTGTGCGAGCAGTGCCATGGGCAGATGAGGCTGAGCAACAGCTTTCCAGGCTAGCTCTTTCTGCCTGCCAGCTATCTGCAGACGTTCGCATTTTCAGAGCAGCGCTGCCGGAGGCGCCCGGCACAGACCACCTAAGCTACTTTTGAAGTTTGAGGGGGCAAGACAAGCAAGCAGCCCCAGTCTCTGTGCCTCTGTGCGAGCAGTGCCATGGGCAGATGAGGCTGAGCAACAGCTTTCCAGGCTAGCTCTTTCTGCCTGCCAGCTATCTGCAGACGTTCGCATTTTCAGAGCAGGGCTGCCGGAAGCGCCCGGCACAGACCACCTAAGCTACGTTTGAAGTTTGAGGGGGCAAGACAAGCAAGCAGCCCCAGTCTCTGTGCCTCTGTGCGAGCAGTGCCATGGGCAGATGAGGCTGAGCAACAGCTTTCCAGGCTAGCTCTTTCTGCCTGCCAGCTATCTGCAGACGTTCGCATTTTCGGAGCAGCGCAGCCGGAGGCGCCCGGCACAGACCACCTAAGCTACGTTTGAAGTTTGAGGGGGCAAGACAAGCAAGCAGCCCCAGTCTCTGTGCCTCTGTGCGAGCAGTGCCATGGGCAGATGAGGCTGAGCAACAGCTTTCCAGGCTAGCTCTTTCTGCCTGCCATCTATCTGCAGACGTTCGCATTTTCAGAGCAGCGCTGCCGGAGGCGCCCGGCACAGACCACCTAAGCTACGTTTGAAGTTTGAGGGGGCAAGACAAGCAAGCAGCCCCAGTCTCTGTGCCTCTGTGCGAGCAGTGCCATGGGCAGATGAGGCTGAGCAACAGCTTTCCAGGCTAGCTCTTTCTGCCTGCCAGCTATCTGCAGACGTTCGCATTTTCAGAGCAGCGCTGCCGGAGGCGCCCGGCACAGACCACCTAAGCTACGTTTGAAGTTTCAGGGGGCAAGACAAGCAAGCAGCCCCAGTCTCTGTGCCTCTGTGCGAGCAGTGCCATGGGCAGATGAGGCTGAGCAACAGCTTTCCAGGCTAGCTCTTTCTGCCTGCCAGCTATCTGCAGACGTTCGCATTTTCAGAGCAGCGCTGCCGGAGGCGCCCGGCACAGACCACCTAAGCTACGTTTGAAGTTTGACGGGGCAAGACAAGCAAGCAGCCCCAGTCTCTGTGCCTCTGTGCGAGCAGTGCCATGGGCAGATGAGGCTGAGCAACAGCTTTCCAGGCTAGCTCTTTCTGCCTGCCAGCTATCTGCAGACGTTCGCATTTTCGGAGCAGCGCTGCCGGAGGCGCCCGGCACAGACCACCTAAGCTACGTTTGAAGTTTGAGGGGGCAAGACAAGCAAGCAGCCCCAGTCTCTGTGCCTCTGTGCGAGCAGTGCCATGGGCAGATGAGGCTGAGCAACAGCTTTCCAGGCTAGCTCTTTCTGCCTGCCAGCTATCTGCAGACGTTCGCATTTTCAGAGCAGCGCTGCCGGAGGCGCCCGGCACAGACCACCTAAGCTACGTTTGAAGTTTGAGGGGGCAAGACAAGCAAGCAGCCCCAGTCTCTGTGCCTCTGTGCGAGCAGTGCCATGGGCAGATGAGGCTGAGCAACAGCTTTCCAGGCTAGCTCTTTCTGCCTGCCAGCTATCTGCAGATGTTTGCATTTTCAGAGCAGCGCTGCCGGAGGCGCCCGGCACAGACCACCTAAGCTACGTTTGAAGTTTGAGGGGGCAAGACAAGCACGCAGCCCCAGTCTCTGTGCCTCTGTGCGAGCAGTGCCATGGGCAGATGAGGCTGAGCAACAGCTTTCCAGGCTAGCTCTTTCTGCCTGCCATCTATCTGCAGACGTTCGCATTTTCAGAGCAGCGCTGCCGGAGGCGCCCGGCACACACCACCTAAGCTACTTTTGAAGTTTGAGGGGGCAAGGCAAGCAAGCAGCCCCAGTCTCTGTGCCTCTGTGCGAGCAGTGCCATGGGCAGATGAGGCTGAGCAACAGCTTTCCAGGCTAGCTCTTTCTGCCTGCCAGCTATCTGCAGACGTTCGCATTTTCAGAGCAGGGCTGCCGGAGGCGCCCGGCACAGACCACCTAAGCTACGTTTGAAGTTTGAGGGGGCAAGACAAGCAAGCAGCCCCAGTCTCTGTGCCTCTGTGCGAGCAGTGCCATGGGCAGATGAGGCTGAGCAACAGCTTTCCAGGCTAGCTCTTTCTGCCTGCCAGCTATCTGCAGACGTTCGCATTTTCAGAGCAGGGCTGCCGGAAGCGCCCGGCACAGACCACCTAAGCTACGTTTGATGTTTGAGGGGGCAAGACAAGCAAGCAGCCCCAGTCTCTGTGCCTCTGTGCGAGCAGTGCCATGGGCAGATGAGGCTGAGCAACAGCTTTCCAGGCTAGCTCTTTCTGCCTGCCAGCTATCTGCAGACGTTCGCATTTTCAGAGCAGCGCTGCCGGAGGCGCCCGGCACAGACCACCTAAGCTACGTTTGAAGTTTCAGGGGGCAAGACAAGCAAGCAGCCCCAGTCTCTGTGCCTCTGTGCGAGCAGTGCCATGGGCAGATGAGGCTGAGCAACAGCTTTCCAGGCTAGCTCTTTCTGCCTGCCAGCTATCTGCAGACGTTCGCATTTTCAGAGCAGGGCTGCCGGAAGCGCCCGGCACAGACCACCTAAGCTACGTTTGAAGTTTCAGGGGGCAAGACAAGCAAGCAGCCCCAGTCTCTGTGCCTCTGTGCGAGCAGTGCCATGGGCAGATGAGGCTGAGCAACAGCTTTCCAGGCTAGCTCTTTCTGCCTGCCAGCTATCTGCAGACGTTCGCATTTTCAGAGCAGGGCTGCCGGAAGCGCCCGGCACAGACCACCTAAGCTACGTTTGAAGTTTGAGGGGGCAAGACAAGCAAGCAGCCCCAGTCTCTGTGCCTCTGTGCGAGCAGTGCCATGGGCAGATGAGGCTGAGCAACAGCTTTCCAGGCTAGCTCTTTCTGCCTGCCAGCTATCTGCAGACGTTCGCATTTTCAGAGCAGGGCTGCCGGAAGCGCCCGGCACAGACCACCTAAGCTACGTTTGATGTTTGAGGGGGCAAGACAAGCAAGCAGCCCCAGTCTCTGTGCCTCTGTGCGACCAGTGCCATGGGCAGATGAGGCTGAGCAACAGCTTTCCAGGCTAGCTCTTTCTGCCTGCCAGCTATCTGCAGACGTTCGCATTTTCAGAGCAGCGCTGCCGGAGGCGCCCGGCACAGACCACCTAAGCTACGTTTGAAGTTTGAGGGGGCAAGACAAGCAAGCAGCCCCAGTCTCTGTGCCTCTGTGCGAGCAGTGCCATGGGCAGATGAGGCTGAGCAACAGCTTTCCAGGCTAGCTCTTTCTGCCTGCCAGCTATCTGCAGATGTTCGCATTTTCGGAGCAGCGCAGCCGGAGGCGCCCGGCACAGACCACCTAAGCTACATTTGAAGTTCGAGGGGGCAAGACAAGCAAGCAGCCCCAGTCTCTGTGCCTCTGTGCGAGCAGTGCCATGGGCAGATGAGGCTGAGCAACAGCTTTCCAGGCTAGCTCTTTCTGCCTGCCAGCTATCTGCAGATGTTCGCATTTTCAGAGCAGCGCTGCCGGAGGCGCCCGGCACAGACCACCTAAGCTACGTTTGAAGTTTCAGGGGGCAAGACAAGCACGCAGCCCCAGTCTCTGTGCCTCTGTGCGAGCAGTGCCATGGGCAGATGAGGCTGAGCAACAGCTTTCCAGGCTAGCTCTTTCTGGCTGCCAGCTATCTGCAGACGTTCGCATTTTCAGAGCAGCGCTGCCGGAGGCGCCCGGCACAGACCACCTAAGCTACGTTTGAAGTTTGAGGGGGCAAGACAAGCATGCAGCCCCAGTCTCTGTGCCTCTGTGCGAGCAGTGCCATGGGCAGATGAGGCTGAGCAACAGCTTTCCAGGCTAGCTCTTTCTGCCTGCCAGCTATCTGCAGACGTTCGCATTTTCAGAGCAGCGCTGCCGGAGGCGCCCGGCACAGACCACCTAAGCTACGTTTGAAGTTTCAGGGGGCAAGACAAGCACGCAGCCCCAGTCTCTGTGCCTCTGTGCGAGCAGTGCCATGGGCAGATGAGGCTGAGCAACAGCTTTCCAGGCTAGCTCTTTCTGGCTGCCAGCTATCTGCAGACGTTCGCATTTTCAGAGCAGCGCTGCCGGAGGCGCCCGGCACAGACCACCTAAGCTACGTTTGAAGTTTGAGGGGGCAAGACAAGCATGCAGCCCCAGTCTCTGTGCCTCTGTGCGAGCAGTGCCATGGGCAGATGAGGCTGAGCAACAGCTTTCCAGGCTAGCTCTTTCTGCCTGCCAGCTATCTGCAGACGTTCGCATTTTCGGAGCAGCGCTGCCGGAGGCGCCCGGCACAGACCACCTAAGCTACGTTTGAAGTTTGAGGGGGCAAGACAAGCAAGCAGCCCCAGTCTCTGTGCCTCTGTGCGAGCAGTGCCATGGGCAGATGAGGCTGAGCAACAGCTTTCCAGGCTAGCTCTTTCTGCCTGCCAGCTATCTGCAGACGTTCGCATTTTCGGAGCAGCGCAGCCGGAGGCGCCCGGCACAGACCACCTAAGCTACGTTTGAAGTTTGAGGGGGCAAGACAAGCAAGCAGCCCCAGTCTCTGTGCCTCTGTGCGAGCAGTGCCATGGGCAGATGAGGCTGAGCAACAGCTTTCCAGGCTAGCTCTTTCTGCCTGCCAGCTATCTGCAGACGTTCGCATTTTCAGAGCAGCGCTGCCGGAGGCGCCCGGCACAGACCACCTAAGCTACGTTTGAAGTTTCAGGGGGCAAGACAAGCAAGCAGCCCCAGTCTCTGTGCCTCTGTGCGAGCAGTGCCATGGGCAGATGAGGCTGAGCAACAGCTTTCCAGGCTAGCTCTTTCTGCCTGCCAGCTATCTGCAGACGTTCGCATTTTCAGAGCAGCGCTGCCGGAGGCGCCCGGCACAGACCACCTAAGCTACGTTTGAAGTTTGAGGGGGCAAGACAAGCAAGCAGCCCCAGTCTCTGTGCCTCTGTGCGAGCAGTGCCATGGGCAGATGAGGCTGAGCAACAGCTTTCCAGGCTAGCTCTTTCTGCCTGCCAGCTATCTGCAGACGTTCGCATTTTCGGAGCAGCGCAGCCGGAGGCGCCCGGCACAGACCACCTAAGCTACGTTTGAAGTTTGAGGGGGCAAGACAAGCAAGCAGCCCCAGTCTCTGTGCCTCTGTGCGAGCAGTGCCATGGGCAGATGAGGCTGAGCAACAGCTTTCCAGGCTAGCTCTTTCTGCCTGCCAGCTATCTGCAGACGTTCGCATTTTCAGAGCAGCGCTGCCAGAGACGCCCGGCACAGACCACTAAGCTACGTTTGAAGTTTGAGGGGGCAAGACAAGCAAGCAGCCCCAGTCTCTGTGCCTCTGTGCGAGCAGTGCCATGGGCAGATGAGGCTGAGCAACAGCTTTCCAGGCTAGCTCTTTCTGCCTGCCAGCTATCTGCAGACGTTCGCATTTTCAGAGCAGAGCTGCCGGAGGCGCCCGGCACAGACCACCTAAGCTACGTTTGAAGTTTGAGGGGGCAAGACAAGCACGCAGCCCCAGTCTCTGTGCCTCTGTGCGAGCAGTGCCATGGGCAGATGAGGCTGAGCAACAGCTTTCCAGGCTAGCTCTTTCTGCCTGCCAGCTATCTGCAGACGTTCGCATTTTCGGAGCAGCGCTGCCGGAGGCGCCCGGCACAGACCACCTAAGCTACGTTTGAAGTTTGAGGGGGCAAGACAAGCAAGCAGCCCCAGTCTCTGTGCCTCTGTGCGAGCAGTGCCATGGGCAGATGAGGCTGAGCAACAGCTTTCCAGGCTAGCTCTTTCTGCCTGCCAGCTATCTGCAGACGTTCGCATTTTCGGAGCAGCGCAGCCGGAGGCGCCCGGCACAGACCACCTAAGCTACGTTTGAAGTTTGAGGGGGCAAGACAAGCAAGCAGCCCCAGTCTCTGTGCCTCTGTGCGAGCAGTGCCATGGGCAGATGAGGCTGAGCAACAGCTTTCCAGGCTAGCTCTTTCTGCCTGCCAGCTATCTGCAGACGTTCGCATTTTCAGAGCAGCGCTGCCGGAGGCGCCCGGCACAGACCACCTAAGCTACGTTTGAAGTTTCAGGGGGCAAGACAAGCAAGCAGCCCCAGTCTCTGTGCCTCTGTGCGAGCAGTGCCATGGGCAGATGAGGCTGAGCAACAGCTTTCCAGGCTAGCTCTTTCTGCCTGCCAGCTATCTGCAGACGTTCGCATTTTCAGAGCAGCGCTGCCGGAGGCGCCCGGCACAGACCACCTAAGCTACGTTTGAAGTTTGAGGGGGCAAGACAAGCAAGCAGCCCCAGTCTCTGTGCCTCTGTGCGAGCAGTGCCATGGGCAGATGAGGCTGAGCAACAGCTTTCCAGGCTAGCTCTTTCTGCCTGCCAGCTATCTGCAGACGTTCGCATTTTCGGAGCAGCGCAGCCGGAGGCGCCCGGCACAGACCACCTAAGCTACGTTTGAAGTTTGAGGGGGCAAGACAAGCAAGCAGCCCCAGTCTCTGTGCCTCTGTGCGAGCAGTGCCATGGGCAGATGAGGCTGAGCAACAGCTTTCCAGGCTAGCTCTTTCTGCCTGCCAGCTATCTGCAGACGTTCGCATTTTCAGAGCAGCGCTGCCAGAGACGCCCGGCACAGACCACTAAGCTACGTTTGAAGTTTGAGGGGGCAAGACAAGCAAGCAGCCCCAGTCTCTGTGCCTCTGTGCGAGCAGTGCCATGGGCAGATGAGGCTGAGCAACAGCTTTCCAGGCTAGCTCTTTCTGCCTGCCAGCTATCTGCAGATGTTTGCATTTTCAGAGCAGCGCTGCCGGAGGCGCCCGGCACAGACCACCTAAGCTACGTTTGAAGTTTGAGGGGGCAAGACAAGCACGCAGCCCCAGTCTCTGTGCCTCTGTGCGAGCAGTGCCATGGGCAGATGAGGCTGAGCAACAGCTTTCCAGGCTAGCTCTTTCTGCCTGCCAGCTATCTGCAGACGTTCGCATTTTCAGAGCAGCGCTGCCGGAGGCGCCCGGCACACACCACCTAAGCTACTTTTGAAGTTTGAGGGGGCAAGACAAGCAAGCAGCCCCAGTCTCTGTGCCTCTGTGCGAGCAGTGCCATGGGCAGATGAGGCTGAGCAACAGCTTTCCAGGCTAGCTCTTTCTGCCTGCCAGCTATCTGCAGACGTTCGCATTTTCAGAGCAGGGCTGCCGGAAGCGCCCGGCACAGACCACCTAAGCTACGTTTGAAGTTTGAGGGGGCAAGACAAGCAAGCAGCCCCAGTCTCTGTGCCTCTGTGCGAGCAGTGCCATGGGCAGATGAGGCTGAGCAACAGCTTTCCAGGCTAGCTCTTTCTGCCTGCCAGCTATCTGCAGACGTTCGCATTTTCAGAGCAGGGCTGCCGGAAGCGCCCGGCACAGACCACCTAAGCTACGTTTGATGTTTGAGGGGGCAAGACAAGCAAGCAGCCCCAGTCTCTGTGCCTCTGTGCGAGCAGTGCCATGGGCAGATGAGGCTGAGCAACAGCTTTCCAGGCTAGCTCTTTCTGCCTGCCAGCTATCTGCAGACGTTCGCATTTTCAGAGCAGCGCTGCCGGAGGCGCCCGGCACAGACCACCTAAGCTACGTTTGAAGTTTCAGGGGGCAAGACAAGCAAGCAGCCCCAGTCTCTGTGCCTCTGTGCGAGCAGTGCCATGGGCAGATGAGGCTGAGCAACAGCTTTCCAGGCTAGCTCTTTCTGCCTGCCAGCTATCTGCAGACGTTCGCATTTTCAGAGCAGCGCTGCCGGAGGCGCCCGGCACAGACCACCTAAGCTACGTTTGAAGTTTGAGGGGGCAAGACAAGCAAGCAGCCCCAGTCTCTGTGCCTCTGTGCGAGCAGTGCCATGGGCAGATGAGGCTGAGCAACAGCTTTCCAGGCTAGCTCTTTCTGCCTGCCAGCTATCTGCAGATGTTTGCATTTTCAGAGCAGCGCTGCCGGAGGCGCCCGGCACAGACCACCTAAGCTACGTTTGAAGTTTGAGGGGGCAAGACAAGCACGCAGCCCCAGTCTCTGTGCCTCTGTGCGAGCAGTGCCATGGGCAGATGAGGCTGAGCAACAGCTTTCCAGGCTAGCTCTTTCTGCCTGCCAGCTATCTGCAGACGTTCGCATTTTCAGAGCAGGGCTGCCGGAAGCGCCCGGCACAGACCACCTAAGCTACGTTTGAAGTTTCAGGGGGCAAGACAAGCAAGCAGCCCCAGTCTCTGTGCCTCTGTGCGAGCAGTGCCATGGGCAGATGAGGCTGAGCAACAGCTTTCCAGGCTAGCTCTTTCTGCCTGCCAGCTATCTGCAGACGTTCGCATTTTCAGAGCAGGGCTGCCGGAAGCGCCCGGCACAGACCACCTAAGCTACGTTTGAAGTTTGAGGGGGCAAGACAAGCAAGCAGCCCCAGTCTCTGTGCCTCTGTGCGAGCAGTGCCATGGGCAGATGAGGCTGAGCAACAGCTTTCCAGGCTAGCTCTTTCTGCCTGCCAGCTATCTGCAGACGTTCGCATTTTCAGAGCAGGGCTGCCGGAAGCGCCCGGCACAGACCACCTAAGCTACGTTTGATGTTTGAGGGGGCAAGACAAGCAAGCAGCCCCAGTCTCTGTGCCTCTGTGCGACCAGTGCCATGGGCAGATGAGGCTGAGCAACAGCTTTCCAGGCTAGCTCTTTCTGCCTGCCATCTATCTGCAGACGTTCGCATTTTCAGAGCAGCGCTGCCGGAGGCGCCCGGCACAGACCACCTAAGCTACGTTTGAAGTTTGAAGGGGCAAGACAAGCACGCAGCCCCAGTCTCTGTGCCTCTGTGCGAGCAGTGCCATGGGCAGATGAGGCTGAGCAACAGCTTTCCAGGCTAGCTCTTTCTGCCTGCCAGCTATCTGCAGATGTTCGCATTTTCGGAGCAGCGCAGCCGGAGGCGCCCGGCACAGACCACCTAAGCTACGTTTGAAGTTTGAGGGGGCAAGACAAGCACGCAGCCCCAGTCTCTGTGCCTCTGTGCGAGCAGTGCCATGGGCAGATGAGGCTGAGCAACAGCTTTCCAGGCTAGCTCTTCTGCCTGCCAGGTATCTGCAGACGTTCGCATTTTCGGAGCAGCGCAGCCGGAGATGCCCGGCACAGACCACCTAAGCTACGTTTGAAGTTTGAGGGGGCAAGACAAGCAAGCAGCCCCAGTCTCTGTGCCTCTGTGCGAGCAGTGCCATGGGCAGATGAGGCTGAGCAACAGCTTTCCAGGCTAGCTCTTTCTGCCTGCCAGCTATCTGCAGACGTTAACATTTTCAGAGCAGCTCTGCCGGAGGCGCCCGGCACAGACCACCTAAGCTACGTTTGAAGTTTGAGGGGGCAAGACAAGCACGCAGCCCCAGTCTCTGTGCCTCTGTGCGAGCAGTGCCATGGGCAGATGAGGCTGAGCAACAGCTTTCCAGGCTAGCTCTTTCTGCCTGCCAGCTATCTGCAGACGTTCGCATTTTCAGAGCAGCGCTGCCGGAGGCGCCCGGCACAGACCACCTAAGCTACGTTTGAAGTTTCAGGGGGCAAGACAAGCACGCAGCCCCAGTCTCTGTGCCTCTGTGCGAGCAGTGCCATGGGCAGATGAGGCTGAGCAACAGCTTTCCAGGCTAGCTCTTTCTGCCTGCCAGCTATCTGCAGACGTTTGCATTTTCAGAGCAGCACTGCCGGAGGCGCCCGGCACAGACCACCTAAACTACGTTTGAAGTTTCAGGGGGCAAGACAAGCAAGCAGCCCCAGTCTCTGTGCCTCTGTGCGAGCAGTGCCATGGGCAGATGAGGCTGAGCAACAGCTTTCCAGGCTAGCTCTTTCTGCCTGCCAGCTATCTGCAGACGTTCGCATTTTCAGAGCAGCGCTGCCGGAGGCGCCCGGCACAGACCACCTAAGCTACGTTTGAAGTTTGAGGGGGCAAGACAAGCACGCAGCCCCAGTCTCTGTGCCTCTGTGCGAGCAGTGCCATGGGCAGATGAGGCTGAGCAACAGCTTTCCAGGCTAGCTCTTTCTGCCTGCCAGCTATCTGCAGACGTTCGCATTTTCAGAGCAGCGCTGCCGGAGGCGCCCGGCACAGACCACCTAAGCTACGTTTGAAGTTTGAGGGGGCAAGACAAGCAAGCAGCCCCAGTCTCTGTGCCTCTGTGCGAGCAGTGCCATGGGCAGATGAGGCTGAGCAACAGCTTTCCAGGCTAGCTCTTTCTGCCTGCCAGCTATCTGCAGACGTTCGCATTTTCAGAGCAGCGCTGCCGGAGGCGCCCGGCACAGACCACCTAAGCTACGTTTGAAGTTTGAGGGGGCAAGACAAGCAAGCAGCCCCAGTCTCTGTGCCTCTGTGCGAGCAGTGCCATGGGCAGATGAGGCTGAGCAACAGCTTTCCAGGCTAGCTCTTTCTGCCTGCCAGCTATCTGCAGACGTTCACATTTTCAGAGCAGCGCTGCCGAAGGTGCCCGGCACGGACCACCTAAGCTACGTTTGAAGTTTCAGGGGGCAAGACAAGCAAGCAGCCCCAGTCTCTGTGCCTCTGTGCGAGCAGTGCCATGGGCAGATGAGGCTGAGCAACAGCTTTCCAGGCTAGCTCTTTCTGCCTGCCAGCTATCTGCAGACGTTCGCATTTTCAGAGCAGCGCTGCCGGAGGCGCCCGGCACAGACCACCTAAGCTACGTTTGAAGTTTGAGGGGACAAGACAAGCACGCAGCCCCAGTCTCTGTGCTTCTGTGCAAGCAGTGCCATGGGCAGATGAGGCTGAGCAACAGCTTTCCAGGCTAGCTCTTTCTGCCTGCCAGCTATCTGCAGACGTTCGCATTTTCAGAGCAGCACTGCCGGAGGCGCCCGGCACAGACCACCTAAGCTACGTTTGAAGTTTGAGGGGGCAAGACAAGCAAGCAGCCCCAGTCTCTGTGCCTCTGTGCGAGCAGTGCCATGGGCAGATGAGGCTGAGCAACAGCTTTCCAGGCTAGCTCTTTCTGCCTGCCAGCTATCTGCAGATGTTCGCATTTTCGGAGCAGCGCAGCCGGAGGTGCCCGGCACAGACCACCTAAGCTACGTTTGAAGTTTGAGGGGGCAAGACAAGCAAGCAGCCCCAGTCTCTGTGCCTGTGTGCGAGCAGTGCTATGGGCAGATGAGGCTGAGCAACAGCTTTCCAGGCTAGCTCTTTCTGCCTGCCAGCTATCTGCAGACGTTCGCATTTTCAGAGCAGCGCTGCCGGAGGCGCCCGGCACAGACCACCTAAGCTACGTTTGAAGTTTGAGGTGGCAAGACAAGCAAGCAGCCCCAGTCTCTGTGCCTCTGTGCGAGCAGTGCCATGGGCAGATGAGGCTGAGCAACAGCTTTCCAGGCTAGCTCTTTCTGCCTGCCAGCTATCTGCAGACGTTCGCATTTTCAGAGCAGCGCTGCCGGAGGCGCCCGGCACAGACCACCTAAGCTACGTTTGAAGTTTGAGGGGGCAAGACAAGCAAGCAGCCCCAGTCTCTGTGCCTCTGTGCGAGCAGTGCCATGGGCAGATGAGGCTGAGCAACAGCTTTCCAGGCTAGCTCTTTCTGCCTGCCAGCTATCTGCAGACGTTCGCATTTTCAGAGCAGCGCTGCCGGAGGCGCCCGGCACAGACCACCTAAGCTACGTTTGAAGTTTGAGGGGGCAAGACAAGCACGCAGCCCCAGTCTCTGTGCCTCTGTGCGAGCAGTGCCATGGGCAGATGAGGCTGAGCAACAGCTTTCCAGGCTAGCTCTTTCTGCCTGCCAGCTATCTGCAGACGTTCGCATTTTCAGAGCAGCGCTGCCGGAGGCGCCCGGCATAGACCACCTAAGCTACTTTTGAAGTTTGAGGGGGCAAGACAAGCAAGCAGCCCCAGTCTCTGTGCCTCTGTGCGAGCAGTGCCATGGGCAGATGAGGCTGAGCAACAGCTTTCCAGGCTAGCTCTTTCTGCCTGCCAGCTATCTGCAGACGTTCGCATTTTCAGAGCAGCGCTGCCGGAGGCGCCCGGCACAGACCACCTAAGCTACGTTTGAAGTTTGAGGTGGCAAGACAAGCAAGCAGCCCCAGTCTCTGTGCCTCTGTGCGAGCAGTGCCATGGGCAGATGAGGCTGAGCAACAGCTTTCCAGGCTAGCTCTTTCTGCCTGCCAGCTATCTGCAGACGTTCGCATTTTCAGAGCAGCGCTGCCGGAGGCGCCCAGCACAGACCACCTAAGCTACGTTTGAAGTTTCAGGGGGCAAGACAAGCACGCAGCCCCAGTCTCTGTGCCTCTGTGCGAGCAGTGCCATGGGCAGATGAGGCTGAGCAACAGCTTTCCAGGCTAGCTCTTTCTGCCTGCCAGCTATCTGCAGACGTTCGCATTTTCGAAGCAGCGCTGCCGGAGGCGCCCGGCACAGACCACCTAAGCTACGTTTGAAGTTTGAGGGGGCAAGACAAGCAAGCAGCCCCAGTCTCTGTGCCTGTGTGCGAGCAGTGCCATGGGCAGATGAGGCTGAGCAACAGCTTTCCAGGCTAGCTCTTTCTGCCTGCCAGCTATCTGCAGACGTTCACATTTTCAGAGCAGCGCTGCCGGAGGCGCCCGGCACAGACCACCTAAGCTACGTTTGAAGTTTGAGGGGGCAAGACAAGCACGCAGCCCCAGTCTCTGTGCCTCTGTGCGAGCAGTGCCATGGGCAGATGAGGCTGAGCAACAGCTTTCCAGGCTAGCTCTTTCTGCCTGCCAGCTATCTGCAGACGTTCGCATTTTCGGAGCAGCGCTGCCGGAGGCGCCCGGCACAGACCACCTAAGCTATGTTTGAAGTTTCAGGGGGCAAGAGAAGCACGCAGCCCCAGTCTCTGTGCCTCTGTGCGAGCAGTGCCATGGGCAGATGAGGCTGAGCAACAGCTTTCCAGGCTAGCTCTTTCTGCCTGCCAGCTATCTGCAGACGTTCACATTTTCAGAGCAGCGCTGCCGGAGGCGCCCGGCACGGACCACCTAAGCTACGTTTGAAGTTTGAGGGGGCAAGACAAGCAAGCAGCCCCAGTCTCTGTGCCTCTGTGCGAGCAGTGCCATGGGCAGATGAGGCTGAGCAACAGCTTTCCAGGCTAGCTCTTTCTGCCTGCCAGCTATCTGCAGATGTTCGCATTTTCAGAGCAGCGCTGCCGGAGGCGCCCGGCACAGACCACCTAAGCTACGTTTGAAGTTTGAGGGGGCAAGACAAGCAAGCAGCCCCAGTCTCTGTGCCTCTGTGCGAGCAGTGCCATGGGCAGATGAGGCTGAGCAACAGCTTTCCAGGCTAGCTCTTTCTGGCTGCCAGCTATCTGCAGACGTTCGCATTTTCAGAGCAGCACTGCCGGAGGCGCCCGGCACAGACCACCTAAGCTACGTTTGAAGTTTCAGGGGGCAAGACAAGCACGCAGCCCCAGTCTCTGTGCCTCTGTGCGAGCAGTGCCATGGGCAGATGAGGCTGAGCAACAGCTTTCCAGGCTAGCTCTTCCTGCCTGCCAGCTATCTGCAGACGTTCGCATTTTCAGAGCAGAGCTGCCGAAGGCGCCCGGCATGGACCACCTAAGCTACGTTTGAAGTTTGAGGGGGCAAGACAAGCAAGCAGCCCCAGTCTCTGTGCCTCTGTGCGAGCAGTGCCATGGGCAGATGAGGCTGAGCAACAGCTTTCCAGGCTAGCTCTTTCTGCCTGCCAGCTATCTGCAGACGTTCGCATTTTCGGAGCAGGGCTGCCGGAGGCGCCCGGCACAGACCACCTAAGCTACGTTTGAAGTTTGAGGGGACAAGACAAGCAAGCAGCCCCAGTCTCTGTGCCTCTGTGCGAGCAGTGCCATGGGCAGATGAGTCTGAGCAACAGCTTTCCAGGCTAGCGCTTTCTGGCTGCCAGCTATCTGCAGACGTTCGCATTTTCAGAGCAGCGCTGCCGGAGGCGCCCGGCACAGACCACCTAAGCTACGTTTGAAGTTTGAGGGGGCAAGACAAGCAAGCAGCCCCAGTCTCTGTGCCTCTGTGCGAGCAGTGCCATGGGCAGATGAGGCTGAGCAACAGCTTTCCAGGCTAGCTCTTTCTGCCTGCCAGCTATCTGCAGACGTTCGCATTTTCAGAGCAGCGCTGCCGGAGGCGCCCGGCACAGACCACCTAAGCTACGTTTGAAGTTTCAGTGGGCAAGACAAGCACGCAGCCCCAGTCTCTGTGCCTCTGTGCGAGCAGTGCCATGGGCAGATGAGGCTGAGCAACAGCTTTCCAGGCTAGCTCTTTCTGCCTGCCAGCTATCTGCAGACGTTCGCATTTTCAGAGCAGAGCTGCCGAAGGCGCCCGGCACGGACCACCTAAGCTACGTTTGAAGTTTGAGGGGGCAAGACAAGCAAGCAGCCCCAGTCTCTGTGCCTCTGTGCGAGCAGTGCCATGGGCAGATGAGGCTGAGCAACAGCTTTCCAGGCTAGCTCTTTCTGCCTGCCAGCTATCTGCAGACGTTCGCATTTTCGGAGCAGGGCTGCCGGAGATGCCCGGCACAGACCACCTAAGCTACGTTTGAAGTTTGAGGGGGCAAGACAAGCAAGCAGCCCCAGTCTCTGTGCCTCTGTGCGAGCAGTGCCATGGGCAGATGAGGCTGAGCAACAGCTTTCCAGGCTAGCTCTTTCTGCCTGCCAGCTATCTGCAGACGTTCGCATTTTCAGAGCAGCGCTGCCGGAGGCGCCCGGCACAGACCACCTAAGCTACATTTGAAGTTTGAGGGGGCAAGACAAGCAAGCAGCCCCAGTCTCTGTGCCTCTGTGCGAGCATTGCCATGGGCAGATGAGGCTGAGCAACAGCTTTCCAGGCTAGCTCTTTCTGCCTGCCATCTATCTGCAGACGTTCGCATTTTCGGAGCAGCGCTGTCGGAGGCGCCCGACACAGACCACCTAAGCTACGTTTGAAGTTTGAGGGGGCAAGACAAGCACGCAGCCCCAGTCTCTGTGCCTCTGTGCGAGCAGTGCCATGGGCAGATGAGGCTGAGCAACAGCTTTCCAGGCTAGCTCTTTCTGCCTGCCATCTATCTGCAGACGTTCGCATTTTCGGAGCAGCGCTGCCGGAGGCGCCCGGCACAGACCACCTAAGCTACGTTTGAAGTTTCAGGGGGCAAGACAAGCAAGCAGCCCCAGTCTCTGTGCCTCTGTGCGAGCAGTGCCATGGGCAGATGAGGCTGAGCAACAGCTTTCCAAGCTAGCTCTTTCTGCCTGCCATCTATCTGCAGACGTTCGCATTTTCAGAGCAGCGCTGCCGGAGGCGCCCGGCACAGACCACCTAAGCTACGTTTGAAGTTTGAGGGGGCAAGACAAGCAAGCAGCCCCAGTCTCTGTGCCTCTGTGCGAGCAGTGCCATGGGCAGATGAGGCTGAGCAACAGCTTTCCAGGCTAGCTCTTTCTGCCTGCCATCTATCTGCAGACGTTCGCATTTTCAGAGCAGCGCTGCCGGAGGCGCCCGACACAGACCACCTAAGCTACGTTTGAAGTTTGAGGGGGCAAGACAAGCACGCAGCCCCAGTCTCTGTGCCTCTGTGCGAGCAGTGCCATGGGCAGATGAGGCTGAGCAACAGCTTTCCAGGCTAGCTCTTTCTGCCTGCCAGCTATCTGCAGACGTTCGCATTTTCGGAGCAGCGCTGCCGGAGGCGCCCGGCACAGACCACCTAAGCTACGTTTGAAGTTTGAGGGGGCAAGACAAGCACGCAGCCCCAGTCTCTGTGCCTCTGTGCGAGCAGTGCCATGGGCAGATGAGACTGAGCAACAGCTTTCCAGGCTAGCTCTTTCTGCCTGCCAGCTATCTGCAGACGTTCGCATTTTCAGAGCAGCGCTGCCGGAAGCGCCCGGCACAGACCACCTAAGCTACGTTTGAAGTTTGAGGGGGCAAGACAAGCAAGCAGCCCCAGTCTCTGTGCCTCTGTGCGAGCAGTGCCATGGGCAGATGAGTCTGAGCAACAGCTTTCCAGGCTAGCGCTTTCTGGCTGCCAGCTATCTGCAGACGTTCGCATTTTCAGAGCAGCGCTGCCGGAGGCGCCCGGCACAGACCACCTAAGCTACGTTTGAAGTTTCAGGGGGCAAGACAAGCAAGCAGCCCCAGTCTCTGTGCCTCTGTGCGAGCAGTGCCATGGGCAGATGAGGCTGAGCAACAGCTTTCCAGGCTAGCTCTTTCTGCCTGCCAGCTATCTGCAGACGTTCGCATTTTCAGAGCAGCGCTGCCGGAGGCGCCCGGCACAGACCACCTAAGCTACGTTTGAAGTTTGAGGGGGCAAGACAAGCACGCAGCCCCAGTCTCTGTGCCTCTGTGCGAGCAGTGCCATGGGCAGATGAGGCTGAGCAACAGCTTTCCAGGCTAGCTCTTTCTGCCTGCCAGCTATCTGCAGACGTTCGCATTTTCAGAGCAGCGCTGCCGGAGGCGCCCGGCACAGACCACCTAAGCTACGTTTGAAGTTTGAGGGGGCAAGACAAGCAAGCAGCCCCAGTCTCTGTGCCTCTGTGCGAGCAGTGCCATGGGCAGATGAGGCTGAGCAACAGCTTTCCAGGCTAGCTCTTTCTGCCTGCCAGCTATCTGCAGACGTTCGCATTTTCAGAGCAGCGCTGCCGAAGGTGCCCGGCACGGACCACCTAAGCTACGTTTGAAGTTTGAGGTGGCAAAACAAGCAAGCAGCCCCAGTCTCTGTGCCTCTGTGCGAGCAGTGCCATGGGCAGATGAGGCTGAGCAACAGCTTTCCAGGCTAGCTCTTTCTGCCTGCCAGCTATCTGCAGACGTTCGCATTTTCGGAGCAGGGAGTCCGGAGGCGCCCGGCACAGACCACCTAAGCTACGTTTGAAGTTTGAGGGGGCAAGACAAGCACGCAGCCCCAGTCTCTGTGCCTCTGTGCGAGCAGTGCCATGGGCAGATGAGGCTGAGCAACAGCTTTCCAGGCTAGCTCTTTCTACCTGCCAGCTATCTGCAGACGTTCGCATTTTCGGAGCAGGGCTGCCGGAGGCGCCCGGCACAGACCACCTAAGCTACGTTTGAAGTTTGAGGGGGCAAGACAAGCACGCAGCCCCAGTCTCTGTGCCTCTGTGCGAGCAGTGCCATGGGCAGATGAGGCTGAGCAACAGCTTTCCAGGCTAGCTCTTTCTGCCTGCCAGCTATCTGCAGACGTTCGCATTTTCGGAGCAGCGCTGCCGGAGGCGCCCTGCACAGACCACCTAAGCTACGTTTGAAGTTTGAGGGGGCAAGACAAGCACGCAGCCCCAGTCTCTGTGCCTCTGTGCGAGCAGTGCCATGGGCAGATGAGGCTGAGCAACAGCTTTCCAGGCTAGCTCTTTCTGGCTGCCAGCTATCTGCAGACGTTCGCATTTTCGAAGCAGGGCTGCCGGAGGCGCCCGGCACAGACCACCTAAGCTACGTTTGAAGTTTGAGGGGGCAAGACAAGCAAGCAGCCCCAGTCTCTGTGCCTCTGTGCGAGCAGTGCCATGGGCAGATGAGGCTGAGCAACAGCTTTCCAGGCTAGCTCTTTCTGCCTGCCAGCTATCTGCAGACGTTCGCATTTTCGGAGCAGCGCTGCTGGAGGCGCCCGACACAGACCACCTAAGCTACGTTTGAAGTTTGAGGGGGCAAGACAAGCACGCAGCCCCAGTCTCTGTGCCTCTGTGCGACCAGTGCCATGGGCAGATGAGGCTGAGCAACAGCTTTCCAGGCTAGCTCTTTCTGCCTGCCATCTATCTGCAGACGTTCGCATTTTCGGAGCAGCGCTGCCGGAGGCGCCCGGTGCAGACCACCTAAGCTACGTTTGAAGTTTCAGGGGGCAAGACAAGCACGCAGCCCCAGTCTCTGTGCCTCTGTGCGAGCAGTGCCATGGGCAGATGAGGCTGAGCAACAGCTTTCCAGGCTAGCTCTTTCTGCCTGCCAGCTATCTGCAGACGTTCGCATTTTCGGAGCAGCGCTGCCGGAGGCGCCCGGCACAGACCACCTAAGCTACGTTTGAAGTTTCAGGGGGCAAGACAAGCAAGCAGCCCCAGTCTCTGTGCCTCTGTGCGAGCAGTGCCATGGGCAGATGAGGCTGAGCAACAGCTTTCCAGGCTAGCTCTTTCTGCCTGCCATCTATCTGCAGACGTTCGCATTTTCGGAGCAGCGCTGCCGGAGGCGCCCGACACAGACCACCTAAGCTACGTTTGAAGTTTGAGGGGGCAAGACAAGCACGCAGCCCCAGTCTCTGTGCCTCTGTGCGAGCAGTGCCATGGGCAGATGAGGCTGAGCAACAGCTTTCCGGGCTAGCTCTTTCTGCCTGCCAGCTATCTGCAGACGTTCGCATTTTCAGAGCAGCGCTGCCGGACGCGCCCGGCACAGACCACCTAAGCTACGTTTGAAGTTTGAGGGGGCAAGACAAGCAAGCAGCCCCAGTCTCTGTGCCTCTGTGCGAGCAGTGCCATGGGCAGATGAGGCTGAGCAACAGCTTTCCAGGCTAGCTCTTTCTGCCTGCCAGCTATCTGCAGACGTTCGCATTTTCAGAGCAGCGCTGCCGGAGGCGCCCGGCACAGACCACCTAAGCTACGTTTGAAGTTTGAGGGGGCAAGACAAGCAAGCAGCCCCAGTCTCTGTGCCTCTGTGCGAGCAGTGCCATGGGCAGATGAGGCTGAGCAACAGCTTTCCAGGCTAGCTCTTTCTGCCTGCCAGCTATCTGCAGACGTTCGCATTTTCAGAGCAGCGCTGCCGAAGGTGCCCGGCACGGACCACCTAAGCTACGTTTGAAGTTTGAGGGGGCAAAACAAGCAAGCATCCCCAGTCTCTGTGCCTCTGTGCGAGCAGTGCCATGGGCAGATGAGGCTGAGCAACAGCTTTCCAGGCTAGCTCTTTCTGCCTGCCAGCTATCTGCAGACGTTCGCATTTTCGGAGCAGGGCTGCCGGAGGCGCCCGGCACAGACCACCTAAGATACGTTTGAAGTTTGAGGGGACAAGACAAGCAAGCAGCCCCAGTCTCTGTGCCTCTGTGCGAGCAGTGCCATGGGCAGATGAGGCTGAGCAACAGCTTTCCAGGCTAGCTCTTTCTGCCTGCCAGCTATCTGCAGACGTTCGCATTTTCAGAGCAGCGCTGCCGGAGGCGCCCGGCACAGACCACCTAAGCTACGTTTGAAGTTTGAGGGGGCAAGACAAGCACGCAGCCCCAGTCTCTGTGCCTCTGTGCGAGCAGTGCCATGGGCAGATGAGGCTGAGCAACAGCTTTCCAGGCTAGCTCTTTCTGCCTGCCAGCTATCTGCAGACGTTCGCATTTTCGGAGCAGCGCTGCCGGAGGCGCCCGGCACAGACCACCTAAGCTACGTTTGAAGTTTGAGGGGGCAAGACAAGCACGCAGCCCCAGTTTCTGTGCCTCTGTGCGAGCAGTGCCATGGGCAGATGAGGCTGAGCAACAGCTTTCCAGGCTAGCTCTTTCTGCCTGCCATCTGTCTGCAGACATTCGCATTTTCGGAGCAGCGCTACCGGAGGCGCCCGGCACAGACCACCTAAGCTACGTTTGAAGTTTGAGGGGGCAAGACAAGCACGCAGCCCCAGTCTCTGTGCCTCTGTGCGAGCAGTGCCATGGGCAGATGAGGCTGAGCAACAGCTTTCCAGGCTAGCTCTTTCTGCCTGACAGCTATCTGCAGACGTTCGCATTTTCAGAGCAGCGCTGCCGGAGGCGCCCGGCACAGACCACCTAAGCAACGTTTGAAGTTTGAGGGGGCAAGACAAGCAAGCAGCCCCAGTCTCTGTGCCTCTGTGCGAGCAGTGCCATGGGCAGATGAGGCTGAGCAACAGCTTTCCAGGCTAGCTCTTTCTGCCTGCCAGCTATCTGCAGACGTTCGCATTTTCGGAGCAGCGCTGCCGGAGGCGCCCGACACAGACCACCTAAGCTACGTTTGAAGTTTGAGGGGGCAAGACAAGCACGCAGCCCCAGTCTCTGTGCCTCTGTGCGAGCAGTGCCATGGACAGATGAGGCTGAGCAACAGCTTTCCAGGCTAGCTCTTTCTGCCTGCCAGCTATCTGCAGACGTTCGCATTTTCGGAGCAGCTCTGCCGGAGGCGCCCGGCACAGACCACCTAAGCTACGTTTGAAGTTTGAGGGGGCAAGACAAGCAAGCAGCCCCAGTCTCTGTGCCTCTGTGCGAGCAGTGCCATGGGCAGATGAGGCTGAGCAACAGCTTTCCAGGCTAGCTCTTTCTGCCTGCCAGCTATCTGCAGACGTTCGCATTTTCAGAGCAGCGCTGCCGGAAGCGCCCGGCACAGACCACCTAAGCTACGTTTGAAGTTTGAGGGGGCAAGACAAGCAAGCAGCCCCAGTCTCTGTGCCTCTGTGCGAGCAGTGCCATGGGCAGATGAGGCTGAGCAACAGCTTTCCAGGCTAGCTCTTTCTGCCTGCCAGCTATCTGCAGACGTTCGCATTTTCGGAGCAACGCAGCCGGAGGCGCCCGGCACAGACCACCTAAGCTACGTTTGAAGTTTGAGGGGGCAAGACAAGCAAGCAGCCCCAGTCTCTGTGCCTCTGTGCGAGCAGTGCCATGGGCAGATGAGGCTGAGCAACAGCTTTCCAGGCTAGCTCTTTCTGCCTGCCAGCTATCTGCAGACGTTCGCATTTTCAGAGCAGCGCTGCCGGAGGCGCCCGGCACAGACCACCTAAGCTACGTTTGAAGTTTGAGGGGGCAAGACAAGCAAGCAGCCCCAGTCTCTGTGCCTCTGTGCGACCAGTGCCATGGGCAGATGAGGCTGAGCAACAGCTTTCCAGGCTAGCTCTTTCTGCCTGCCAGCTATCTGCAGACGTTCGCATTTTCAGAGCAGCGCTGCCGGAGGCGCCTGGCACAGACCACCTAAGCTACGTTTGAAGTTTGAGGGGGCAAGACAAGCAAGCAGCCCCAGTCTCTGTGCCTCTGTGCGAGCAGTGCCATGGGCAGATGAGGCTGAGCAACAGCTTTCCAGGCTAGCTCTTTCTGCCTGCCAGCTATCTGCAGACGTTCGCATTTTCAGAGCAGCGCTGCCGAAGGTGCCCGGCACGGACCACCTAAGCTACGTTTGAAGTTTGAGGGGGCAAAACAAGCAAGCAGCCCCAGTCTCTGTGCCTCTGTGCGAGCAGTGCCATGGGCAGATGAGGCTGAGCAACAGCTTTCCAGGCTAGCTCTTTCTGCCTGCCAGCTATCTGCAGACGTTCGCATTTTCGGAGCAGGGCTGCCGGAGGCGCCCGGCACAGACCACCTAAGCTACGTTTGAAGTTTGAGGGGACAAGACAAGCAAGCAGCCCCAGTCTCTGTGCCTCTGTGCGAGCAGTGCCATGGGCAGATGAGGCTGAGCAACAGCTTTCCAGGCTAGCTCTTTCTGCCTGCCAGCTATCTGCAGACGTTCGCATTTTCAGAGCAGCGCTGCCGGAGGCGCCCGGCACAGACCACCTAAGCTACGTTTGAAGTTTGAGGGGGCAAGACAAGCACGCAGCCCCAGTCTCTGTGCCTCTGTGCGAGCAGTGCCATGGGCAGATGAGGCTGAGCAACAGCTTTCCAGGCTAGCTCTTTCTGCCTGCCAGCTATCTGCAGACGTTCGCATTTTCGGAGCAGCGCTGCCGGAGGCGCCCGCCATGGACCACCTAAGCTACGTTTGAAGTTTGAGGGGGCAAGACAAGCAAGCAGCCCCAGTCTCTGTGCCTCTGTGCGAGCAGTGCCATGGGCAGATGAGGCTGAGCAACAGCTTTCCAGGCTAGCTCTTTCTGCCTGCCAACTATCTGCAGACGTTCGCATTTTCAGAGCAGCGCTGCCGGAGGCGCCCGGCACAGACCACCTAAGCTACGTTTGAAGTTTGAGGGGGCAAGACAAGCAAGCAGCCCCAGTCTCTGTGCCTCTGTGCGAGCAGTGCCATGGGCAGATGAGGCTGAGCAACAGCTTTCCAGGCTAGCTCTTTCTGCCTGCCAGCTATCTGCAGACGTTCGCATTTTCAGAGCAGCGCTGCCGGAGGCGCCCGGCACAGACCACCTAAGCTACGTTTGAAGTTTGAGGGGACAAGACAAGCAAGCAGCCCCAGTCTCTGTGCCTCTGTGCGAGCAGTGCCATGGGCAGATGAGGCTGAGCAACAGCTTTCCAGGCTAGCTCTTTCTGCCTGCCAGCTATCTGCAGACGTTCGCATTTTCGGAGCAGCGCTGCCGGAGGCGCCCGGCACAGACCACCTAAGCTACGTTTGAAGTTTGAGGGGGCAAGACAAGCAAGCAGCCCCAGTCTCTGTGCCTCTGTGCGAGCAGTGCCATGGGCAGATGAGGCTGAGCAACAGCTTTCCAGGCTAGCTCTTTCTGCCTGCCAGCTATCTGCAGACGTTCGCATTTTCGGAGCAGCGCTGCCGGAGGCGCCCGGCACAGACCACCTAAGCTACGTTTGAAGTTTGAGGGGGCAAGACAAGCACGCAGCCCCAGTCTCTGTGCCTCTGTGCGAGCAGTGCCATGGGCAGATGAGGCTGAGCAACAGCTTTCCAGGCTAGCTCTTTCTACCTGCCAGCTATGTGCAGACGTTCGCATTTTCAGAGCAGGGCTGCCGGAGGCGCCCGGCACAGACCACCTAAGCTACGTTTGAAGTTTGAGGGGGCAAGACAAGCACGCAGCCCCAGTCTCTGTGCCTCTGTGCGAGCAGTGCCATGGGCAGATGAGGCTGAGCAACAGCTTTCCAGGCTAGCTCTTTCTGCCTGCCAGCTATCTGCAGACGTTCGCATTTTCGGAACAGGGCTGCCGGAGGCGCCCGGCACAGACCACCTAAGCTACGTTTGAAGTTTGAGGGGACAAGACAAGCAAGCAGCCCCAGTCTCTGTGCCTCTGTGCGAGCAGTGCCATGGGCAGATGAGGCTGAGCAACAGCTTTCCAGGCTAGCTCTTTCTGCCTGCCAGCTATCTGCAGACGTTCGCATTTTCGGAACAGGGCTGCCGGAGGCGCCCGGCACAGACCACCTAAGCTACGTTTGAAGTTTGAGGGGACAAGACAAGCAAGTAGCCCCAGTCTCTGTGCCTCTGTGCGAGCAGTGCCATGGGCAGATGAGGCTGAGCAACAGCTTTCCAGGCTAGCTCTTTCTGCCTGCCATCTATCTGCAGACGTTCGCATTTTCAGAGCAGCGCTGCCGGAAGCGCCCGGCACAGACCACCTAAGATACGTTTGAAGTTTGAGGGGGCAAGACAAGCAAGCAGCCCCAGTCTCTGTGCCTCTGTGCGAGCAGTGCCATGGGCAGATGAGGCTGAGCAACAGCTTTCCAGGCTAGCTCTTTCTCCCTTCCAGCTATCTGCAGACGTTCGCATTTTCGGAGCAACGCAGCCGGAGGCGCCCGGCACAGACCACCTAAGCTACGTTTGAAGTTTGAGGGGGCAAGACAAGCAAGCAGCCCCAGTCTCTGTGCCTCTGTGCGAGCAGTGCCATGGGCAGATGAGGCTGAGCAACAGCTTTCCAGGCTAGCTCTTTCTGCCTGCCAGCTATCTGCAGACGTTCGCATTTTCAGAGCAGCGCTGCCGGAGGCGCCCGGCACAGACCACCTAAGCTACGTTTGAAGTTTCAGGGGGCAAGACAAGCAAGCAGCCCCAGTCTCTGTGCCTCTGTGCGAGCAGTGCCATGGGCAGATGAGGCTGAGCAACAGCTTTCCAGGCTAGCTCTTTCTGCCTGCCAGCTATCTGCAGACGTTCGCATTTTCAGAGCAGCGCTGCCGGAGGCGCCTGGCACAGACCACCTAAGCTACGTTTGAAGTTTGAGGGGGCAAGACAAGCAAGCAGCCCCAGTCTCTGTGCCTCTGTGCGAGCAGTGCCATGGGCAGATGAGGCTGAGCAACAGCTTTCCAGGCTAGCTCTTTCTGCCTGCCAGCTATCTGCAGACGTTCGCATTTTCAGAGCAGCGCTGCCGAAGGTGCCCGGCACGGACCACCTAAGCTACGTTTGAAGTTTGAGGGGGCAAAACAAGCAAGCATCCCCAGTCTCTGTGCCTCTGTGCGAGCAGTGCCATGGGCAGATGAGGCTGAGCAACAGCTTTCCAGGCTAGCTCTTTCTGCCTGCCAGCTATCTGCAGACGTTCGCATTTTCAGAGCAGCGCTGCCGGAGGCGCCCGGCACAGACCACCTAAGCTACGTTTGAAGTTTGAGGGGGCAAGACAAGCAAGCAGCCCCAGTCTCTGTGCCTCTGTGCGAGCAGTGCCATGGGCAGATGAGGCTGAGCAACAGCTTTCCAGGCTAGGTCTTTCTGCCTGCCAGCTATCTGCAGACGTTCGCATTTTCAGAGCAGCCATGCCGAAGGTGCCCGGCACGGACCACCTAAGCTACGTTTGAAGTTTGAGGGGGCAAAACAAGCAAGCAGCCCCAGTCTCTGTGCCTCTGTGCGAGCAGTGCCATGGGCAGATGAGGCTGAGCAACAGCTTTCCAGGCTAGCTCTTTCTGCCTGCCAGCTATCTGCAGACGTTCGCATTTTCGGAGCAGCGCTGCCGGAGGCGCCCGGCACAGACCACCTAAGCTACGTTTGAAGTTTGAGGGGACAAGACAAGCAAGCAGCCCCAGTCTCTGTGCCTCTGTGCGAGCAGTGCCATGGGCAGATGAGGCTGAGCAACAGCTTTCCAGGCTAGCTCTTTCTGCCTGCCAGCTATCTGCAGACGTTCGCATTTTCAGAGCAGCGCTGCCGGAGGCGCCCGGCACAGACCACCTAAGCTACGTTTGAAGTTTGAGGGGGCAAGACAAGCACGCAGCCCCAGTCTCTGTGCCTCTGTGCGAGCAGTGCCATGGGCAGATGAGGCTGAGCAACAGCTTTCCAGGCTAGCTCTTTCTGCCTGCCAGCTATCTGCAGACGTTCGCATTTTCAGAGCAGCGCTGCCGGAGGCGCCCGGCACAGACCACCTAAGCTACGTTTGAAGTTTGAGGGGGCAAGACAAGCAAGCAGCCCCAGTCTCTGTGCCTCTGTGCGAGCAGTGCCACGGGCAGATGAGGCTGAGCAACAGCTTTCCAGGCTAGCTCTTTCTGCCTGCCATCTATCTGCAGACGTTCGCATTTTCAGAGCAGCGCTGCCGGAGGCGCCCGGCACGGACCACCTAAGCTACGTTTGAAGTTTGAGGGGGCAAAACAAGCAAGCAGCCCCAGTCTCTGTGCCTCTGTGCGAGCAGTGCCATGGGCAGATGAGGCTGAGCAACAGCTTTCCAGGCTAGCTCTTTCTGCCTGCCAGCTATCTGCAGACGTTCGCATTTTCGAAGCAGGGCTGCCGGAGGCGCCCGGCACAGACCACCTAAGCTACGTTTGAAGTTTGAGGGGGCAAGACAAGCAAGCAGCCCCAGTCTCTGTGCCTCTGTGCGAGCAGTGCCATGGGCAGATGAGGCTGAGCAACAGCTTTCCAGGCTAGCTCTTTCTGCCTGCCAGCTATCTGCAGACGTTCGCATTTTCAGAGCAGCGCTGCCGGAGGCGCCCGGCACAGACCACCTAAGCTACGTTTGAAGTTTGAGGGGACAAGACAAGCAAGCAGCCCCAGTCTCTGTGCCTCTGTGTGAGCAGTGCCATGGGCAGATGAGGCTGAGCAACAGCTTTCCAGGCTAGCTCTTTCTGCCTGCCAGCTATCTGCAGACGTTCGCATTTTCGGAGCAGCGCTGCCGGAGGCGCCCGGCACACACCACCTAAGCTACGTTTGAAGTTTGAGGGGGCAAGACAAGCACGCAGCCCCAGTCTCTGTGCCTCTGTGCGAGCAGTGCCATGGGCAGATGAGGCTGAGCAACAGCTTTCCAGGCTAGCTCTTTCTGCCTGCCATCTATCTGCAGACGTTCGCATTTTCAGAGCAGCGCTGCCGGAGGCGCCCGGCACAGACCACCTAAGCTACGTTTGAAGTTTGAGGGGACAAGACAAGCAAGCAGCCCCAGTCTCTGTGCCTCTGTGCGAGCAGTGCCATGGGCAGATGAGGCTGAGCAACAGCTTTCCAGGCTAGCTCTTTCTGCCTGCCAGCTATCTGCAGACGTTCGCATTTTCGGAGCAGCGCTGCCGGAGGCGCCCGGCACAGACCACCTAAGCTACGTTTGAAGTTTGAGGGGGCAAGACAAGCACGCAGCCCCAGTCTCTGTGCCTCTGTGCAAGCAGTGCCATGGGCAGATGAGGCTGAGCAACAGCTTTCCAGGCTAGCTCTTTCTACCTGCCAGCTATCTGCAGACGTTCGCATTTTCAGAGCAGGGCTGCCGGAGGCGCCCGGCACAGACCACCTAAGCTACGTTTGAAGTTTGAGGGGGCAAGACAAGCACGCAGCCCCAGTCTCTGTGCCTCTGTGCGAGCAGTGCCATGGGCAGATGAGGCTGAGCAACAGCTTTCCAGGCTAGCTCTTTCTGCCTGCCAGCTATCTGCAGACGTTCGCATTTTCGGAGCAGGGCTGCCGGAGGCGCCCGACACAGACCACCTAAGCTACGTTTGAAGTTTGAGGGGACAAGACAAGCAAGCAGCCCCAGTCTCTGTGCCTCTGTGCGAGCAGTGCCATGGGCAGATGAGGCTGAGCAACAGCTTTCCAGGCTAGCTCTTTCTGCCTGCCAGCTATCTGCAGACGTTCGCATTTTCAGAGCAGCGCTGCCGGAGGCGCCCGGCACAGACCACCTAAGCTACGTTTGAAGTTTGAGGGGGCAAGACAAGCACGCAGCCCCAGTCTCTGTGCCTCTGTGCGAGCAGTGCTATGGGCAGATGAGGCTGAGCAACAGCTTTCCAGGCTAGCTCTTTCTGCCTGCCAGCTATCTGCAGACGTTCGCATTTTCGGAGCAGGGCTGCCGGAGGCGCCCGGCACAGACCACCTAAGCTACGTTTGAAGTTTGAGGGGGCAAGACAAGCAAGCAGCCCCAGTCTCTGTGCCTCTGTGCGAGCAGTGCCATGGGCAGATGAGGCTGAGCAACAGCTTTCCAGGCTAGCTCTTTCTGCCTGCCAGCTATCTGCAGACGTTCGCATTTTCGGAGCAGGGCTGCCGGAGGCGCCCGGCACAGACCACCTAAGCTACGTTTGAAGTTTGAGGGGACAAGACAAGCAAGCAGCCCCAGTCTCTGTGCCTCTGTGCGAGCAGTGCCATGGGCAGATGAGGCTGAGCAACAGCTTTCCAGGCTAGCTCTTTCTGCCTGCCAGCTATCTGCAGACGTTCGCATTTTCAGAGCAGCGCTGCCGGAGGCGCCCGGCACAGACCACCTAAGCTACGTTTGAAGTTTGAGGTGGCAAAACAAGCAAGCAGCCCCAGTCTCTGTGCCTCTGTGCGAGCAGTGCCATGGGCAGATGAGGCTGAGCAACAGCTTTCCAGGCTAGCTCTTTCTGCCTGCCAGCTATCTTCAGACGTTCGCATTTTCGGAGCAGGGCTGCCGGAGGCGCCCGGCACAGACCACCTAAGCTACGTTTGAAGTTTGAGGGGACAAGACAAGCACGCAGCCCCAGTCTCTGTGCCTCTGTGCGAGCAGTGCCATGGGCAGATGAGGCTGAGCAACAGCTTTCCAGGCTAGCTCTTTCTGGCTGCCAGCTATCTGCAGACGTTCGCATTTTCAGAGCAGGGCTGCCGGAGGCGCCCGGCACAGACCACCTAAGCTACGTTTGAAGTTTCAGGGGGCAAGACAAGCACGCAGCCCCAGTCTCTGTGCCTCTGTGCGAGCAGTGCCATGGGCAGATGAGGCTGAGCAACAGCTTTCCAGGCTAGCTCTTTCTGCCTGCCATCTATCTGCAGACGTTCGCATTTTCAGAGCAGCGCTGCCGGAAGCGCCCGGCACAGACCACCTAAGCTACGTTTGAAGTTTGAGGGGGCAAGACAAGCAAGCAGCCCCAGTCTCTGTGCCTCTGTGCGAGCAGTGCCATGGGCAGATGAGGCTGAGCAACAGCTTTCCAGGCTAGCTCTTTCTGCCTTCCAGCTATCTGCAGACGTTCGCATTTTCGGAGCAACGCAGCCGGAGGCACCCGGCACAGACCACCTAAGCTACGTTTGAAGTTTGAGGGGGCAAGACAAGCAAGCAGCCCCAGTCTCTGTGCCTCTGTGCGAGCAGTGCCATGGGCAGATGAGGCTGAGCAACAGCTTTCCAGGCTAGCTCTTTCTGCCTGCCAGCTATCTGCAGACGTTCGCATTTTCGAAGCAGGGCTGCCGGAGGCGCCCGGCACAGA
Source organism: Opisthocomus hoazin (assembly GCF_030867145.1). NCBI lineage: Eukaryota > Metazoa > Chordata > Aves > Opisthocomiformes > Opisthocomidae > Opisthocomus > Opisthocomus hoazin. Next base: position 913,544 of record NW_027448788.1, read on the forward strand.
CCACCTAAGCTACGTTTGAAGTTTGAGGGGACAAGACAAGCACGCAGCCCCAGTCTCTGTGCCTCTGTGCGAGCAGTGCCATGGGCAGATGAGGCTGAGCAACAGCTTTCCAGGCTAGCTCTTTCTGGCTGCCAGCTATCTGCAGACGTTCGCATTTTCAGAGCAGCGCTGCCGGAGGCGCCCGGCACAGACCACCTAAGCTACGTTTGAAGTTTGAGGGGGCAAGACAAGCACGCAGCCCCAGTCTCTGTGCCTCTGTGCGAGCAGTGCCATGGGCAGATGAGGCTGAGCAACAGCTTTCCAGGCTAGCTCTTTCTGCCTGCCAGCTATCTGCAGACGTTCGCATTTTCGGAGCAGGGCTGCCGGAGGCGCCCGGCACAGACCACCTAAGCTACGTTTGAAGTTTGAGGGGACAAGACAAGCAAGCAGCCCCAGTCTCTGTGCCTCTGTGCGAGCAGTGCCATGGGCAGATGAGGCTGAGCAACAGCTTTCCAGGCTAGCTCTTTCTGCCTGCCAGCTATCTGCAGACGTTCGCATTTTCAGAGCAGCCATGCCGAAGGTGCCCGGCACGGACCACCTAAGCTACGTTTGAAGTTTGAGGGGGCAAAACAAGCAAGCAGCCCCAGTCTCTGTGCCTCTGTGCGAGCAGTGCCATGGGCAGATGAGGCTGAGCAACAGCTTTCCAGGCTAGCTCTTTCTGGCTGCCAGCTATCTGCAGACGTTCGCATTTTCAGAGCAGCGCTGCCGGAGGCGCCCGGCACAGACCACGTAAGCTACGTTTGAAGTTTGAGGGGGCAAGACAAGCAAGCAGCCCCAGTCTCTGTGCCTCTGTGCGAGCAGTGCCATGGGCAGATGAGGCTGAGCAACAGCTTTCCAGGCTAGCTCTTTCTGCCTGCCAGCTATCTGCAGACGTTCTCATTTTCGGAGCAGCGCTGCCGGAGGCGCCCGACACAGACCACCTAAGCTACGTTTGAAGTTTGAGGGGGCAAGACAAGCAAGCAGCCCCAGTCTCTGCCTCTGTGCGAGCAGTGCCACAGGCAGATGAGGCTGAGCAACAGCTTTCCAGGCTAGCTCTTTCTGCCTGCCAGCTATCTGCAGACGTTCGCATTTTCAGAGCAGCGCTGCCGAAGGCGCCCGGCACGGACCACCTAAGCTACGTTTGAAGTTTGAGGGGGCAAAACAAGCAAGCAGCCCCAGTCTCTGTGCCTCTGTGCGAGCAGTGCCATGGGCAGATGAGGCTGAGCAACAGCTTTCCAGGCTAGCTCTTTCTGGCTGCCAGCTATCTGCAGACGTTCGCATTTTCAGAGCAGCGCTGCCGGAGGCGCCCGGCACAGACCACCTAAGCTACGTTTGAAGTTTGAGGGGGCAAGACAAGCAAGTAGCCCCAGTCTCTGTGCCTCTGTGCGAGCAGTGCCATGGGCAGATGAGGCTGAGCAACAGCTTTCCAGGCTAGCTCTTTCTGCCTGCCAGCTATCTGCAGACGTTCGCATTTTCGGAGCAGCGCTGCCGGAGGCGCCCGGCACAGACCACCTAAGCTACGTTTGAAGTTTGAGGGGGCAAGACAAGCAAGCAGCCCCAGTCTCTGCCTCTGTGCGAGCAGTGCCACGGGCAGATGAGGCTGAGCAACAGCTTTCCAGGCTAGCTCTTTCTGCCTGCCAGCTATCTGCAGACGTTCGCATTTTCAGAGCAGCGCTGCCGAAGGCGCCCGGCACGGACCACCTAAGCTACGTTTGAAGTTTGAGGGGGCAAAACAAGCAAGCAGCCCCAGTCTCTGTGCCTCTGTGCGAGCAGTGCCATGGGCAGATGAGGCTGAGCAACAGCTTTCCAGGCTAGCTCTTTCTGCCTGCCAGCTATCTGCAGACGTTCGCATTTTCGAAGCAGGGCTGCCGGAGGCGCCCGGCACAGACCACCTAAGCTACGTTTGAAGTTTGAGGGGGCAAGACAAGCAAGCAGCCCCAGTCTCTGTGCCTCTGTGCGAGCAGTGCCATGGGCAGATGAGGCTGAGCAACAGCTTTCCAGGCTAGCTCTTTCTGCCTGCCAGCTATCTGCAGACGTTCGCATTTTCAGAGCAGGGCTGCCGGAGGCGCCCGGCACAGACCACCTAAGCTACGTTTGAAGTTTGAGGGGACAAGACAAGCACGCAGCCCCAGTCTCTGTGCCTCTGTGCGAGCAGTGCCATGGGCAGATGAGGCTGAGCAACAGCTTTCCAGGCTAGCTCTTTCTGGCTGCCAGCTATCTGCAGACGTTCGCATTTTCAGAGCAGGGCTGCCGGAGGCGCCCGGCACAGACCACCTAAGCTACGTTTGAAGTTTGAGGGGGTAAGAGAAGCACGCAGCCCCAGTCTCTGTGCCTCTGTGCGAGCAGTGCCATGGGCAGATGAGGCTGAGCAACAGCTTTCCAGGCTAGCTCTTTCTGCCTGCCAGCTATCTGCAGACGTTCGCATTTTCGGAGCAGCGCTGCCGGAGGCGCCCGGCACAGACCACCTAAGCTACGTTTGAAGTTTGAGGGGGCAAGACAAGCACGCAGCCCCAGTCTCTGTGCCTCTGTGCGAGCAGTGCCATGGGCAGATGAGGCTGAGCAACAGCTTTCCAGGCTAGCTCTTTCTGCCTGCCAGCTATCTGCAGACGTTCGCATTTTCAGAGCATCGCTGCCGGAGGCGCCCGGCACAGACCACCTAAGCTACGTTTGAAGTTTCAGGGGGCAAGACAAGCACGCAGCCCCAGTCTCTGTGCCTCTGTGCGAGCAGTGCCATGGGCAGATGAGGCTGAGCAACAGCTTTCCAGGCTAGCTCTTTCTGCCTGCCAGCTATCTGCAGACGTTCGCATTTTCGGAGCAGCGCTGCCGAAGGCGCCCGGCACGGACCACCTAAGCTACGTTTGAAGTTTGAGGTGGCAAAACAAGCAAGCAGCCCCAGTCTCTGTGCCTCTGTGCGAGCAGTGCCATGGGCAGATGAGGCTGAGCAACAGCTTTCCAGGCTAGCTCTTTCTGCCTGCCAGCTATCTGCAGACGTTCGCATTTTCGGAGCAGCGCTGCCGGAGGCGCCCGGCACAGACCACCTAAGCTACGTTTGAAGTTTGAGGGAGCAAGACAAGCACGCAGCCCCAGTCTCTGTGCCTCTGTGCGAGCAGTGCCATGGGCAGATGAGGCTGAGCAACAGCTTTCCAGGCTAGCTCTTTCTGCCTGCCAGCTATCTGCAGACGTTCGCATTTTCAGAGCAGCGCTGCCGGAGGCGCCCGGCACAGACCACCTAAGATACGTTTGAAGTTTCAGGGGGCAAGACAAGCAAGCAGCCCCAGTCTCTGTGCCTCTGTGCGAGCAGTGCCATGGGCAGATGAGGCTGAGCAACAGCTTTCCAGGCTAGCTCTTTCTGCCTGCCAGCTATCTGCAGACGTTCGCATTTTCAGAGCAGCGCTGCCGGAGGCGCCCGGCACAGACCACCTAAGCTACGTTTGAAGTTTGAGGGGGCAAGACAAGCAAGCAGCCCCAGTCTCTGTGCCTCTGTGCGAGCAGTGCCATGGGCAGATGAGGCTGAGCAACAGCTTTCCAGGCTAGGTCTTTCTGCCTGCCAGCTATCTGCAGACGTTCGCATTTTCAGAGCAGCCATGCCGAAGGTGCCCGGCACGGACCACCTAAGCTACGTTTGAAGTTTGAGGGGGCAAAACAAGCAAGCAGCCCCAGTCTCTGTGCCTCTGTGCGAGCAGTGCCATGGGCAGATGAGGCTGAGCAACAGCTTTCCAGGCTAGCTCTTTCTGGCTGCCAGCTATCTGCAGACGTTCGCATTTTCGGAGCAGCGCTGCCGGAGGCGCCCGGCACAGACCACCTAAGCTACGTTTGAAGTTTCAGGGGGCAAGACAAGCAAGCAGCCCCAGTCTCTGCCTCTGTGCGAGCAGTGCCACGGGCAGATGAGGCTGAGCAACAGCTTTCCAGGCTAGCTCTTTCTGCCTGCCAGCTATCTGCAGACGTTCGCATTTTCAGAGCAGCGCTGCCGAAGGCGCCCGGCACGGACCACCTAAGCTACGTTTGAAGTTTGAGGGGGCAAAACAAGCAAGCAGCCCCAGTCTCTGTGCCTCTGTGCGAGCAGTGCCATGGGCAGATGAGGCTGAGCAACAGCTTTCCAGGCTAGCTCTTTCTGCCTGCCAGCTATCTGCAGACGTTCGCATTTTCGAAGCAGGGCTGCCGGAGGCGCCCGGCACAGACCACCTAAGCTACGTTTGAAGTTTCAGGGGGCAAGACAAGCAAGCAGCCCCAGTCTCTGTGCCTCTGTGCGAGCAGTGCCATGGGCAGATGAGGCTGAGCAACAGCTTTCCAGGCTAGCTCTTTCTGCCTGCCAGCTATCTGCAGACGTTCGCATTTTCGGAGCAGCGCTGCCGGAGGCGCCCGGCACAGACCACCTAAGCTACGTTTGAAGTTTGAGGGGGCAAGACAAGCACACAGCCCCAGTCTCTGTGCCTCTGTGCGAGCAGTGCCATGGGCAGATGAGGCTGAGCAACAGCTTTCCAGGCTAGCTCTTTCTGCCTGCCATCTATCTGCAGACGTTCGCATTTTCGGAGCAGCGCTGCCGGAGGCGCCCGGCACAGACCACCTAAGCTACGTTTGAAGTTTGAGGGGGCAAGACAAGCAAGCAGCCCCAGTCTCTGTGCCTCTGTGCGAGCAGTGCCATGGGCAGATGAGGCTGAGCAACAGCTTTCCAGGCTAGCTCTTTCTGCCTGCCAGCTATCTGCAGACGTTCGCATTTTCAGAACAGCGCTGCCGAAGGCGCCCGGCACGGACCACCTAAGCTACGTTTGAAGTTTGAGGTGGAAAAACAAGCACGCAGCCCCAGTCTCTGTGCCTCTGTGCGAGCAGTGCCATGGGCAGATGAGGCTGAGCAACAGCTTTCCAGGCTAGCTCTTTCTGCCTGCCAGCTATCTGCAGACGTTCGCATTTTCGGAGCCGCGCTTCCGGACGCGCCCGGCACAGACCACCTAAGCTACGTTTGAAGTTTGAGGGGGCAAGACAAGCAAGCAGCCCCAGTCTCTGTGCCTCTGTGCGAGCAGTGCCATGGGCAGATGAGGCTGAGCAACAGCTTTCCAGGCTAGCTCTTTCTGCCTGCCAGCTATCTGCAGACGTTCGCATTTTCAGAGCAGCGCTGCCGGAGGCGCCCGGCACAGACCACCTAAGCTACGTTTGAAGTTTGAGGGGGCAAGACAAGCAAGCAGCCCCAGTCTCTGTGCCTCTGTGCGAGCAGTGCCATGGGCAGATGAGGCTGAGCAACAGCTTTCCAGGCTAGCTCTTTCTGCCTGCCAGCTATCTGCAGACGTTCGCATTTTCGGAGCAGGGCTGCCGGAGGCGCCCGGCACAGACCACCTAAGCTACGTTTGAAGTTTGAGGGGACAAGACAAGCAAGCAGCCCCAGTCTCTGTGCCTCTGTGCGAGCAGTGCCATGGGCAGAGGAGGCTGAGCAACAGCTTTCCAGGCTAGCTCTTTCTGCCTGCCAGCTATCTGCAGACGTTCGCATTTTCAGAGCAGCGCTGCCGGAGGCGCCCGGCACAGACCACCTAAGCTACGTTTGAAGTTTGAGGTGGCAAAACAAGCAAGCAGCCCCAGTCTCTGTGCCTCTGTGCGAGCAGTGCCATGGGCAGATGAGGCTGAGCAACAGCTTTCCAGGCTAGCTCTTTCTGCCTGCCAGCTATCTGCAGACGTTCGCATTTTCAGAGCAGGGCTGCCGGAGGCGCACGGCACAGACCACCTAAGCTACGTTTGAAGTTTGAGGGGACAAGACAAGCACGCAGCCCCAGTCTCTGTGCCTCTGTGCGAGCAGTGCCATGGGCAGATGAGGCTGAGCAACAGCTTTCCAGGCTAGCTCTTTCTGGCTGCCAGCTATCTGCAGACGTTCGCATTTTCAGAGCAGGGCTGCCGGAGGCGCCCGGCACAGACCACCTAAGCTACGTTTGAAGTTTGAGGGGGTAAGAGAAGCACGCAGCCCCAGTCTCTGTGCCTCTGTGCGAGCAGTGCCATGGGCAGATGAGGCTGAGCAACAGCTTTCCAGGCTAGCTCTTTCTGCCTGCCAGCTATCTGCAGACGTTCGCATTTTCGGAGCAGCGCTGCCGGAGGCGCCCGGCACAGACCACCTAAGCTACGTTTGAAGTTTGAGGGGGCAAGACAAGCACGCAGCCCCAGTCTCTGTGCCTCTGTGCGAGCAGTGCCATGGGCAGATGAGGCTGAGCAACAGCTTTCCAGGCTAGCTCTTTCTGCCTGCCATCTATCTGCAGACGTTCGCATTTTCAGAGCATCGCTGCCGGAGGCGCCCGGCACAGACCACCTAAGCTACGTTTGAAGTTTCAGGGGGCAAGACAAGCACGCAGCCCCAGTCTCTGTGCCTCTGTGCGAGCAGTGCCATGGGCAGATGAGGCTGAGCAACAGCTTTCCAGGCTAGCTCTTTCTGCCTGCCAGCTATCTGCAGACGTTCGCATTTTCGGAGCAGCGCTGCCGAAGGCGCCCGGCACGGACCACCTAAGCTACGTTTGAAGTTTGAGGTGGCAAAACAAGCAAGCAGCCCCAGTCTCTGTGCCTCTGTGCGAGCAGTGCCATGGGCAGATGAGGCTGAGCAACAGCTTTCCAGGCTAGCTCTTTCTGCCTGCCAGCTATCTGCAGACGTTCGCATTTTCGGAGCAGCGCTGCCGGAGGCGCCCGGCACAGACCACCTAAGCTACGTTTGAAGTTTGAGGGAGCAAGACAAGCACGCAGCCCCAGTCTCTGTGCCTCTGTGCGAGCAGTGCCATGGGCAGATGAGGCTGAGCAACAGCTTTCCAGGCTAGCTCTTTCTGCCTGCCAGCTATCTGCAGACGTTCGCATTTTCAGAGCAGCGCTGCCGGAGGCGCCCGGCACAGACCACCTAAGCTACGTTTGAAGTTTCAGGGGGCAAGACAAGCAAGCAGCCCCAGTCTCTGTGCCTCTGTGCGAGCAGTGCCATGGGCAGATGAGGCTGAGCAACAGCTTTCCAGGCTAGCTCTTTCTGCCTGCCATCTATCTGCAGACATTCGCATTTTCGGAGCAGCGCTGCCGGAGGCGCCCGGCACAGACCACCTAAGCTACGTTTGAAGTTTGAGGGGGCAAGACAAGCACGCAGCCCCAGTCTCTGTGCCTCTGTGCGAGCAGTGCCATGGGCAGATGAGGCTGAGCAACAGCTTTCCAGGCTAGCTCTTTCTGCCTGCCAGCTATCTGCAGACGTTCGCATTTTCAGGGCAGCGCTGCCGGAGGCGCCCGGCACAGACCACCTAAGCTACGTTTGAAGTTTGAGGGGGCAAGGCAAGCAAGCAGCCCCAGTCTCTGTGCCTCTGTGCGAGCAGTGCCATGGGCAGATGAGGCTGAGCAACAGCTTTCCAGGCTAGCTCTTTCTGCCTGCCAGCTATCTGCAGACGTTCGCATTTTCAGAGCAGCGCTGCCGAAGGCGCCCGGCACAGACCACCTAAGCTACGTTTGAAGTTTGAGGGGGCAAGACAAGCACGCAGCCCCAGTCTCTGTGCCTCTGTGCGAGCAGTGCCATGGGCAGATGAGGCTGAGCAACAGCTTTCCAGGCTAGCTCTTTCTGCCTGCCAGCTATCTGCAGACGTTCGCATTTTCGGAGCAGGGCTGCCGGAGGCGCCCGGCACAGACCACCTAAGCTACGTTTGAAGTTTGAGGGGACAAGACAAGCAAGCAGCCTCAGTCTCTGTGCCTCTGTGCGAGCAGTGCCATGGGCAGATGAGGCTGAGCAACAGCTTTCCAGGCTAGCTCTTTCTGCCTGCCAGCTATCTGCAGACGTTCGCATTTTCAGAGCAGCGCTGCCGGAGGCGCCCGGCACAGACCACCTAAGCTACGTTTGAAGTTTGAGGTGGCAAAACAAGCAAGCAGCCCCAGTCTCTGTGCCTCTGTGCGAGCAGTGCCATGGGCAGATGAGGCTGAGCAACAGCTTTCCAGGCTAGCTCTTTCTGCCTGCCAGCTATCTGCAGACGTTCGCATTTTCGGAGCAGGGCTGCCGGAGGCGCCCGGCACAGACCACCTAAGCTACGTTTGAAGTTTGAGGGGGCAAGACAAGCACGCAGCCCCAGTCTCTGTGCCTCTGTGCGAGCAGTGCCATGGGCAGATGAGGCTGAGCAACAGCTTTCCAGGCTAGCTCTTTCTGGCTGCCAGCTATCTGCAGACGTTCGCATTTTCAGAGCAGCGCTGCCGGAGGCGCCCGGCACAGACCACCTAAGCTACGTTTGAAGTTTGAGGGGGTAAGAGAAGCACGCAGCCCCAGTCTCTGTGCCTCTGTGCGAGCAGTGCCATGGGCAGATGAGGCTGAGCAACAGCTTTCCAGGCTAGCTCTTTCTGCCTGCCAGCTATCTGCAGACGTTCGCATTTTCAGAGTAGCGCTGCCGGAGGCGCCCGGCACAGACCACCTAAGCTACGTTTGAAGTTTGAGGGGGCAAGACAAGCACGCAGCCCCAGTCTCTGTGCCTCTGTGCGAGCAGTGCCATGGGCAGATGAGGCTGAGCAACAGCTTTCCAGGCTAGCTCTTTCTGCCTGCCAGCTATCTGCAGACGTTCGCATTTTCGGAGCAGCGCTGCCTGAGGCGCCCGGCACAGACCACCTAAGCTACGTTTGAAGTTTGAGGGGGCAAGACAAGCACGCAGCCCCAGTCTCTGTGCCTCTGTGCGAGCAGTGCCATGGGCAGATGAGGCTGAGCAACAGCTTTCCAGGCTAGCTCTTTCTGCCTGCCATCTATCTGCAGACGTTCGCATTTTCAGAGCAGCGCTGCCGGAGGCGCCCGGCACAGACCACCTAAGCTACGTTTGAAGTTTCAGGGGGCAAGACAAGCAAGCAGCCCCAGTCTCTGTGCCTCTGTGCGAGCAGTGCCATGGGCAGATGAGGCTGAGCAACAGCTTTCCAGGCTAGCTCTTTCTGCCTGCCAGCTATCTGCAGACGTTCGCATTTTCAGAGCAGCGCTGCCGAAGGCGCCCGGCACGGACCACCTAAGCTACGTTTGAAGTTTGAGGTGGAAAAACAAGCAAGCAGCCCCAGTCTCTGTGCCTCTGTGCGAGCAGTGCCATGGGCAGATGAGGCTGAGCAACAGCTTTCCAGGCTAGCTCTTTCTGCCTGCCAGCTATCTGCAGACGTTCGCATTTTCGGAGCAGGGCTGCCGGAGGCGCCCGGCACAGACCACCTAAGCTACGTTTGAAGTTTGAGGGGGCAAGACAAGCACGCAGCCCCAGTCTCTGTGCCTCTGTGCGAGCAGTGCCATGGGCAGATGAGGCTGAGCAACAGCTTTCCAGGCTAGCTCTTTCTGCCTGCCAGCTATCTGCAGACGTTCGCATTTTCAGAGCAGCGCTGCCGGAGGCGCCCGGCACAGACCACCTAAGCTACGTTTGAAGTTTGAGGGGGCAAGACAAGCAAGCAGCCCCAGTCTCTGTGCCTCTGTGCGAGCAGTGCCATGGGCAGATGAGGCTGAGCAACAGCTTTCCAGGCTAGCTCTTTCTGCCTGCCAGCTATCTGCAGACGTTCGCATTTTCGGAGCAGCGCTGCCGGAGGCGCCCGGCACAGACCACCTAAGCTACGTTTGAAGTTTGAGGGGGCAAGACAAGCACGCAGCCCCAGTCTCTGTGCCTCTGTGCGAGCAGTGCCATGGGCAGATGAGGCTGAGCAACAGCTTTCCAGGCTAGCTCTTTCTGCCTGCCAGCTATCTGCAGACGTTCGCATTTTCAGAGCAGCGCTGCCGGAGGCGCCCGGCACAGACCACCTAAGCTACGTTTGAAGTTTCAGGGGGCAAGACAAGCACGCAGCCCCAGTCTCTGTGCCTCTGTGCGAGCAGTGCCATGGGCAGATGAGGCTGAGCAACAGCTTTCCAGGCTAGCTCTTTTTGCCTGCCAGCTATCTGCAGACGTTCGCATTTTCGGAGCAGCGCTGCCGAAGGCGCCCGGCACGGACCACCTAAGCTACGTTTGAAGTTTGAGGGGGCAAGACAAGCACGCAGCCCCAGTCTCTGTGCCTCTGTGCGAGCAGTGCCATGGGCAGATGAGGCTGAGCAACAGCTTTCCAGGCTAGCTCTTTCTGCCTGCCAGCTATCTGCAGACGTTCGCATTTTCGGAGCAGCGCTGCCGAAGGCGCCCGGCACGGACCACCTAAGCTACGTTTGAAGTTTGAGGTGGCAAAACAAGCAAGCAGCCCCAGTCTCTGTGCCTCTGTGCGAGCAGTGCCATGGGCAGATGAGGCTGAGCAACAGCTTTCCAGGCTAGCTGTTTCTGCCTGCCAGCTATCTGCAGACGTTCGCATTTTCGGAGCAGCGCTGCCGGAGGCGCCCGGCACAGACCACTTAAGCTACGTTTGAAGTTTGAGGGGGCAAGACAAGCAAGCAGCCCCAGTCTCTGTGCCTCTGTGCGAGCAGTGCCATGGGCAGATGAGGCTGAGCAACAGCTTTCCAGGCTAGCTCTTTCTGCCTGCCAGCTATCTGCAGACGTTCGCATTTTCGGAGCAGCGCTGCCGGAGGCGCCCGGCACAGACCACCTAAGCTACGTTTGAAGTTTGAGGGGGCAAGACAAGCACGCAGCCCCAGTCTCTGTGCCTCTGTGCGAGCAGTGCCATGGGCAGATGAGGCTGAGCAACAGCTTTCCAGGCTAGCTCTTTCTGCCTGCCGTCTATCTGCAGACGTTCGCATTTTCAGAGCAGCGCTGCCGGAGGCGCCCGGCACAGACCACCTAAGCTACGTTTGAAGTTTCAGGGGGCAAGACAAGCAAGCAGCCCCAGTCTCTGTGCCTCTGTGCGAGCAGTGCCATGGGCAGATGAGGCTGAGCAACAGCTTTCCAGGCTAGCTCTTTCTGCCTGCCAGCTATCTGCAGACGTTCGCATTTTCGGAGCAGCGCTGCCGAAGGCGCCCGGCACGGACCACCTAAGCTACGTTTGAAGTTTGAGGTGGCAAAACAAGCAAGCAGCCCCAGTCTCTGTGCCTCTGTGCGAGCAGTGCCATGGGCAGATGAGGCTGAGCAACAGCTTTCCAGGCTAGCTCTTTCTGCCTGCCAGCTATCTGCAGACGTTCGCATTTTCAGAGCAGCGCTGCCGGAGGCGCCCGGCACAGACCACCTAAGCTACGTTTGAAGTTTGAGGGAGCAAGACAAGCACGCAGCCCCAGTCTCTGTGCCTCTGTGCGAGCAGTGCCATGGGCAGATGAGGCTGAGCAACAGCTTTCCAGGCTAGCTCTTTCTGCCTGCCAGCTATCTGCAGACGTTCGCATTTTCGGAGCAGGGCTGCCGGAGGCGCCCGGCACGGACCACCTAAGCTACGTTTGAAGTTTGAGGGGGCAAGACAAGCACGCAGCCCCAGTCTCTGTGCCTCTGTGCGAGCAGTGCCATGGGCAGATGAGGCTGAGCAACAGCTTTCCAGGCTAGCTCTTTCTGCCTGCCAGCTATCTGCAGACGTTCGCATTTTCAGAGCAGCGCTGCCGGAGGCGCCCGGCACAGACCACCTAAGCTACGTTTGAAGTTTGAGGTGGCAAGACAAGCAAGCAGCCCCAGTCTCTGTGCCTCTGTGCGAGCAGCGCCATGGGCAGATGAGGCTGAGCAACAGCTTTCCAGGCTAGCTCTTTCTGCCTGCCAGCTATCTGCAGACGTTCGCATTTTTGGAGCAGGGCTGCCGGAGGCGCCCGGCACAGACCACCTAAGCTACGTTTGAAGTTTGAGGGGGCAAGACAAGCACGCAGCCCCAGTCTCTGTGCCTCTGTGCGACCAGTGCCATGGGCAGATGAGGCTGAGCAACAGCTTTCCAGGCTAGCTCTTTCTGCCTGCCAGCTATCTGCAGACGTTCGCATTTTCAGAGCAGCGCTGCCGGAGGCGCCCGGCACAGACCACCTAAGCTACGTTTGAAGTTTGAGGGGGCAAGACAAGCACGCAGCCCCAGTCTCTGTGCCTCTGTGCGAGCAGTGCCATGGGCAGATGAGGCTGAGCAACAGCTTTCCAGGCTAGCTCTTTCTGCCTGCCAGCTATCTGCAGACGTTCGCATTTTCGGAGCAGGGCTGCCGGAGGCGCCCGGCACAGACCACCTAAGCTACGTTTGAAGTTTGAGGGGACAAGACAAGCAAGCAGCCCCAGTCTCTGTGCCTCTGTGCGAGCAGTGCCATGGGCAGATGAGGCTGAGCAACAGCTTTCCAGGCTAGCTCTTTCTGCCTGCCAGCTATCTGCAGACGTTCGCATTTTCAGAGCAGCGCTGCCGGAGGTGCCCGGTACAGACCACCTAAGCCACGTTTGAAGTTTGAGGGGGCAAGACAAGCACGCAGCCCCAGTCTCTGTGCCTCTGTGCGAGCAGTGCCATGGGCAGATGAGGCTGAGCAACAGCTTTCCAGGCTAGCTCTTTCTGCCTGCCAGCTATCTGCAGACGTTCGCATTTTCGGAGCAGCGCTGCCGGAGGCGCCCGGCACAGACCACCTAAGCTACGTTTGAAGTTTGAGGGGGCAAGACAAGCACGCAGCCCCAGTCTCTGTGCCTCTGTGCGAGCAGTGCCATGGGCAGATGAGGCTGAGCAACAGCTTTCCAGGCTAGCTCTTTCTGCCTGCCAGCTATCTGCAGACGTTCGCATTTTCAGAGCAGGGCTGCCGGAGGCGCCCGGCACAGACCACCTAAGCTACGTTTGAAGTTTGAGGGGGCAAGACAAGCACGCAGCCCCAGTCTCTGTGCCTCTGTGCGAGCAGTGCCATGGGCAGATGAGGCTGAGCAACAGCTTTCCAGGCTAGCTCTTTCTGCCTGCCAGCTATCTGCAGACGTTCGCATTTTCAGAGCAGCGCTGCCGGAGGCGCCCGGCACAGACCACCTAAGCTACGTTTGAAGTTTGAGGGGGCAAGACAAGCACGCAGCCCCAGTCTCTGTGCCTCTGTGCGAGCAGTGCCATGGGCAGATGAGGCTGAGCAACAGCTTTCCAGGCTAGCTCTTTCTGCCTGCCAGCTATCTGCAGACGTTCGCATTTTCGGAGCAGGGCTGCCGGAGGCACCCGGCACAGACCACCTAAGCTACGTTTGAAGTTTGAGGGGGCAAGACAAGCACGCAGCCCCAGTCTCTGTGCCTCTGTGCGAGCAGTGCCATGGGCAGATGAGGCTGAGCAACAGCTTTCCAGGCTAGCTCTTTCTGCCTGCCAGCTATCTGCAGACGTTCGCATTTTCAGAGCAGCGCTGCCGGAGGCGCCCGGCACAGACCACCTAAGCTACGTTTGAAGTTTGAGGGGGCAAGACAAGCACGCAGCCCCAGTCTCTGTGCCTCTGTGCGAGCAGTGCCATGGGCAGATGAGGCTGAGCAACAGCTTTCCAGGCTAGCTCTTTCTGCCTGCCAGCTATCTGCAGACGTTCGCATTTTCGGAGCAGGGCTGCTGGAGGCGCCCGGCACAGACCACCTAAGCTACGTTTGAAGTTTGAGGGGACAAGACAAGCGCGCAGCCCCAGTCTCTGTGCCTCTGTGCGAGCAGTGCCATGGGCAGATGAGGCTGAGCAACAGCTTTCCAGGCTAGCTCTTTCTGGCTGCCAGCTATCTGCAGACGTTCGCATTTTCAGAGCAGCGCTGCCGGAGGCGCCCGGCACAGACCACCTAAGCTACGTTTGAAGTTTGAGGGGGCAAGACAAGCACGCAGCCCCAGTCTCTGTGCCTCTGTGCGAGCAGTGCCATGGGCAGATGAGGCTGAGCAACAGCTTTCCAGGCTAGCTCTTTCTGGCTGTCAGCTATCTGCAGACGTTCGCATTTTCAGAGCAGCGCTGCCGGAGGCGCCCGGCACAGACCACCTAAGCTACGTTTGAAGTTTGAGGGGGCAAGACAAGCACGCAGCCCCAGTCTCTGTGCCTCTGTGCGAGCAGTGCCATGGGCAGATGAGGCTGAGCAACAGCTTTCCAGGCTAGCTCTTTCTGCCTGCCAGCTATCTGCAGACGTTCGCATTTTCGGAGCAGCGCTGCCGAAGGCGCCCGGCACGGACCACCTAAGCTACGTTTGAAGTTTGAGGTGGCAAAACAAGCAAGCAGCCCCAGTCTCTGTGCCTCTGTGCGAGCAGTGCCATGGGCAGATGAGGCTGAGCAACAGCTTTCCAGGCTAGCTCTTTCTGCCTGCCAGCTATCTGCAGACGTTCGCATTTTCGGAGCAGCGCTGCCGGAGGCGCCCGGCACAGACCACCTAAGCTACGTTTGAAGTTTGAGGGGGCAAGACAAGCAAGCAGCCCCAGTCTCTGTGCCTCTGTGCGAGCAGTGCCATGGGCAGATGAGGCTGAGCAACAGCTTTCCAGGCTAGCTCTTTCTGCCTGCCAGCTATCTGCAGACGTTCGCATTTTCGGAGCAGCGTTGCCGGAGGCGCCCGGCACAGACCACCTAAGCTACGTTTGAAGTTTGAGGGGGCAAGACAAGCACGCAGCCCCAGTCTCTGTGCCTCTGTGCGAGCAGTGCCATGGGCAGATGAGGCTGAGCAACAGCTTTCCAGGCTAGCTCTTTCTGCCTGCCGTCTATCTGCAGACGTTCGCATTTTCAGAGCAGCGCTGCCGGAGGCGCCCGGCACAGACCACCTAAGCTACGTTTGAAGTTTGAGGTGGCAAAACAAGCACGCAGCCCCAGTCTCTGTGCCTCTGTGCGAGCAGTGCCATGGGCAGATGAGGCTGAGCAACAGCTTTCCAGGCTAGCTCTTTCTGCCTGCCAGCTATCTGCAGACGTTCGCATTTTCGGAGCAGGGCTGCCGGAGGCGCCCGGCACAGACCACCTAAGCTACGTTTGAAGTTTGAGGGGACAAGACAAGCGCGCAGCCCCAGTCTCTGTGCCTCTGTGCGAGCAGTGCCATGGGCAGATGAGGCTGAGCAACAGCTTTCCAGGCTAGCTCTTTCTGGCTGCCAGCTATCTGCAGACGTTCGCATTTTCAGAGCAGCGCTGCCGGAGGCGCCCGGCACAGACCACCTAAGCTACGTTTGAAGTTTGAGGGGGCAAGACAAGCACGCAGCCCCAGTCTCTGTGCCTCTGTGCGAGCAGTGCCATGGGCAGATGAGGCTGAGCAACAGCTTTCCAGGCTAGCTCTTTCTGCCTGCCAGCTATCTGCAGACGTTCGCATTTTCAGAGCAGCGCTGCCGGAGGCGCCCGGCACAGACCACCTAAGCTACGTTTGAAGTTTGAGGGGGCAAGACAAGCACGCAGCCCCAGTCTCTGTGCCTCTGTGCGAGCAGTGCCATGGGCAGATGAGGCTGAGGAACAGCTTTCCAGGCTAGCTCTTTCTGCCTGCCAGCTATCTGCAGATGTTCGCATTTTCAGAGCAGCGCTGCCGGAGGCGCCCGGCACAGACCACCTAAGCTACGTTTGAAGTTTGAGGGGGCAAGACAAGCACGCAGCCCCAGTCTCTGTGCCTCTGTGCGAGCAGTGCCATGGGCAGATGAGGCTGAGCAACAGCTTTCCAGGCTAGCTCTTTCTGCCTGCCAGCTATCTGCAGACGTTCGCATTTTCAGAGCAGCACTGCCGGAGGCGCCCGGCACAGACCACCTAAGCTACGTTTGAAGTTTCAGGGGGCAAGACAAGCAAGCAGCCCCAGTCTCTGTGCCTCTGTGCGAGCAGTGCCATGGGCAGATGAGGCTGAGCAACAGCTTTCCAGGCTAGCTCTTTCTGCCTGCCAGCTATCTGCAGACGTTCGCATTTTCAGAGCAGCGCTGCCGAAGGCGCCCGGCACGGACCACCTAAGCTACGTTTGAAGTTTGAGTTGGCAAAACAAGCAAGCAGCCCCAGTCTCTGTGCCTCTGTGCGAGCAGTGCCATGGGCAGATGAGGCTGAGCAACAGCTTTCCAGGGTAGCTCTTTCTGCCTGCCAGCTATCTGCAGACATTCGCATTTTCGGAGCAGCGCTGCCGGAGGCGCCCGGCACAGACCACCTAAGCTACGTTTGAAGTTTGAGGGGGCAAGACAAGCACGCAGCCCCAGTCTCTGTGCCTCTGTGCGAGCAGTGCCATGGGCAAATGAGGCTGAGCAACAGCTTTCCAGGCTAGCTCTTTCTGCCTGCCAGCTATCTGCAGACGTTCGCATTTTCAGAGCAGCGCTGCCGGAGGCGCCCGGCACAGACCACCTAAGCTACGTTTGAAGTTTCAGGGGGCAAGACAAGCAAGCAGCCCCAGTCTCTGTGCCTCTGTGCGAGCAGTGCCATGGGCAGATGAGGCTGAGCAACAGCTTTCCAGGCTA
Source organism: Opisthocomus hoazin (assembly GCF_030867145.1). Classification (NCBI taxonomy): domain Eukaryota; kingdom Metazoa; phylum Chordata; class Aves; order Opisthocomiformes; family Opisthocomidae; genus Opisthocomus; species Opisthocomus hoazin. The sequence goes on from NW_027448788.1 coordinate 929,699, forward strand.
GCTCTTTCTGCCTGCCATCTATCTGCAGACGTTCGCATTTTCAGAGCAGCGCTGCCGGAGGCGCAAGGCACAGACCACCTAAGCTATGTTTGAAGTTTCAGGGGGCAAGACAAGCAAGCAGCCCCAGTCTCTGTGCCTCTGTGCGAGCAGTGCCATGGGCAGATGAGGCTGAGCAACAGCTTTCCAGGCTAGCTCTTTCTGCCTGCCATCTATCTGCAGACGTTCGCATTTTCAGAGCAGGGCTGCCGGAGGCGCCCGGCACAGACCACCTAAGCTACGTTTGAAGTTTGAGGGGACAAGACAAGCAAGCAGCCCCAGTCTCTGTGCCTCTGTGCGAGCAGTGCCATGGGCAGATGAGGCTGAGCAACAGCTTTCCAGGCTAGCTCTTTCTGCCTGCCAGCTATCTGCAGACGTTCGCATTTTCGGAGCAGGGCTGCCGGAGGCGCCCGGCACAGACCACCTAAGCTACGTTTGAAGTTTGAGGGGGCAAGACAAGCACGCAGCCCCAGTCTCTGTGCCTCTGTGCGAGCAGTGCCATGGGCAGATGAGGCTGAGCAACAGCTTTCCAGGCTAGCTCTTTCTGCCTGCCAGCTATCTGCAGACGTTCGCATTTTCAGAGCAGGGCTGCCGGAGGCGCCTGGCACAGACCACCTAAGCTACGTTTGAAGTTTGAGGGGACAAGACAAGCACGCAGCCCCAGTCTCTGTGCCTCTGTGCGAGCAGTGCCATGGGCAGATGAGGCTGAGCAACAGCTTTCCAGGCTAGCTCTTTCTGCCTGCCAGCTATCTGCAGACGTTCGCATTTTCGGAGCAGCGTTGCCGGAGGCGCCCGGCACAGACCACCTAAGCTACGTTTGAAGTTTGAGGGGGCAAGACAAGCACGCAGCCCCAGTCTCTGTGCCTCTGTGCGAGCAGTGCCATGGGCAGATGAGGCTGAGCAACAGCTTTCCAGGCTAGCTCTTTCTGCCTGCCGTCTATCTGCAGACGTTCGCATTTTCAGAGCAGCGCTGCCGGAGGCGCCCGGCACAGACCACCTAAGCTACGTTTGAAGTTTGAGGTGGCAAAACAAGCACGCAGCCCCAGTCTCTGTGCCTCTGTGCGAGCAGTGCCATGGGCAGATGAGGCTGAGCAACAGCTTTCCAGGCTAGCTCTTTCTGCCTGCCAGCTATCTGCAGACGTTCGCATTTTCGGAGCAGGGCTGCCGGAGGCGCCCGGCACAGACCACCTAAGCTACGTTTGAAGTTTGAGGGGACAAGACAAGCGCGCAGCCCCAGTCTCTGTGCCTCTGTGCGAGCAGTGCCATGGGCAGATGAGGCTGAGCAACAGCTTTCCAGGCTAGCTCTTTCTGGCTGCCAGCTATCTGCAGACGTTCGCATTTTCAGAGCAGCGCTGCCGGAGGCGCCCGGCACAGACCACCTAAGCTACGTTTGAAGTTTGAGGGGGCAAGACAAGCACGCAGCCCCAGTCTCTGTGCCTCTGTGCGAGCAGTGCCATGGGCAGATGAGGCTGAGCAACAGCTTTCCAGGCTAGCTCTTTCTGCCTGCCAGCTATCTGCAGACGTTCGCATTTTCAGAGCAGCGCTGCCGGAGGCGCCCGGCACAGACCACCTAAGCTACGTTTGAAGTTTGAGGGGGCAAGACAAGCACGCAGCCCCAGTCTCTGTGCCTCTGTGCGAGCAGTGCCATGGGCAGATGAGGCTGAGGAACAGCTTTCCAGGCTAGCTCTTTCTGCCTGCCAGCTATCTGCAGATGTTCGCATTTTCAGAGCAGCGCTGCCGGAGGCGCCCGGCACAGACCACCTAAGCTACGTTTGAAGTTTGAGGGGGCAAGACAAGCACGCAGCCCCAGTCTCTGTGCCTCTGTGCGAGCAGTGCCATGGGCAGATGAGGCTGAGCAACAGCTTTCCAGGCTAGCTCTTTCTGCCTGCCAGCTATCTGCAGACGTTCGCATTTTCAGAGCAGCACTGCCGGAGGCGCCCGGCACAGACCACCTAAGCTACGTTTGAAGTTTCAGGGGGCAAGACAAGCAAGCAGCCCCAGTCTCTGTGCCTCTGTGCGAGCAGTGCCATGGGCAGATGAGGCTGAGCAACAGCTTTCCAGGCTAGCTCTTTCTGCCTGCCAGCTATCTGCAGACGTTCGCATTTTCAGAGCAGCGCTGCCGAAGGCGCCCGGCACGGACCACCTAAGCTACGTTTGAAGTTTGAGTTGGCAAAACAAGCAAGCAGCCCCAGTCTCTGTGCCTCTGTGCGAGCAGTGCCATGGGCAGATGAGGCTGAGCAACAGCTTTCCAGGGTAGCTCTTTCTGCCTGCCAGCTATCTGCAGACATTCGCATTTTCGGAGCAGCGCTGCCGGAGGCGCCCGGCACAGACCACCTAAGCTACGTTTGAAGTTTGAGGGGGCAAGACAAGCACGCAGCCCCAGTCTCTGTGCCTCTGTGCGAGCAGTGCCATGGGCAAATGAGGCTGAGCAACAGCTTTCCAGGCTAGCTCTTTCTGCCTGCCAGCTATCTGCAGACGTTCGCATTTTCAGAGCAGCGCTGCCGGAGGCGCCCGGCACAGACCACCTAAGCTACGTTTGAAGTTTCAGGGGGCAAGACAAGCAAGCAGCCCCAGTCTCTGTGCCTCTGTGCGAGCAGTGCCATGGGCAGATGAGGCTGAGCAACAGCTTTCCAGGCTAGCTCTTTCTGCCTGCCATCTATCTGCAGACGTTCGCATTTTCAGAGCAGCGCTGCCGGAGGCGCAAGGCACAGACCACCTAAGCTATGTTTGAAGTTTCAGGGGGCAAGACAAGCAAGCAGCCCCAGTCTCTGTGCCTCTGTGCGAGCAGTGCCATGGGCAGATGAGGCTGAGCAACAGCTTTCCAGGCTAGCTCTTTCTGCCTGCCATCTATCTGCAGACGTTCGCATTTTCAGAGCAGGGCTGCCGGAGGCGCCCGGCACAGACCACCTAAGCTACGTTTGAAGTTTGAGGGGACAAGACAAGCAAGCAGCCCCAGTCTCTGTGCCTCTGTGCGAGCAGTGCCATGGGCAGATGAGGCTGAGCAACAGCTTTCCAGGCTAGCTCTTTCTGCCTGCCAGCTATCTGCAGACGTTCGCATTTTCGGAGCAGGGCTGCCGGAGGCGCCCGGCACAGACCACCTAAGCTACGTTTGAAGTTTGAGGGGGCAAGACAAGCACGCAGCCCCAGTCTCTGTGCCTCTGTGCGAGCAGTGCCATGGGCAGATGAGGCTGAGCAACAGCTTTCCAGGCTAGCTCTTTCTGCCTGCCAGCTATCTGCAGACGTTCGCATTTTCAGAGCAGGGCTGCCGGAGGCGCCTGGCACAGACCACCTAAGCTACGTTTGAAGTTTGAGGGGACAAGACAAGCACGCAGCCCCAGTCTCTGTGCCTCTGTGCGAGCAGTGCCATGGGCAGATGAGGCTGAGCAACAGCTTTCCAGGCTAGCTCTTTCTGCCTGCCAGCTATCTGCAGACGTTCGCATTTTCGGAGCAGCGCTGCCGGAGGCGCCCGGTACAGACCACCTAAGCTACGTTTGAAGTTTGAGGGGGCAAGACAAGCACGCAGCCCCAGTCTCTGTGCCTCTGTGCGAGCAGTGCCATGGGCAGATGAGGCTGAGCAACAGCTTTCCAGGCTAGCTCTTTCTGCCTGCCATCTATCTGCAGACGTTCGCATTTTCAGAGCAGTGCTGCCGGAGGCGCCCGGCACAGATCACCTAAGCTACGTTTGAAGTTTCAGGGGGCAAGACAAGCAAGCAGCCCCAGTCTCTGTGCCTCTGTGCGAGCAGTGCCATGGGCAGATGAGGCTGAGCAACAGCTTTCCAGGCTAGCTCTTTCTGCCTGCCAGCTATCTGCAGACGTTCGCATTTTCGGAGCAGCGCTGCCGGAGGCGCCCGGCACAGACCACCTAAGCTACGTTTGAAGTTTGAGGGGGCAAGACAAGCAAGCAGCCCCAGTCTCTGTGCCTCTGTGCGAGCAGTGCCATGGGCAGATGAGGCTGAGCAACAGCTTTCCAGGCTAGCTCTTTCTGCCTGCCAGCTATCTGCAGACGTTCGCATTTTCTGAGCAGCGCTGCCGGAGGCGCCCGGCACAGACCACCTAAGCTACGTTTGAAGTTTGAGGGGGCAAGACAAGCACGCAGCCCCAGTCTCTGTGCCTCTGTGCGAGCAGTGCCATGGGCAGATGAGGCTGAGCAACAGCTTTCCAGGCTAGCTCTTTCTGCCTGCCATCTATCTGCAGACGTTCGCATTTTCAGAGCAGCGCTGCCGGAGGCGCCCGGCACAGACCACCTAAGCTACGTTTGAAGTTTGAGGGGGCAAGACAAGCAAGCAGCCCCAGTCTCTGTGCCTCTGTGCGAGCAGTGCCATGGGCAGATGAGGCTGAGCAACAGCTTTCCAGGCTAGCTCTTTCTGCCTGCCAGCTATCTGCAGACGTTCGCATTTTCGGAGCAGCGCTGCCGGAGGCGCCCGGCACAGACCACCTAAGCTACGTTTGAAGTTTGAGGGGGCAAAACAAGCACGCAGCCCCAGTCTCTGTGCCTCTGTGCGAGCAGTGCCATGGGCAGATGAGGCTGAGCAACAGCTTTCCAGGCTAGCTCTTTCTGCCTGCCAGCTATCTGCAGACGTTCGCATTTTCAGAGCAGCGCTGCCGAAGGCGCCCGGCACGGACCACCTAAGCTACGTTTGAAGTTTGAGGTGGCAAAACAAGCAAGCAGCCCCAGTCTCTGTGCCTCTGTGCGAGCAGTGCCATGGGCAGATGAGGCTGAGCAACAGCTTTCCAGGCTAGCTCTTTCTGCCTGCCAGCTATCTGCAGACGTTCGCATTTTCAGAGCAGCGCTGCCGGAGGCGCCCGGTACAGACCACCTAAGCTACGTTTGAAGTTTGAGGGGGCAAGACAAGCACGCAGCCCCAGTCTCTGTGCCTCTGTGCGAGCAGTGCCATGGGCAGATGAGGCTGAGCAACAGCTTTCCAGGGTAGCTCTTTCTGCCTGCCAGCTATCTGCAGACGTTCGCATTTTCGGAGCAGCGCTGCCGGAGGCGCCCGGCACAGACCACCTAAGCTACGTTTGAAGTTTGAGGGGGCAAGACAAGCACGCAGCCCCAGTCTCTGTGCCTCTGTGCGAGCAGTGCCATGGGCAGATGAGGCTGAGCAACAGCTTTCCAGGGTAGCTCTTTCTGCCTGCCAGCTATCTGCAGACGTTCGCATTTTCGGAGCAGCGCTGCCGGAGGCGCCCGGTACAGACCACCTAAGCTACGTTTGAAGTTTGAGGGGGCAAGACAAGCACGCAGCCCCAGTCTCTGTGCCTCTGTGCGAGCAGTGCCATGGGCAAATGAGGCTGAGCAACAGCTTTCCAGGCTAGCTCTTTCTGCCTGCCAGCTATCTGCAGACGTTCGCATTTTCAGAGCAGCGCTGCCGGAGGCGCCCGGCACAGACCACCTAAGCTACGTTTGAAGTTTCAGGGGGCAAGACAAGCAAGCAGCCCCAGTCTCTGTGCCTCTGTGCGAGCAGTGCCATGGGCAGATGAGGCTGAGCAACAGCTTTCCAGGCTAGCTCTTTCTGCCTGCCATCTATCTGCAGACGTTCGCATTTTCAGAGCAGCGCTGCCGGAGGCGCCCGGCACAGACCACCTAAGCTATGTTTGAAGTTTCAGGGGGCAAGACAAGCAAGCAGCCCCAGTCTCTGTGCCTCTGTGCGAGCAGTGCCATGGGCAGATGAGGCTGAGCAACAGCTTTCCAGGCTAGCTCTTTCTGCCTGCCATCTATCTGCAGACGTTCGCATTTTCAGAGCAGGGCTGCCGGAGGCGCCCGGCACAGACCACCTAAGCTACGTTTGAAGTTTGAGGGGACAAGACAAGCAAGCAGCCCCAGTCTCTGTGCCTCTGTGCGAGCAGTGCCATGGGCAGATGAGGCTGAGCAACAGCTTTCCAGGCTAGCTCTTTCTGCCTGCCAGCTATCTGCAGACGTTCGCATTTTCGGAGCAGCGCTGCCGGAGGCGCCCGGTACAGACCACCTAAGCTACGTTTGAAGTTTGAGGGGGCAAGACAAGCACGCAGCCCCAGTCTCTGTGCCTCTGTGCGAGCAGTGCCATGGGCAGATGAGGCTGAGCAACAGCTTTCCAGGCTAGCTCTTTCTGCCTGCCAGCTATCTGCAGACGTTCGCATTTTCGGAGCAGGGCTGCCGGAGGCGCCCGGCACAGACCACCTAAGCTACGTTTGAAGTTTGAGGGGGCAAGACAAGCACGCAGCCCCAGTCTCTGTGCCTCTGTGCGAGCAGTGCCATGGGCAGATGAGGCTGAGCAACAGCTTTCCAGGCTAGCTCTTTCTGCCTGCCAGCTATCTGCAGACGTTCGCATTTTCAGAGCAGGGCTGCCGGAGGCGCCCGGCACAGACCACCTAAGCTACGTTTGAAGTTTGAGGGGACAAGACAAGCACGCAGCCCCAGTCTCTGTGCCTCTGTGCGAGCAGTGCCATGGGCAGATGAGGCTGAGCAACAGCTTTCCAGGCTAGCTCTTTCTGCCTGCCAGCTATCTGCAGACGTTCGCATTTTCGGAGCAGCGCTGCCGGAGGCGCCCGGTACAGACCACCTAAGCTACGTTTGAAGTTTGAGGGGGCAAGACAAGCACGCAGCCCCAGTCTCTGTGCCTCTGTGCGAGCAGTGCCATGGGCAGATGAGGCTGAGCAACAGCTTTCCAGGCTAGCTCTTTCTGCCTGCCATCTATCTGCAGACGTTCGCATTTTCAGAGCAGTGCTGCCGGAGGCGCCCGGCACAGACCACCTAAGCTACGTTTGAAGTTTCAGGGGGCAAGACAAGCAAGCAGCCCCAGTCTCTGTGCCTCTGTGCGAGCAGTGCCATGGGCAGATGAGGCTGAGCAACAGCTTTCCAGGCTAGCTCTTTCTGCCTGCCAGCTATCTGCAGACGTTCGCATTTTCGGAGCAGCGCTGCCGGAGGCGCCCGGCACAGACCACCTAAGTTACGTTTGAAGTTTGAGGTGGCAAAACAAGCAAGCAGCCCCAGTCTCTGTGCCTCTGTGCGAGCAGTGCCATGGGCAGATGAGGCTGAGCAACAGCTTTCCAGGCTAGCTCTTTCTGCCTGCCAGCTATCTGCAGACGTTCGCATTTTCGGAGCAGCGCTGCCGGAGGCGCCCGGCACAGACCACCTAAGCTACGTTTGAAGTTTGAGGGGACAAGACAAGCAAGCAGCCCCAGTCTCTGTGCCTCTGTGCGAGCAGTGCCATGGGCAGATGAGGCTGAGCAACAGCTTTCCAGGCTAGCTCTTTCTGCCTGCCAGCTATCTGCAGACGTTCGCATTTTCTGAGCAGCGCTGCCGGAGGCGCCCGGCACAGACCACCTAAGCTACGTTTGAAGTTTGAGGGGGCAAGACAAGCACGCAGCCCCAGTCTCTGTGCCTCTGTGCGAGCAGTGCCATGGGCAGATGAGGCTGAGCAACAGCTTTCCAGGCTAGCTCTTTCTGCCTGCCATCTATCTGCAGACGTTCGCATTTTCAGAGCAGCGCTGCCGGAGGCGCCCGGCACAGACCACCTAAGCTACGTTTGAAGTTTGAGGGGACAAGACAAGCAAGCAGCCCCAGTCTCTGTGCCTCTGTGCGAGCAGTGCCATGGGCAGATGAGGCTGAGCAACAGCTTTCCAGGCTAGCTCTTTCTGCCTGCCAGCTATCTGCAGACGTTCGCATTTTCGGAGCAGCGCTGCCGGAGGCGCCCGGCACAGACCACCTAAGCTACGTTTGAAGTTTGAGGGGGCAAAACAAGCACGCAGCCCCAGTCTCTGTGCCTCTGTGCGAGCAGTGCCATGGGCAGATGAGGCTGAGCAACAGCTTTCCAGGCTAGCTCTTTCTGCCTGCCAGCTATCTGCAGACGTTCGCATTTTCAGAGCAGCGCTGCCGAAGGCGCCCGGCACGGACCACCTAAGCTACGTTTGAAGTTTGAGGTGGCAAAACAAGCAAGCAGCCCCAGTCTCTGTGCCTCTGTGCGAGCAGTGCCATGGGCAGATGAGGCTGAGCAACAGCTTTCCAGGCTAGCTCTTTCTGCCTGCCAGCTATCTGCAGACGTTCGCATTTTCAGAGCAGCGCTGCCGGAGGCGCCCGGTACAGACCACCTAAGCTACGTTTGAAGTTTGAGGGGGCAAGACAAGCACGCAGCCCCAGTCTCTGTGCCTCTGTGCGAGCAGTGCCATGGGCAGATGAGGCTGAGCAACAGCTTTCCAGGGTAGCTCTTTCTGCCTGCCAGCTATCTGCAGACGTTCGCATTTTCGGAGCAGCGCTGCCGGAGGCGCCCGGCACAGACCACCTAAGCTACGTTTGAAGTTTGAGGGGGCAAGACAAGCACGCAGCCCCAGTCTCTGTGCCTCTGTGCGAGCAGTGCCATGGGCAAATGAGGCTGAGCAACAGCTTTCCAGGCTAGCTCTTTCTGCCTGCCAGCTATCTGCAGACGTTCGCATTTTCAGAGCAGCGCTGCCGGAGGCGCCCGGCACAGACCACCTAAGCTACGTTTGAAGTTTGAGGGGGCAAGACAAGCACGCAGCCCCAGTCTCTGTGCCTCTGTGCGAGCAGTGCCATGGGCAGATGAGGCTGAGCAACAGCTTTCCAGGCTAGTTCTTTCTGCCTGCCAGCTATCTGCAGACGTTCGCATTTTCGGAGCAGCGCTGCCGGAGGCGCCCGGCACAGACCACCTAAGCTACGTTTGAAGTTTGAGGGGGCAAGACAAGCACGCAGCCCCAGTAGCTGTGCCTCTGTGCGAGCAGTGCCATGGGCAGATGAGGCTGAGCAACAGCTTTCCAGGCTAGCTCTTTCTGCCTGCCAGCTATCTGCAGACGTTCGCATTTTCGGAGCAGCGCTGCCGGAGGCGCCCGGCACAGACCACCTAAGCTACGTTTGAAGTTTGAGGGGACAAGACAAGCACGCAGCCCCAGTCTCTGTGCCTCTGTGCGAGCAGTGCCATGGGCAGATGAGGCTGAGCAACAGCTTTCCAGGCTAGCTCTTTCTGCCTGCCAGCTATCTGCAGACGTTCGCATTTTCAGAGCAGCGCTGCCGGAGGCGCCCGGCACAGACCACCTAAGCTACGTTTGAAGTTTGAGGGGGCAAGACAAGCAAGCAGCCCCAGTCTCTGTGCCTCTGTGCGAGCAGCGCCATGGGCAGATGAGGCTGAGCAACAGCTTTCCAGGCTAGCTCTTTCTGCCTGCCAGCTATCTGCAGACGTTCGCATTTTCAGAGCAGCGCTGCCGGAGGCGCCCGGCACAGACCACCTAAGCTACGTTTGAAGTTTCAGGGGGCAAGACAAGCACGCAGCCCCAGTCTCTGTGCCTCTGTGCGAGCAGTGCCATGGGCAGATGAGGCTGAGCAACAGCTTTCCAGGCTAGCTCTTTCTAGCTGCCAGCTATCTGCAGACGTTCGCATTTTCAGAGCAGCGCTGCCGGAGGCGCCCGGCACAGACCACCTAAGCTACGTTTGAAGTTTGAGGGGGCAAGACAAGCGCGCAGCCCCAGTCTCTGTGCCTCTGTGCGAGCAGTGCCATGGGCAGATGAGGTTGAGCAACAGCTTTCCAGGCTAGCTCTTTCTGCCTGCCAGCTATCTGCAGACGTTCGCATTTTCAGAGCAGCGCTGCCGGAGGCGCCCGGCACAGACCACGTAAGCTACGTTTGAAGTTTCAGGGGACAAGACAAGCAAGCAGCCCCAGTCTCTGTGCCTCTGTGCGAGCAGTGCCATGGGCAGATGAGGCTGAGCAACAGCTTTCCAGGCTAGCTCTTTCTGCCTGCCAGCTATCTGCAGACGTTCGCATTTTCGGAGCAGGGCTGCCGGAGGCGCCCGGCACAGACCACCTAAGCTACGTTTGAAGTTTGAGGGGGCAAGACAAGCACGCAGCCCCAGTCTCTGTGCCTCTGTGCGACCAGTGCCATGGGCAGATGAGGCTGAGCAACAGCTTTCCAGGCTAGCTCTTTCTGCCTGCCAGCTATCTGCACACGTTCGCATTTTCAGAGCAGGGCTGCCGGAGGCGCCCGGCACAGACCACCTAAGCTACGTTTGAAGTTTGAGGGGGCAAGACAAGCACGCAGCCCCAGTCTCTGTGCCTCTGTGCGAGCAGTGCCATGGGCAGATGAGGCTGAGCAACAGCTTTCCAGGCTAGTTCTTTCTGGCTGCCAGCTATCTGCAGACGTTCGCATTTTCAGAGCAGCGCTGCCGGAGGCGCCCGGCACAGACCACCTAAGCTACGTTTGAAGTTTGAGGGGGCAAGACAAGCACGCAGCCCCAGTAGCTGTGCCTCTGTGCGAGCAGTGCCATGGGCAGATGAGGCTGAGCAACAGCTTTCCAGGCTAGCTCTTTCTGCCTGCCAGCTATCTGCAGACGTTCGCATTTTCGGAGCAGCGCTGCCGGAGGCGCCCGGCACAGACCACCTAAGCTACGTTTGAAGTTTGAGGGGGCAAGACAAGCACGCAGCCCCAGTCTCTGTGCCTCTGTGCGAGCAGTGCCATGGGCAGATGAGGCTGAGCAACAGCTTTCCAGGCTAGCTCTTTCTGCCTGCCAGCTATCTGCAGACGTTCGCATTTTCAGAGCAGCGCTGCCGGAGGCGCCCGGCACAGACCACCTAAGCTACGTTTGAAGTTTCAGGGGGCAAGACAAGCACGCAGCCCCAGTCTCTGTGCCTCTGTGCGAGCAGTGCCATGGGCAGATGAGGCTGAGCAACAGCTTTCCAGGCTAGCTCTTTCTGCCTGCCAGCTATCTGCAGACGTTCGCATTTTCAGAGCAGCGCTGCCGGAGGCGCCCGGCACAGACCACCTAAGCTACGTTTGAAGTTTGAGGGGGCAAGACAAGCAAGCAGCCCCAGTCTCTGTGCCTCTGTGCGAGCAGTGCCATGGGCAGATGAGGCTGAGCAACAGCTTTCCAGGCTAGCTCTTTCTGCCTGCCAGCTATCTGCAGACGTTCGCATTTTCGGAGCAGGGCTGCCGGAGGCGCCCGGCACAGACCACCTAAGCTACGTTTGAAGTTTGAGGGGACAAGACAAGCAAGCAGCCCCAGTCTCTGTGCCTCTGTGCGACCAGTGCCATGGGCAGATGAGGCTGAGCAACAGCTTTCCAGGCTAGCTCTTTCTGCCTGCCAGCTATCTGCAGACGTTCGCATTTTCGGAGCAGCGCTGCCGGAGGCGCCCGGCACAGACCACCTAAGCTACGTTTGAAGTTTGAGGGGGCAAGACAAGCAAGCAGCCCCAGTCTCTGTGCCTCTGTGCGACCAGTGCCATGGGCAGATGAGGCTGAGCAACAGCTTTCCAGGCTAGTGCTTTCTGGCTGCCAGCTATCTGCAGACGTTCGCATTTTCAGAGCAGCGCTGCCGGAGGCGCCCGGCACAGACCACCTAAGATACGTTTGAATTTTGAGGGGGCAAGACAAGCACGCAGCCCCAGTCTCTGTGCCTCTGTGCGAGCAGTGCCATGGGCAGATGAGGCTGAGCAACAGCTTTCCAGGCTAGCTCTTTCTGCCTGCCAGCTATCTGCAGACGTTCGCATTTTCGGAGCAGGGCTGCCGGAGGCGCCCGGCACAGACCACCTAAGCTACGTTTGAAGTTTGAGGGGGCAAGACAAGCACGCAGCCCCAGTCTCTGTGCCTCTGTGCGAGCAGTGCCATGGGCAGACGAGGCTGAGCAACAGCTTTCCAGGCTAGCTCTTTCTGCCTGCCAGCTATCTGCAGACGTTCGCATTTTCAGAGCAGGGCTGCCGGAGGCGCCCGGCACAGACCACCTAAGCTACGTTTGAAGTTTCAGGGGGCAAGACAAGCAAGCAGCCCCAGTCTCTGTGCCTCTGTGCGAGCAGTGCCATGGGCAGATGAGGCTGAGCAACAGCTTTCCAGGCTAGCTCTTTCTGCCTGCCAGCTATCTGCAGACGTTCGCATTTTCGGAGCAGCGCTGCCGGAGGCGCCCGGCACAGACCACCTAAGCTACGTTTGAAGTTTGAGGGGGCAAGACAAGCAAGCAGCCCCAGTCTCTGTGCCTCTGTGCGAGCAGTGCCATGGGCAGATGAGGCTGAGCAACAGCTTTCCAGGCTAGCTCTTTCTGCCTGCCAGCTATCTGCAGACGTTCGCATTTTCAGAGCAGCGCTGCCGGAGGCGCCCGGCACAGACCACCTAAGCTACGTTTGAAGTTTGAGGGGACAAGACAAGCAAGCAGCCCCAGTCTCTGTGCCTCTGTGCGAGCAGTGCCATGGGCAGATGAGGCTGAGCAACAGCTTTCCAGGCTAGCTCTTTCTGCCTGCCAGCTATCTGCAGACGTTCGCATTTTCTGAGCAGCGCTGCCGGAGGCGCCCGGCACAGACCACCTAAGCTACGTTTGAAGTTTGAGGGGGCAAGACAAGCACGCAGCCCCAGTCTCTGTGCCTCTGTGCGAGCAGTGCCATGGGCAGATGAGGCTGAGCAACAGCTTTCCAGGCTAGCTCTTTCTGCCTGCCAGCTATCTGCAGACGTTCGCATTTTCAGAGCAGCGCTGCCGGAGGCGCCCGGCACAGACCACCTAAGCTACGTTTGAAGTTTGAGGGGACAAGACAAGCAAGCAGCCCCAGTCTCTGTGCCTCTGTGCGAGCAGTGCCATGGGCAGATGAGGCTGAGCAACAGCTTTCCAGGCTAGCTCTTTCTGCCTGCCAGCTATCTGCAGACGTTCGCATTTTCGGAGCAGCGCTGCCGGAGGCGCCCGGCACAGACCACCTAAGCTACGTTTGAAGTTTGAGGGGGCAAAACAAGCACGCAGCCCCAGTCTCTGTGCCTCTGTGCGAGCAGTGCCATGGGCAGATGAGGTTGAGCAACAGCTTTCCAGGCTAGCTCTTTCTGCCTGCCAGCTATCTGCAGACGTTCGCATTTTCAGAGCAGCGCTGCCGGAGGCGCCCGGCACAGACAACGTAAGCTACGTTTGAAGTTTCAGGGGACAAGACAAGCAAGCAGCCCCAGTCTCTGTGCCTCTGTGCGAGCAGTGCCATGGGCAGATGAGGCTGAGCAACAGCTTTCCAGGCTAGCTCTTTCTGCCTGCCAGCTATCTGCAGACGTTCGCATTTTCGGAGCAGGGCTGCCGGAGGCGCCCGGCACAGACCACCTAAGCTACGTTTGAAGTTTGAGGGGGCAAGACAAGCACGCAGCCCCAGTCTCTGTGCCTCTGTGCGACCAGTGCCATGGGCAGATGAGGCTGAGCAACAGCTTTCCAGGCTAGCTCTTTCTGCCTGCCAGCTATCTGCACACGTTCGCATTTTCAGAGCAGGGCTGCCGGAGGCGCCCGGCACAGACCACCTAAGCTACGTTTGAAGTTTGAGGGGGCAAGACAAGCACGCAGCCCCAGTCTCTGTGCCTCTGTGCGAGCAGTGCCATGGGCAGATGAGGCTGAGCAACAGCTTTCCAGGCTAGTTCTTTCTGCCTGCCAGCTATCTGCAGACGTTCGCATTTTCAGAGCAGCGCTGCCGGAGCCGCCCGGCACAGACCACCTAAGCTACGTTTGAAGTTTGAGGGGGCAAGACAAGCACGCAGCCCCAGTAGCTGTGCCTCTGTGCGAGCAGTGCCATGGGCAGATGAGGCTGAGCAACAGCTTTCCAGGCTAGCTCTTTCTGCCTGCCAGCTATCTGCAGACGTTCGCATTTTCGGAGCAGCGCTGCCGGAGGCGCCCGGCACAGACCACCTAAGCTACGTTTGAAGTTTGAGGGGGCAAGACAAGCACGCAGCCCCAGTCTCTGTGCCTCTGTGCGAGCAGTGCCATGGGCAGATGAGGCTGAGCAACAGCTTTCCAGGCTAGCTCTTTCTGCCTGCCAGCTATCTGCAGACGTTCGCATTTTCAGAGCAGCGCTGCCGGAGGCGCCCGGCACAGACCACCTAAGCTACGTTTGAAGTTTCAGGGGGCAAGACAAGCACGCAGCCCCAGTCTCTGTGCCTCTGTGCGAGCAGTGCCATGGGCAGATGAGGCTGAGCAACAGCTTTCCAGGCTAGCTCTTTCTGCCTGCCAGCTATCTGCAGACGTTCGCATTTTCAGAGCAGCGCTGCCGGAGGCGCCCGGCACAGACCACCTAAGCTACGTTTGAAGTTTGAGGGGGCAAGACAAGCAAGCAGCCCCAGTCTCTGTGCCTCTGTGCGAGCAGTGCCATGGGCAGATGAGGCTGAGCAACAGCTTTCCAGGCTAGCTCTTTCTGCCTGCCAGCTATCTGCAGACGTTCGCATTTTCAGAGCAGCGCTGCCGGAGGCGCCCGGCACAGACCACCTAAGCTACGTTTGAAGTTTGAGGGGACAAGACAAGCAAGCAGCCCCAGTCTCTGTGCCTCTGTGCGACCAGTGCCATGGGCAGATGAGGCTGAGCAACAGCTTTCCAGGCTAGCTCTTTCTGCCTGCCAGCTATCTGCAGACGTTCGCATTTTCGGAGCAGGGCTGCCGGTGGCGCCCGGCACAGACCACCTAAGCTACGTTTGAAGTTTGAGGGGGCAAGACAAGCAAGCAGCCCCAGTCTCTGTGCCTCTGTGCGACCAGTGCCATGGGCAGATGAGGCTGAGCAACAGCTTTCCAGGCTAGTGCTTTCTGGCTGCCAGCTATCTGCAGACGTTCGCATTTTCAGAGCAGCGCTGCCGGAGGCGCCCGGCACAGACCACCTAAGCTACGTTTGAAGTTTGAGGGGGCAAGACAAGCACGCAGCCCCAGTCTCTGTGCCTCTGTGCGAGCAGTGCCATGGGCAGATGAGGCTGAGCAACAGCTTTCCAGGCTAGCTCTTTCTGCCTGCCAGCTATCTGCAGACGTTCGCATTTTCGGAGCATGGCTGCCAGAGGCGCCCGGCACAGACCACCTAAGCTACGTTTGAAGTTTGAGGGGGCAAGACAAGCACGCAGCCCCAGTCTCTGTGCCTCTGTGCGAGCAGTGCCATGGGCAGATGAGGCTGAGCAACAGCTTTCCAGGCTAGCTCTTTCTGCCTGCCAGCTATCTGCAGACGTTCGCATTTTCAGAGCAGCGCTGCCGGAGGCGCCCGGCACAGACCACCTAAGCTACGTTTGAAGTTTGAGGGGGCAAGACAAGCACGCAGCCCCAGTCTCTGTGCCTCTGTGCGAGCAGTGCCATGGGCAGATGAGGCTGAGCAACAGCTTTCCAGGCTAGCTCTTTCTGGCTGCCAGCTATCTGCAGACGTTCGCATTTTCAGAGCAGGGCTGCCGGAGGCGCCCGGCACAGACCACCTAAGCTACGTTTGAAGTTTGAGGGGACAAGACAAGCACGCAGCCCCAGTCTCTGTGCCTCTGTGCGAGCGGTGCCATGGGCAGATGAGGCTGAGCAACAGCTTTCCAGGCTAGCTCTTTCTGCCTGCCAGCTATCTGCAGACGTTCGCATTTTCAGAGCAGCGCTGCCGGAGCCGCCCGGCACAGACCACCTAAGCTACGTTTGAAGTTTGAGGGGGCAAGACAAGCACGCAGCCCCAGTCTCTGTGCCTCTGTGCGAGCAGTGCCATGGGCAGATGAGGCTGAGCAACAGCTTTCCAGGCTAGCTCTTTCTGCCTGCCAGCTATCTGCAGACGTTCGCATTTTCGGAGCAGCGCTGCCGGAGGCGCCCGGCACAGACCACCTAAGCTACGTTTGAAGTTTGAGGGGGCAAGACAAGCAAGCAGCCCCAGTCTCTGTGCCTCTGTGCGAGCAGTGCCATGGGCAGATGAGGCTGAGCAACAGCTTTCCAGGCTAGCTCTTTCTGCCTGCCAGCTATCTGCAGACGTTCGCATTTTCAGAGCAGGGCTGCCGGAGGCGCCCGGCACAGACCACCTAAGCTACGTTTGAAGTTTGAGGGGACAAGACAAGCATGCAGCCCCAGTCTCTGTGCCTCTGTGCGAGCAGTGCCATGGGCAGATGAGGCTGAGCAACAGCTTTCCAGGCTAGCTCTTTCTGCCTGCCAGCTATCTGCAGACGTTCGCATTTTCGGAGCAGCGCTGCCGGAGGCGCCCGGTACAGACCACCTAAGCTACGTTTGAAGTTTGAGGGGGCAAGACAAGCACGCAGCCCCAGTCTCTGTGCCTCTGTGCGAGCAGTGCCATGGGCAGATGAGGCTGAGCAACAGCTTTCCAGGCTAGCTCTTTCTGCCTGCCAGCTATCTGCAGACGTTCGCATTTTCGGAGCAGGGCTGCCGGAGGCGCCCGGCACAGACCACCTAAGCTACGTTTGAAGTTTGAGGGGGCAAGACAAGCACGCAGCCCCAGTCTCTGTGCCTCTGTGCGAGCAGTGCCATGGGCAGATGAGGCTGAGCAACAGCTTTCCAGGCTAGCTCTTTCTGCCTGCCAGCTATCTGCAGACGTTCGCATTTTCAGAGCAGGGCTGCCGGAGGCGCCCGGCACAGACCACCTAAGCTACGTTTGAAGTTTGAGGGGACAAGACAAGCACGCAGCCCCAGTCTCTGTGCCTCTGTGCGAGCAGTGCCATGGGCAGATGAGGCTGAGCAACAGCTTTCCAGGCTAGCTCTTTCTGCCTGCCAGCTATCTGCAGACGTTCGCATTTTCGGAGCAGCGCTGCCGGAGGCGCCCGGTACAGACCACCTAAGCTACGTTTGAAGTTTGAGGGGGCAAGACAAGCACGCAGCCCCAGTCTCTGTGCCTCTGTGCGAGCAGTGCCATGGGCAGATGAGGCTGAGCAACAGCTTTCCAGGCTAGCTCTTTCTGCCTGCCAGCTATCTGCAGACGTTCGCATTTTCAGAGCAGCGCTGCCGGAGGCGCCCGGCACAGACCACCTAAGCTACGTTTGAAGTTTGAGGGGGCAAGACAAGCAAGCAGCCCCAGTCTCTGTGCCTCTGTGCGAGCAGTGCCATGGGCAGATGAGGCTGAGCAACAGCTTTCCAGGCTAGCTCTTTCTGCCTGCCAGCTATCTGCAGACGTTCGCATTTTCGGAGCAGCGCTGCCGGAGGCGCCCGGCACAGACCACCTAAGCTACGTTTGAAGTTTGAGGTGGCAAAACAAGCAAGCAGCCCCAGTCTCTGTGCCTCTGTGCGAGCAGTGCCATGGGCAGATGAGGCTGAGCAACAGCTTTCCAGGCTAGCTCTTTCTGCCTGCCAGCTATCTGCAGACGTTCGCATTTTCGGAGCAGGGCTGCCGGAGGCGCCCGGCACAGACCACCTAAGCTACGTTTGAAGTTTCAGGGGGCAAGACAAGCAAGCAGCCCCAGTCTCTGTGCCTCTGTGCGAGCAGTGCCATGGGCAGATGAGGCTGAGCAACAGCTTTCCAGGCTAGCTCTTTCTGCCTGCCAGCTATCTGCAGACGTTCGCATTTTCGGAGCAGGGCTGCCGGAGGCGCCCGGCACAGACCACCTAAGCTACGTTTGAAGTTTGAGGGGGCAAGACAAGCAAGCAGCCCCAGTCTCTGTGCCTCTGTGCGAGCAGTGCCATGGGCAGATGACGCTGAGCAACAGCTTTCCAGGCTAGCTCTTTCTGCCTGCCAGCTATCTGCAGACGTTCGCATTTTCGGAGCAGCGCTGCCGGAGGCGCCCGGCACAGACCACCTAAGCTACGTTTGAAGTTTGAGGGGGCAAGACAAGCAAGCAGCCCCAGTCTCTGTGCCTCTGTGCGAGCAGTGCCATGGGCAGATGAGGCTGAGCAACAGCTTTCCAGGCTAGCTCTTTCTGCCTGCCAGCTATCTGCAGACGTTCGCATTTTCTGAGCAGCGCTGCCGGAGGCGCCCGGCACAGACCACCTAAGCTACGTTTGAAGTTTGAGGGGGCAAGACAAGCACGCAGCCCCAGTCTCTGTGCCTCTGTGCGAGCAGTGCCATGGGCAGATGAGGCTGAGCAACAGCTTTCCAGGCTAGCTCTTTCTGCCTGCCAGCTATCTGCAGACGTTCGCATTTTCAGAGCAGCGCTGCCGGAGGCGCCCGGCACAGACCACCTAAGCTACGTTTGAAGTTTGAGGGGACAAGACAAGCAAGCAGCCCCAGTCTCTGTGCCTCTGTGCGAGCAGTGCCATGGGCAGATGAGGCTGAGCAACAGCTTTCCAGGCTAGCTCTTTCTGCCTGCCAGCTATCTGCAGACGTTCGCATTTTCGGAGCAGCGCTGCCGGAGGCGCCCGGCACAGACCACCTAAGCTACGTTTGAAGTTTGAGGGGGCAAAACAAGCACGCAGCCCCAGTCTCTGTGCCTCTGTGCGAGCAGTGCCATGGGCAGATGAGGCTGAGCAACAGCTTTCCAGGCTAGCTCTTTCTGCCTGCCAGCTATCTGCAGACGTTCGCATTTTCAGAGCAGCGCTGCCGGAGGCGCCCGGCACAGACCACCTAAGCTACGTTTGAAGTTTGAGGGGGCAAGACAAGCAAGCAGCCCCAGTCTCTGTGCCTCTGTGCGAGCAGTGCCATGGGCAGATGAGGCTGAGCAACAGCTTTCCAGGCTAGCTCTTTCTGCCTGCCAGCTATCTGCAGACGTTCGCATTTTCAGAGCAGCGCTGCCGGAGGCGCCCGGCACGGACCACCTAAGCTACGTTTGAAGTTTGAGGGGACAAGACAAGCACGCAGCCCCAGTCTCTGTGCCTCTGTGCGAGCAGTGCCATGGGCAGATGAGGCTGAGCAACAGCTTTCCAGGCTAGCTCTTTCTGCCTGCCAGCTATCTGCAGACGTTCGCATTTTCGGAGCAGGGCTGCCGGAGGCGCCCGGCACAGACCACCTAAGCTACGTTTGAAGTTTGAGGGGGCAAGACAAGCAAGCAGCCCCAGTCTCTGTGCCTCTGTGCGAGCAGTGCCATGGGCAGATGAGGCTGAGCAACAGCTTTCCAGGCTAGCTCTTTCTGCCTGCCAGCTATCTGCAGACGTTCGCATTTTCGGAGCAGCGCTGCCGGAGGCGCCCGGCACAGACCACCTAAGCTACGTTTGAAGTTTGAGGGGACAAGACAAGCAAGCAGCCCCAGTCTCTGTGCCTCTGTGCGAGCAGTGCCATGGGCAGATGAGGCTGAGCAACAGCTTTCCAGGCTAGCTCTTTCTGCCTGCCAGCTATCTGCAGACGTTCGCATTTTCTGAGCAGCGCTGCCGGAGGCGCCCGGCACAGACCACCTAAGCTACGTTTGAAGTTTGAGGGGGCAAGACAAGCACGCAGCCCCAGTCTCTGTGCCTCTGTGCGAGCAGTGCCATGGGCAGATGAGGCTGAGCAACAGCTTTCCAGGCTAGCTCTTTCTGCCTGCCAGCTATCTGCAGACGTTCGCATTTTCAGAGCAGCGCTGCCGGAGGCGCCCGGCACAGACCACCTAAGCTACGTTTGAAGTTTGAGGGGACAAGACAAGCAAGCAGCCCCAGTCTCTGTGCCTCTGTGCGAGCAGTGCCATGGGCAGATGAGGCTGAGCAACAGCTTTCCAGGCTAGCTCTTTCTGCCTGCCAGCTATCTGCAGACGTTCGCATTTTCGGAGCAGCGCTGCCGGAGGCGCCCGGCACAGACCACCTAAGCTACGTTTGAAGTTTGAGGGGGCAAAACAAGCACGCAGCCCCAGTCTCTGTGCCTCTGTGCGAGCAGTGCCATGGGCAGATGAGGCTGAGCAACAGCTTTCCAGGCTAGCTCTTTCTGCCTGCCAGCTATCTGCAGACGTTCGCATTTTCAGAGCAGCGCTGCCGGAGGCGCCCGGCACAGACCACCTAAGCTACGTTTGAAGTTTGAGGTGGCAAGACAAGCAAGCAGCCCCAGTCTCTGTGCCTCTGTGCGAGCAGTGCCATGGGCAGATGAGGCTGAGCAACAGCTTTCCAGGCTAGCTCTTTCTGCCTGCCAGCTATCTGCAGACGTTCGCATTTTCAGAGCAGCGCTGCCGGAGGCGCCCGGCACGGACCACCTAAGCTACGTTTGAAGTTTGAGGGGACAAGACAAGCACGCAGCCCCAGTCTCTGTGCCTCTGTGCGAGCAGTGCCATGGGCAGATGAGGCTGAGCAACAGCTTTCCAGGCTAGCTCTTTCTGCCTGCCAGCTATCTGCAGACGTTCGCATTTTCAGAGCAGCGCTGCCGGAGGCGCCCGGCACAGACCACCTAAGCTACGTTTGAAGTTTGAGGGGGCAAGACAAGCAAGCAGCCCCAGTCTCTGTGCCTCTGTGCGAGCAGCGCCATGGGCAGATGAGGCTGAGCAACAGCTTTCCAGGCTAGCTCTTTCTGCCTGCCAGCTATCTGCAGACGTTCGCATTTTCAGAGCAGCGCTGCCGGAGGCGCCCAGCACAGACCACCTAAGCTACGTTTGAAGTTTGAGGGGGCAAGACAAGCACGCAGCCCCAGTCTCTGTGCCTCTGTGCGAGCAGTGCCATGGGCAGATGAGGCTGAGCAACAGCTTTCCAGGCTAGCTCTTTCTACCTGCCAGCTATCTGCAGACGTTCGCATTTTCAGAGCAGCGCTGCCGGAGGCGCCCGGCACAGACCACCTAAGCTACGTTTGAAGTTTGAGGGGGCAAGACAAGCGCGCAGCCCCAGTCTCTGTGCCTCTGTGCGAGCAGTGCCATGGGCAGATGAGGTTGAGCAACAGCTTTCCAGGCTAGCTCTTTCTGCCTGCCAGCTATCTGCAGACGTTCGCATTTTCAGAGCAGCGCTGCCGGAGGCGCCCGGCACAGACCACGTAAGCTACGTTTCAAGTTTCAGGGGACAAGACAAGCAAGCAGCCCCAGTCTCTGTGCCTCTGTGCGAGCAGTGCCATGGGCAGATGAGGCTGAGCAACAGCTTTCCAGGCTAGCTCTTTCTGCCTGACAGCTATCTGCAGACGTTCGCATTTTCGGAGCAGGGCTGCCGGAGGCGCCCGGCACAGACCACCTAAGCTACGTTTGAAGTTTGAGGGGGCAAGACAAGCACGCAGCCCCAGTCTCTGTGCCTCTGTGCGACCAGTGCCATGGGCAGATGAGGCTGAGCAACAGCTTTCCAGGCTAGCTCTTTCTGCCTGCCAGCTATCTGCACACGTTCGCATTTTCAGAGCAGGGCTGCCGGAGGCGCCCGGCACAGACCACCTAAGCTACGTTTGAAGTTTGAGGGGGCAAGACAAGCACGCAGCCCCAGTCTCTGTGCCTCTGTGCGAGCAGTGCCATGGGCAGATGAGGCTGAGCAACAGCTTTCCAGGCTAGTTCTTTCTGGCTGCCAGCTATCTGCAGACGTTCGCATTTTCGGAGCAGCGCTGCCGGAGGCGCCCGGCACAGACCACCTAAGCTACGTTTGAAGTTTGAGGGGGCAAGACAAGCACGCAGCCCCAGTAGCTGTGCCTCTGTGCGAGCAGTGCCATGGGCAGATGAGGCTGAGCAACAGCTTTCCAGGCTAGCTCTTTCTGCCTGCCAGCTATCTGCAGACGTTCGCATTTTCGGAGCAGCGCTGCCGGAGGCGCCCGGCACAGACCACCTAAGCTACGTTTGAAGTTTGAGGGGGCAAGACAAGCACGCAGCCCCAGTCTCTGTGCCTCTGTGCGAGCAGTGCCATGGGCAGATGAGGCTGAGCAACAGCTTTCCAGGCTAGCTCTTTCTGCCTGCCAGCTATCTGCAGACGTTCGCATTTTCAGAGCAGCGCTGCCGGAGGCGCCCGGCACAGACCACCTAAGCTACGTTTGAAGTTTCAGGGGGCAAGACAAGCACGCAGCCCCAGTCTCTGTGCCTCTGTGCGAGCAGTGCCATGGGCAGATGAGGCTGAGCAACAGCTTTCCAGGCTAGCTCTTTCTGCCTGCCAGCTATCTGCAGACGTTCGCATTTTCAGAGCAGCGCTGCCGGAGGCGCCCGGCACAGACCACCTAAGCTACGTTTGAAGTTTGAGGGGGCAAGACAAGCAAGCAGCCCCAGTCTCTGTGCCTCTGTGCGAGCAGTGCCATGGGCAGATGAGGCTGAGCAACAGCTTTCCAGGCTAGCTCTTTCTGCCTGCCAGCTATCTGCAGACGTTCGCATTTTCGGAGCAGGGCTGCCGGAGGCGCCCGGCACAGACCACCTAAGCTACGTTTGAAGTTTGAGGGGACAAGACAAGCAAGCAGCCCCAGTCTCTGTGCCTCTGTGCGACCAGTGCCATGGGCAGATGAGGCTGAGCAACAGCTTTCCAGGCTAGTGCTTTCTGGCTGCCAGCTATCTGCAGACGTTCGCATTTTCAGAGCAGCGCTGCCGGAGGCGCCCGGCACAGACCACCTAAGATACGTTTGAAGTTTGAGGGGACAAGACAAGCACGCAGCCCCAGTCTCTGTGCCTCTGTGCGAGCAGTGCCATGGGCAGATGAGGCTGAGCAACAGCTTTCCAGGCTAGCTCTTTCTGCCTGCCAGCTATCTGCAGACGTTCGCATTTTCAGAGCAGCGCTGCCGGAGGCGCCCGGCACAGACCACCTAAGCTACGTTTGAAGTTTGAGGGGGCAAGACAAGCACGCAGCCCCAGTCTCTGTGCCTCTGTGCGAGCAGTGCCATGGGCAGATGAGGCTGAGCAACAGCTTTCCAGGCTAGCTCTTTCTGCCTGCCAGCTATCTGCAGACGTTCGCATTTTCAGAGCAGGGCTGCCGGAGGCGCCCGGCACAGACCACCTAAGCTACGTTTGAAGTTTGAGGGGACAAGACAAGCACGCAGCCCCAGTCTCTGTGCCTCTGTGCGAGCGGTGCCATGGGCAGATGAGGCTGAGCAACAGCTTTCCAGGCTAGCTCTTTCTGCCTGCCAGCTATCTGCAGACGTTCGCATTTTCGGAGCAGCGCTGCCGGAGGCGCCCGGCACAGACCACCTAAGTTACGTTTGAAGTTTGAGGGGGCAAGACAAGCACGCAGCCCCAGTCTCTGTGCCTCTGTGCGAGCAGTGCCATGGGCAGATGAGGCTGAGCAACAGCTTTCCAGGCTAGCTCTTTCTGCCTGCCAGCTATCTGCAGACGTTCGCATTTTCAGAGCAGCGCTGCCGGAGCCGCCCGGCAAAGACCACCTAAGCTACGTTTGAAGTTTGAGGGGGCAAGACAAGCACGCAGCCCCAGTCTCTGTGCCTCTGTGCGAGCAGTGCCATGGGCAGATGAGGCTGAGCAACAGCTTTCCAGGCTAGCTCTTTCTGCCTGCCAGCTATCTGCAGACGTTCGCATTTTCGGAGCAGCGCTGCCGGAGGCGCCCGGCACAGACCACCTAAGCTACGTTTGAAGTTTCAGGGGGCAAGACAAGCACGCAGCCCCAGTCTCTGTGCCTCTGTGCGAGCAGTGCCATGGGCAGATGAGGCTGAGCAACAGCTTTCCAGGCTAGCTCTTTCTGCCTGCCAGCTATCTGCAGACGTTCGCATTTTCGGAGCAGGGCTGCCGGAGGCGCCCGGCACAGACCACCTAAGCTACGTTTGAAGTTTGAGGTGGCAAAACAAGCACGCAGCCCCAGTCTCTGTGCCTCTGTGCGAGCAGTGCCATGGGCAGATGAGGCTGAGCAACAGCTTTCCAGGCTAGCTCTTACTGCCTGCCAGCTATCTGCAGACGTTCGCATTTTCAGAGCAGCGCTGCCGGAGGCGCCCGGTACAGACCACCTAAGCTACGTTTGAAGTTTGAGGGGGCAAGACAAGCACGCAGCCCCAGTCTCTGTGCCTCTGTGCGAGCAGTGCCATGGGCAGATGAGGCTGAGCAACAGCTTTCCAGGGTAGCTCTTTCTGCCTGCCAGCTATCTGCAGACGTTCGCATTTTCGGAGCAGCGCTGCCGGAGGCGCCCGGCACAGACCACCTAAGCTACGTTTGAAGTTTGAGGGGGCAAGACAAGCACGCAGCCCCAGTCTCTGTGCCTCTGTGCGAGCAGTGCCATGGGCAAATGAGGCTGAGCAACAGCTTTCCAGGCTAGCTCTTTCTGCCTGCCAGCTATCTGCAGATGTTCGCATTTTCAGAGCAGCGCTGCCGGAGGCGCCCGGTACAGACCACCTAAGCTACGTTTGAAGTTTGAGGGGGCAAGACAAGCAAGCAGCCCCAGTCTCTGTGCCTCTGTGCGAGCAGTGCCATGGGCAGATGAGGCTGAGCAACAGCTTTCCAGGCTAGCTCTTTCTGCCTGCCATCTATCTGCAGACGTTCGCATTTTCAGAGCAGCGCTGCCGAAGGCGCCCGGCACGGACCACCTAAGCTACGTTTGAAGTTTGAGGTGGCAAAACAAGCAAGCAGCCCCAGTCTCTGTGCCTCTGTGCGAGCAGTGCCATGGGCAGATGAGGCTGAGCAACAGCTTTCCAGGCTAGCTCTTTCTGCCTGCCAGCTATCTGCAGACGTTCGCATTTTCGGAGCAGCGCTGCCGGAGGCGCCCGGCACAGACCACCTAAGCTACGTTTGAAGTTTGAGGGGACAAGACAAGCAAGCAGCCCCAGTCTCTGTGCCTCTGTGCGAGCAGTGCCATGGGCAGATGAGGCTGAGCAACAGCTTTCCAGGCTAGCTCTTTCTGCCTGCCAGCTATCTGCAGACGTTCGCATTTTCGGAGCAGGGCTGCCGGAGGCGCCCGGCACAGACCACCTAAGCTACGTTTGAAGTTTGAGGGGGCAAGACAAGCACGCAGCCCCAGTCTCTGTGCCTCTGTGCGAGCAGTGCCATGGGCAGATGAGGCTGAGCAACAGCTTTCCAGGCTAGCTCTTTCTGCCTGCCAGCTATCTGCAGACGTTCGCATTTTCAGAGCAGGGCTGCCGGAGGCGCCCGGCACAGACCACCTAAGCTACGTTTGAAGTTTGAGGGGGCAAGACAAGCACGCAGCCCCAGTCTCTGTGCCTCTGTGCGAGCAGTGCCATGGGCAGATGAGGCTGAGCAACAGCTTTCCAGGCTAGCTCTTTCTGCCTGCCAGCTATCTGCAGACGTTCGCATTTTCGGAGCAGCGCTGCCGGAGGCGCCCGGTACAGACCACCTAAGCTACGTTTGAAGTTTGAGGGGGCAAGACAAGCACGCAGCCCCAGTCTCTGTGCCTCTGTGCGAGCAGTGCCATGGGCAGATGAGGCTGAGCAACAGCTTTCCAGGCTAGCTCTTTCTGCCTGCCATCTATCTGCAGACGTTCGCATTTTCAGAGCAGCGCTGCCGGAGGCGCCCGGCACAGACCACCTAAGCTACGTTTGAAGTTTCAGGGGGCAAGACAAGCAAGCAGCCCCAGTCTCTGTGCCTCTGTGCGAGCAGTGCCATGGGCAGATGAGGCTGAGCAACAGCTTTCCAGGCTAGCTCTTTCTGCCTGCCAGCTATCTGCAGACGTTCGCATTTTCGGAGCAGCGCTGCCGGAGGCGCCCGGCACAGACCACCTAAGCTACGTTTGAAGTTTGAGGTGGCAAAACAAGCAAGCAGCCCCAGTCTCTGTGCCTCTGTGCGAGCAGTGCCATGGGCAGATGAGGCTGAGCAACAGCTTTCCAGGCTAGCTCTTTCTGCCTGCCAGCTATCTGCAGACGTTCGCATTTTCAGAGGAGCGCTGCCGGAGGCGCCCGGCACAGACCACCTAAGCTACGTTTGAAGTTTGAGGGGACAAGACAAGCAAGCAGCCCCAGTCTCTGTGCCTCTGTGCGAGCAGTGCCATGGGCAGATGAGGCTGAGCAACAGCTTTCCAGGCTAGCTCTTTCTGCCTGCCAGCTATCTGCAGACGTTCGCATTTTCAGAGCAGCGCTGCCGGAGGCGCCCGGCACAGACCACCTAAGCTACGTTTGAAGTTTCAGGGGGCAAGACAAGCACGCAGCCCCAGTCTCTGTGCCTCTGTGCGAGCAGTGCCATGGGCAGATGAGGCTGAGCAACAGCTTTCCAGGCTAGCTCTTTCTGCCTGCCATCTATCTGCAGACGTTCGCATTTTCAGAGCAGCGCTGCCGGAGGCGCCCGGCACAGACCACCTAAGCTACGTTTGAAGTTTGAGGGGACAAGACAAGCAAGCAGCCCCAGTCTCTGTGCCTCTGTGCGAGCAGTGCCATGGGCAGATGAGGCTGAGCAACAGCTTTCCAGGCTAGCTCTTTCTGCCTGCCAGCTATCTGCAGACGTTCGCATTTTCGGAGCAGCGCTGCCGGAGGCGCCCGGCACAGACCACCTAAGCTACGTTTGAAGTTTGAGGGGGCAAAACAAGCACGCAGCCCCAGTCTCTGTGCCTCTGTGCGAGCAGTGCTATGGGCAGATGAGGCTGAGCAACAGCTTTCCAGGCTAGCTCTTTCTGCCTGCCAGCTATCTGCAGACGTTCGCATTTTCAGAGCAGCGCTGCCGGAGGCGCCCGGCACAGACCACCTAAGCTACGTTTGAAGTTTGAGGTGGCAAGACAAGCAAGCAGCCCCAGTCTCTGTGCCTCTGTGCGAGCAGTGCCATGGGCAGATGAGGCTGAGCAACAGCTTTCCAGGCTAGCTCTTTCTGCCTGCCAGCTATCTGCAGACGTTCGCATTTTCAGAGCAGCGCTGCCGGAGGCGCCCGGCACGGACCACCTAAGCTACGTTTGAAGTTTGAGGGGACAAGACAAGCACGCAGCCCCAGTCTCTGTGCCTCTGTGCGAGCAGTGCCATGGGCAGATGAGGCTGAGCAACAGCTTTCCAGGCTAGCTCTTTCTGCCTGCCAGCTATCTGCAGACGTTCGCATTTTCAGAGCAGCGCTGCCGGAGGCGCCCGGCACAGACCACCTAAGCTACGTTTGAAGTTTGAGGGGGCAAGACAAGCAAGCAGCCCCAGTCTCTGTGCCTCTGTGCGAGCAGCGCCATGGGCAGATGAGGCTGAGCAACAGCTTTCCAGGCTAGCTCTTTCTGCCTGCCAGCTATCTGCAGACGTTCGCATTTTCAGAGCAGCGCTGCCGGAGGCGCCCGGCACAGACCACCTAAGCTACGTTTGAAGTTTCAGGGGGCAAGACAAGCACGCAGCCCCAGTCTCTGTGCCTCTGTGCGAGCAGTGCCATGGGCAGATGAGGCTGAGCAACAGCTTTCCAGGCTAGCTCTTTCTGCCTGCCAGCTATCTGCAGACGTTCGCATTTTCAGAGCAGGGCTGCCGGAGGCGCCCGGCACAGACCACCTAAGCTACGTTTGAAGTTTGAGGGGGCAAGACAAGCACGCAGCCCCAGTCTCTGTGCCTCTGTGCGAGCAGTGCCATGGGCAGATGAGGCTGAGCAACAGCTTTCCAGGCTAGCTCTTTCTGCCTGCCAGCTATCTGCAGACGTTCGCATTTTCAGAGCAGCGCTGCCGGAGGCGCCCGGCACAGACCACCTAAGCTACGTTTGAAGTTTGAGGGGGCAAGACAAGCACGCAGCCCCAGTCTCTGTGCCTCTGTGCGAGCAGTGCCATGGGCAGATGAGGCTGAGCAACAGCTTTCCAGGCTAGCTCTTTCTGCCTGCCAGCTATCTGCAGACGTTCGCATTTTCGGAGCAGCGCTGCCGGAGGCGCCCGGCACAGACCACCTAAGCTACGTTTGAAGTTTGAGGGGGCAAGACAAGCACGCAGCCCCAGTCTCTGTGCCTCTGTGCGAGCAGTGCCATGGGCAGATGAGGCTGAGCAACAGCTTTCCAGGCTAGCTCTTTCTGGCTGCCAGCTATCTGCAGACGTTCGCATTTTCAGAGCAGCGCTGCCGGAGGCGCCCGGCACAGACCACCTAAGCTACGTTTGAAGTTTCAGGGGGCAAGACAAGCACGCAGCCCCAGTCTCTGTGCCTCTGTGCGAGCAGTGCCATGGGCAGATGAGGCTGAGCAACAGCTTTCCAGGCTAGCTCTTTCTGCCTGCCATCTATCTGCAGACGTTCGCATTTTCAGAGCAGCGCTGCCGAAGGCGCCCGGCACGGACCACCTAAGCTACGTTTGAAGTTTGAGGTGGCAAAACAAGCAAGCAGCCCCAGTCTCTGTGCCTCTGTGCGAGCAGTGCCATGGGCAGATGAGGCTGAGCAACAGCTTTCCAGGCTAGCTCTTTCTGCCTGCCAGCTATCTGCAGACGTTCGCATTTTCGGAGCAGCGCTGCCGGAGGCGCCCGGCACAGACCACCTAAGCTACGTTTGAAGTTTGAGGGGACAAGACAAGCAAGCAGCCCCAGTCTCTGTGCCTCTGTGCGAGCAGTGCCATGGGCAGATGAGGCTGAGCAACAGCTTTCCAGGCTAGCTCTTTCTGCCTGCCAGCTATCTGCAGACGTTCGCATTTTCGGAGCAGGGCTGCCGGAGGCGCCCGGCACAGACCACCTAAGCTACGTTTGAAGTTTGAGGGGGCAAGACAAGCACGCAGCCCCAGTCTCTGTGCCTCTGTGCGAGCAGTGCCATGGGCAGATGAGGCTGAGCAACAGCTTTCCAGGCTAGCTCTTTCTGCCTGCCAGCTATCTGCAGACGTTCGCATTTTCAGAGCAGGGCTGCCGGAGGCGCCCGGCACAGACCACCTAAGCTACGTTTGAAGTTTGAGGGGGCAAGACAAGCACGCAGCCCCAGTCTCTGTGCCTCTGTGCGAGCAGTGCCATGGGCAGATGAGGCTGAGCAACAGCTTTCCAGGCTAGCTCTTTCTGCCTGCCAGCTATCTGCAGACGTTCGCATTTTCGGAGCAGCGCTGCCGGAGGCGCCCGGTACAGACCACCTAAGCTACGTTTGAAGTTTGAGGGGGCAAGACAAGCACGCAGCCCCAGTCTCTGTGCCTCTGTGCGAGCAGTGCCATGGGCAGATGAGGCTGAGCAACAGCTTTCCAGGCTAGCTCTTTCTGCCTGCCATCTATCTGCAGACGTTCGCATTTTCAGAGCAGCGCTGCCGGAGGCGCCCGGCACAGACCACCTAAGCTACGTTTGAAGTTTCAGGGGGCAAGACAAGCAAGCAGCCCCAGTCTCTGTGCCTCTGTGCGAGCAGTGCCATGGGCAGATGAGGCTGAGCAACAGCTTTCCAGGCTAGCTCTTTCTGCCTGCCAGCTATCTGCAGACGTTCGCATTTTCGGAGCAGCGCTGCCGGAGGCGCAAGGCACAGACCACCTAAGCTACGTTTGAAGTTTGAGGTGGCAAAACAAGCAAGCAGCCCCAGTCTCTGTGCCTCTGTGCGAGCAGTGCCATGGGCAGATGAGGCTGAGCAACAGCTTTCCAGGCTAGCTCTTTCTGCCTGCCAGCTATCTGCAGACGTTCGCATTTTCAGAGGAGCGCTGCCGGAGGCGCCCGGCACAGACCACCTAAGCTACGTTTGAAGTTTGAGGGGACAAGACAAGCAAGCAGCCCCAGTCTCTGTGCCTCTGTGCGAGCAGTGCCATGGGCAGATGAGGCTGAGCAACAGCTTTCCAGGCTAGCTCTTTCTGCCTGCCAGCTATCTGCAGACGTTCGCATTTTCAGAGCAGCGCTGCCGGAGGCGCCCGGCACAGACCACCTAAGCTACGTTTGAAGTTTCAGGGGGCAAGACAAGCACGCAGCCCCAGTCTCTGTGCCTCTGTGCGAGCAGTGCCATGGGCAGATGAGGCTGAGCAACAGCTTTCCAGGCTAGCTCTTTCTGCCTGCCATCTATCTGCAGACGTTCGCATTTTCAGAGCAGCGCTGCCGGAGGCGCCCGGCACAGACCACCTAAGCTACGTTTGAAGTTTGAGGGGACAAGACAAGCAAGCAGCCCCAGTCTCTGTGCCTCTGTGCGAGCAGTGCCATGGGCAGATGAGGCTGAGCAACAGCTTTCCAGGCTAGCTCTTTCTGCCTGCCAGCTATCTGCAGACGTTCGCATTTTCGGAGCAGCGCTGCCGGAGGCGCCCGGCACAGACCACCTAAGCTACGTTTGAAGTTTGAGGGGGCAAAACAAGCACGCAGCCCCAGTCTCTGTGCCTCTGTGCGAGCAGTGCTATGGGCAGATGAGGCTGAGCAACAGCTTTCCAGGCTAGCTCTTTCTGCCTGCCAGCTATCTGCAGACGTTCGCATTTTCAGAGCAGCGCTGCCGGAGGCGCCCGGCACAGACCACCTAAGCTACGTTTGAAGTTTGAGGTGGCAAGACAAGCAAGCAGCCCCAGTCTCTGTGCCTCTGTGCGAGCAGTGCCATGGGCAGATGAGGCTGAGCAACAGCTTTCCAGGCTAGCTCTTTCTGCCTGCCAGCTATCTGCAGACGTTCGCATTTTCAGAGCAGCGCTGCCGGAGGCGCCCGGCACGGACCACCTAAGCTACGTTTGAAGTTTGAGGGGACAAGACAAGCACGCAGCCCCAGTCTCTGTGCCTCTGTGCGAGCAGTGCCATGGGCAGATGAGGCTGAGCAACAGCTTTCCAGGCTAGCTCTTTCTGCCTGCCAGCTATCTGCAGACGTTCGCATTTTCAGAGCAGCGCTGCCGGAGGCGCCCGGCACAGACCACCTAAGCTACGTTTGAAGTTTGAGGGGGCAAGACAAGCAAGCAGCCCCAGTCTCTGTGCCTCTGTGCGAGCAGCGCCATGGGCAGATGAGGCTGAGCAACAGCTTTCCAGGCTAGCTCTTTCTGCCTGCCAGCTATCTGCAGACGTTCGCATTTTCAGAGCAGCGCTGCCGGAGGCGCCCGGCACAGACCACCTAAGCTACGTTTGAAGTTTCAGGGGGCAAGACAAGCACGCAGCCCCAGTCTCTGTGCCTCTGTGCGAGCAGTGCCATGGGCAGATGAGGCTGAGCAACAGCTTTCCAGGCTAGCTCTTTCTGCCTGCCAGCTATCTGCAGACGTTCGCATTTTCAGAGCAGGGCTGCCGGAGGCGCCCGGCACAGACCACCTAAGCTACGTTTGAAGTTTGAGGGGGCAAGACAAGCACGCAGCCCCAGTCTCTGTGCCTCTGTGCGAGCAGTGCCATGGGCAGATGAGGCTGAGCAACAGCTTTCCAGGCTAGCTCTTTCTGCCTGCCAGCTATCTGCAGACGTTCGCATTTTCAGAGCAGCGCTGCCGGAGGCGCCCGGCACAGACCACCTAAGCTACGTTTGAAGTTTGAGGGGGCAAGACAAGCACGCAGCCCCAGTCTCTGTGCCTCTGTGCGAGCAGTGCCATGGGCAGATGAGGCTGAGCAACAGCTTTCCAGGCTAGCTCTTTCTGCCTGCCAGCTATCTGCAGACGTTCGCATTTTCGGAGCAGCGCTGCCGGAGGCGCCCGGCACAGACCACCTAAGCTACGTTTGAAGTTTGAGGGGGCAAGACAAGCACGCAGCCCCAGTCTCTGTGCCTCTGTGCGAGCAGTGCCATGGGCAGATGAGGCTGAGCAACAGCTTTCCAGGCTAGCTCTTTCTGCCTGCCAGCTATCTGCAGACGTTCGCATTTTCAGAGCAGCGCTGCCGGAGGCGCCCGGCACAGACCACCTAAGCTACGTTTGAAGTTTCAGGGGGCAAGACAAGCACGCAGCCCCAGTCTCTGTGCCTCTGTGCGAGCAGTGCCATGGGCAGATGAGGCTGAGCAACAGCTTTCCAGGCTAGCTCTTTCTGCCTGCCAGCTATCTGCAGACGTTCGCATTTTCAGAGCAGCGCTGCCGGAGGCGCCCGGCACAGACCACCTAAGCTACGTTTGAAGTTTGAGGGGGCAAGACAAGCAAGCAGCCCCAGTCTCTGTGCCTCTGTGCGAGCAGTGCCATGGGCAGATGAGGCTGAGCAACAGCTTTCCAGGCTAGCTCTTTCTGCCTGCCAGCTATCTGCAGACGTTCGCATTTTCGGAGCAGGGCTGCCGGAGGCGCCCGGCACAGACCACCTAAGCTACGTTTGAAGTTTGAGGGGACAAGACAAGCAAGCAGCCCCAGTCTCTGTGCCTCTGTGCGAGCAGTGCCATGGGCAGATGAGGCTGAGCAACAGCTTTCCAGGCTAGCTCTTTCTGCCTGCCAGCTATCTGCAGACGTTCGCATTTTCGGAGCAGGGCTGCCGGTGGCGCCCGGCACAGACCACCTAAGCTACGTTTGAAGTTTGAGGGGGCAAGACAAGCAAGCAGCCCCAGTCTCTGTGCCTCTGTGCGACCAGTGCCATGGGCAGATGAGGCTGAGCAACAGCTTTCCAGGCTAGTGCTTTCTGGCTGCCAGCTATCTGCAGACGTTCGCATTTTCAGAGCAGCGCTGCCGGAGGCGCCCGGCACAGACCACCTAAGATACGTTTGAAGTTTGAGGGGGCAAGACAAGCACGCAGCCCCAGTCTCTGTGCCTCTGTGCGAGCAGTGCCATGGGCAGATGAGGCTGAGCAACAGCTTTCCAGGCTAGCTCTTTCTGCCTGCCAGCTATCTGCAGACGTTCGCATTTTCGGAGCATGGCTGCCAGAGGCGCCCGGCACAGACCACCTAAGCTACGTTTGAAGTTTGAGGGGCAAGACAAGCACGCAGCCCCAGTCTCTGTGCCTCTGTGCGAGCAGTGCCATGGGCAGATGAGGCTGAGCAACAGCTTTCCAGGCTAGCTCTTTCTGCCTGCCAGCTGTCTGCAGACGTTCGCATTTTCAGAGCAGCGCTGCCGGAGGCGCCCGGCACAGACCACCTAAGCTACGTTTGAAGTTTGAGGGGGCAAGACAAGCACGCAGCCCCAGTCTCTGTGCCTCTGTGCGAGCAGTGCCATGGGCAGATGAGGCTGAGCAACAGCTTTCCAGGCTAGCTCTTTCTGCCTGCCATCTATCTGCAGACGTTCGCATTTTCAGAGCAGCGCTGCCGGAGGCGCCCGGCACAGACCACCTAAGCTACGTTTGAAGTTTGAGGGGACAAGACAAGCACGCAGCCCCAGTCTCTGTGCCTCTGTGCGAGCGGTGCCATGGGCAGATGAGGCTGAGCAACAGCTTTCCAGGCTAGCTCTTTCTGCCTGCCAGCTATCTGCAGACGTTCGCATTTTCGGAGCAGCGCTGCCGGAGGCGCCCGGCACAGACCACCTAAGTTACGTTTGAAGTTTGAGGGGACAAGACAAGCACGCAGCCCCAGTCTCTGTGCCTCTGTGCGAGCAGTGCCATGGGCAGATGAGGCTGAGCAACAGCTTTCCAGGCTAGCTCTTTCTGCCTGCCAGCTATCTGCAGACGTTCGCATTTTCGGAGCAGCGCTGCCGGAGGCGCCCGGCACAGACCACCTAAGCTACGTTTGAAGTTTCAGGGGGCAAGACAAGCACGCAGCCCAGTCTCTGTGCCTCTGTGCGAGCAGTGCCATGGGCAGATGAGGCTGAGCAACAGCTTTCCAGGCTAGCTCTTTCTGCCTGCCAGCTATCTGCAGACGTTCGCATTTTCAGAGCAGCGCTGCCGGAGGCGCCCGGCACAGACCACCTAAGCTACGTTTGAAGTTTGAGGGGGCAAGACAAGCAAGCAGCCCCAGTCTCTGTGCCTCTGTGCGAGCAGTGCCATGGGCAGATGAGGCTGAGCAACAGCTTTCCAGGCTAGCTCTTTCTGCCTGCCAGCTATCTGCAGACGTTCGCATTTTCAGAGCAGAGCTGCCGAAGGCGCCCGGCACAGACCACCTAAGCTACGTTTGAAGTTTGAGGGGGCAAGACAAGCAAGCAGCCCCAGTCTCTGTGCCTCTGTGCGAGCAGTGCCATGGGCAGATGAGGCTGAGCAACAGCTTTCCAGGCTAGTGCTTTCTGGCTGCCAGGTATCTGCAGACGTTCGCATTTTCAGAGCAGCGCTGCCGGAGGCGCCCGGCACAGACCACCTAAGCTACGTTTGAAGTTTGAGGGGGCAAGACAAGCACGCAGCCCCAGTCTCTGTGCCTCTGTGCGACCAGTGCCATGGGCAGATGAGGCTGAGCAACAGCTTTCCAGGCTAGCTCTTTCTGCCTGACAGCTATCTGCAGACGTTCGCATTTTCGGAGCAGCGCTGCCGGAGGCGCCCGGCACAGACCACCTAAGCTACGTTTGAAGTTTGAGGGGGCAAGACAAGCAAGCAGCCCCAGTCTCTGTGCCTCTGTGCGAGCAGTGCCATGGGCAGATGAGGCTGAGCAACAGCTTTCCAGGCTAGCTCTTTCTGCCTGCCAGCTATCTGCAGACGTTCGCATTTTCGGAGCAGCGCTGCCGGAGGCGCCCGGCACAAACCACCTAAGCTACGTTTGAAGTTTGAGGGGGCAAGACAAGCACGCAGCCCCAGTCTCTGTGCCTCTGTGCGAGCAGTGCCATGGGCAGATGAGGCTGAGCAACAGCTTTCCAGGCTAGCTCTTTCTGCCTGCCAGCTATCTGCAGACGTTCGCATTTTCAGAGCAGCGCTGCCGGAGGCGCCCGGCACAGACCACCTAAGCTACGTTTGAAGTTTCAGGGGGCAAGACAAGCACGCAGCCCCAGTCTCTGTGCCTCTGTGCGAGCAGTGCCATGGGCAGATGAGGCTGAGCAACAGCTTTCCAGGCTAGCTCTTTCTGCCTGCCAGCTATCTGCAGACGTTCGCATTTTCAGAGCAGGGCTGCCGGAAGCGCCCGGCACAGACCACCTAAGCTACGTTTGAAGTTTGAGGGGACAAGACAAGCAAGCAGCCCCAGTCTCTGTGCCTCTGTGCGAGCAGTGCCATGGGCAGATGAGGCTGAGCAACAGCTTTCCAGGCTAGCTCCTTTCTGCCTGCCAGGCTATTCCTGCAGACGTTCGCATTTTCGGAGCAGCGCTGCCGGAGGCGCCCCGGCACAGACCACCTAAGCTACGTTTGAAGTTTGAGGGGGGCAAGACAAGCACGCAGCCCCAGTCTCTGTGCCTCTGTGCGAGCAGTGCCATGGGCAGATGAGGCTGAGCA